>NC_134574.1:78272115-78586673 GCF_050947875.1 Dermacentor variabilis
AGCAGAAAAGCATATCATCATGCCTCACTTCACTACTCAACGTCCTGATCTTCGGAAGAGTAACGACAAATTGCTAACCACGCTATAACACATTCTGCGCTCCTCTTGTCCGTGGACTTCAATACTCATTGTGCAAATATATCTGTTCTTTTTTCGATAAGTTAAGCGGCCTGGTGCTAAATCAACCTTCTCCTTTTTTTTACATGCCTTAAACAATTCCTTCACTTTATTTTGCCTTGAAATTTCCTAGTATACAAGTGCCTCTGTACACTGGAGTGAACGGGCACCTTTTGCAATGGCCAGCCAAGTGACACTTCGCTACGAAAGCCTGCACATTTTCTCGATGCTGCCAAAGTACGCTGTGGCGATATTGTTTCTAATATCTCTGCGCAACAACTGCTACTCGAGCAATTTTTACGCAGTAAAGCTCAGTTGAAGTTCGGCAACTGTCGTTTGTGCATTCTTTCTCCTTCCCCTCCCGAAATCGCGCCGGTATAACCATGTTTCATCAAGCCAGCGACCAACTAGCCCATCTAAGTCAGTTAATCAGTATCTGTATTTCCAATACAGGAAAGAATGTGTCGTGTTTCTTAACTTACAAGGACAGCCGTCGCAACGTCACCGAGCCAAATATAGCTAAGCTGAACTTTGCTTCTCAAGACGATACTGCCATGCTGCTGCCGCTATGCCCCCAGAGTAAAACTAAAGGCAGCGGCATTCTTTTTTTTATCTTTTCGTCACAACCCACCAGCGAGGACAGGCGATCAGGCATGCGCGGGCGTATTGGTGTAGCAGAGCCACGGGGAGGCGCTCGTGCCGCCTCGACAAAAAAAAAAGTGCGCGAACGTCAGCGCGCAGCCGACCTTTTGTATTCTTGATTTTTCTGTCTTTAGTTTCGTCTGTGCAATTGACACTTACTCGCAGCCACCGTACCATACAGCACATGCTGATGCGTGCGACGTCTTTCGCACGAAATCTGATGCCGCCACATTGTCGGCATAGAAGTTGCGCTTGCGTGGTCCTTTGTTACAAAGTCTGAAGAATGCAAGAACGGCGTTGCCTTGCGTCCTGTGGCTTTCACACATCAGCGATTTGAAAGGTGCGTGAGTTTCTAAACCAAAGCATGGATTGCGCTGCTTCCTGAAGACTTGTGCATAAGACGGTTATTTTGTGTACGTGAAATAACTTTTTTGATCCACGTTACGTGAAAGTTTCCTGCGCGGCAGATGTTTTCTCGTAGAAGAAAAATCCTAAAACGATTGTACGGTAATGAATATATCACTAACCAATGCATTACGCCAGCAGATAAGTAGAGTAAGAAAGATCGTTGCAGCTTGATGTGCTTTCTGCATACACGAAGCTTCACAAAAAATCTCGCCATCAAGTTTGTTTCTCTTGTACAGCTGTCCGACAATCCGGTATTGCAGAAACCGTAATATTTTTATGGTTAAGGTGAAACTCCACAGCGGTAATTACGCCATCGTGCACAGGCTTCTTATTCACGTTCTTGTAGTTAGATGGTGGTCGCCCAAGCTACTCGGCAAGCAGAGCAGCAGCGTCGATCAATTACAAAAGCCACAAGCAAGAGTCGCGGACAGCACAGCGTACAAGGAGCTAAAGCCGCTGAAGTTACGCAGCTAAAGCAACCCCAATAAATTGTTTCGGAATGAAAATACTACACTTTCAGCAAGAAAGACAAATTTCGTCATACTAACCGATGTTTCATTCAAATGAAACATTTTTTGCATACGCATTTGTTCCTTCGCTATATAGATCTATGATAAGAAATTTGCATATCCATAGAGATATCCTAAGATACAAATGGAAAATATGAATATCTTTTCAGACACAATAACTGCGGTAGTATGCGCATCTGCATATCAAATACTTGTTACCCGAGTATCTTCTGTGACTGCAAAATATCTTTGACAATTTTCGTTTTAGGCTTGAAGAGTGTGTTCTTTTCCACGCGCACGTGCAAGAAAGATCATAAAGATCGAACGTACTTTGGGTATGCATAACACTTTTTTTTCATATTCTACTGCACTCTACCACAATTATAACGTTCTGTCACACTCTCCTGTAGATGTTTGACTAGCACAGCGCCTATCTCATGTAAGGAACCGAGTGCATTTGTGGTATGATACGATTGACGAGAGCTTTGTCTCAGACTGGCGCGTCCAACCGGCTGTTGTGTATTTTCACTTCTAGCTCACGAACAATCATGTGTTGAAAAAATTGGAGGACGCTTAAGCTTCGCCTTCAAGAGTAGAACGCGACAGCGTTCCCATCGACCCGCCAAGGGGTGTAAGACAATGCGCTACGGCGCAGGGATCACTTACGAGGCGCCCCGCATCGGACTTTGCGCCCACCTATCACACGGAGACCGTCGAGCAACGCAGCGTTCGGCGCGGCAACGAAACGTGCGCCTGAGCAAACGGAACGAACCAAAGAACTCGGTGTCTCGGAGGGGGAAACGATCTACGCCAGCCAAACGTCGTGATCGGCACGGGCAGAGAGATAGATAGATAGTAATCTAAAGAAAGGAACGGCGCTTGATTCAGCAACCCGCGTGGGAGCACGGCGAAGCGTCGTCAGGGGAGAGGGAGTCGGGGCCGCGACGCGCCTGGCACCGGTCCGCGCACAGCCCCAATGCGCGCATGGTGCGCCGCCTGTCGGGGCCGCACCGTACATTGAGAGGAGGGGGTCTTCTGTGTTTGCCGCAAGATGGCTCTGCGTGTGCGGTAAGCGCAGTAGAAATGTAGCGGAAACGTACTTCGCTACTCGTGTAAATGCGACTTCTGTAAGTTACATGCTCATAATTACCGCTAGATCATAGGCGACACATTGAAAGAAGATCATGCAATTTTATGGTGTCCTGGCCACGAGGGTATCTCGGGAAACGAACAGGCACACACTCTAGCTCGAGGCTTTACTAACCGAGCTGGAGATACGCACAACGATGAAAAAGACGATCACCTACTGGTCCGCGATATACTGGAGCACCAGCGAAGAACCCGGCAACAGTACGCCCCACCACACAGGCTACTCAATGTAGAGGAGGCGCAAAAATATAGAAGAATACAGACGGATACCTACCCACATTTGGGTAGATACCATAAAATAAACCCAACCTTGTACACTAACTCTTGCCCGTGGTCTTCATTGGCCTTCATTGCCTCATTGCCTCAATGGCCTTCATTGCCTCACGTAACATGGGAGTGCGCCAAAAGACCTCATGCCATTAATTCACCTTTGGTACTCACCTTGCTAAGGGAGCCCTGGGAGGCCATCCTCGCTCTTGCTGACCTCGAGGCCCAGAAGGGCCTCTTGGACCAAGCTGGGCGGGTCGCGATGGCCACTGGAGTCTTGGAATAGGGACCCACCCTGCACCGCTCCCTTCCGCCATTTTTAGAGCGCAGCTCTTTGGCGTCCGTTCCTGGGTTTCGCGTCGTCGTCGTCGTCGGCCTCGTAACCAGCTCCGCCCCCCTTTCATCCCCCCAGCGCTAGCAGCGACCGACTGATACCGCTGGATGCCGCTGACGCCGCTAGAGAGTCAAGATAACGTGACTGCATAGAACACCGTCGCCGCCATGCAGAAAGAGGAGGAAAGGGTCCCCCCCCCTGTTCTTGTGTGGCGGATAGGGTGCTCTTCAGTTGCCGACGCGCCGGTTATTCGTTGTCCCTGAAACCAACTCCGCAGCTGGGGTTGACTCACTATCGGCGTCAGCGGCATCAGTCAGTCGCTGCTATCTCTTCCCTCCTCCCTTTATCGTGTTGTCCGCTTGCTGCGCGCGCTTCTGCCCCCATCGTTTGCCGCTGGGTGTACACGCCGCCCCCCTCCCCCCTCTTCCTGCGAGTCTCCGGTTGTCAAAGCGCCGGCTCGAACTTAATTCCTTTCTTCGCTCCTCCTCCAATGCAACCCCTGTGCGGTGGCAATCAGAGAGCCAGATCGGTGGCGGCGGATCTGTATATGTGCACCGCCCGAGCCGAAATTGCCGCTGCCGTTCGCCCTGTGCGGTGGCAATCAGAGAGCCAGATCGGTGGCGGCTTGACATAAAGACAAACAGCAATTTCCTAACACTTATGCGGGAGAACATCCCGTTCCTCTCGCTCGTAACGCGTCCCACGGCTGTGACAACCTCGCGAGGCACTTGTATAGATCTCGTCTTTGAGAATCAAGCATTGGTGTACCAAGTCGAACATATATCAGTCTATTTCTCCGACCACAAAGCTTCCTTCATGACTGTCAAGAACTGTTAGTGGAGTCTTTGTTAAAGGAATACGTGTGAAAAATAAAAAAAAAATTCTGTGATAGCGCATACATGTGTTGCTTGATTTCTTTGCCTCAATCTATCAAAAAGGTGAAACAGCTTATTTGCTGCGCTCAAACTTCGCATTAGGAAGTAACGTAATCGTCGGTAATTTTTTTCTTATTTTTTTTTATTTTTTAATTTTTTTTCCTCATCAATAAATGTTTATTCCTCCTCCTCCTCCTACCGCTATAAACCGCAGTATAACTTTCTACGGCACGTTTTTAAGGCAACACCGCGTTCACTAGAAGCGCGTTTGTACCGCTTTCAAGCATTGAACTCGTGGCTCAGTGGTAGCGTCTCCGTCTCACACTCCGGAGACCCTGGTTCTATTCCCACCCAGCCCATTTTGGAAGTTGCTTTTTAACGCGATTGCGTTAAGGAGCTCGTGTCGCAGAAAAGCCGGTGGTGTCGGCGTCGGCGTCCGCGGCGTTGGCCGTGAGCGATAAATCACGACAGGCACTTCATAAATAAAAAGCAACTTCCAAGATGGGCTGGGTGGGAATCAAACCAGGGTCTCCGGAGTGTGAGACGTAGACGTTACCACTGAGCCATGAGTTCGGTGCTTCAAAGCGGTACAAAAGCGCCTCTAGTGAACGCGGTGTTGCCTTAGAAACGAGCTGTTTCTACGGCTCAGGCGTGCGTCGCTTGCTCAGGCGCACATATGGTTGTCGCGCCGAACGCTCCGTTGCTCGACGCTCACCGCGTCCGATGCGGGGCGCGTAGTCGCTGCGCCGTAGCCCATTGTCTTACACCCCTTGGCGGGTCGACGGGAACGCTGTCGCGTTCCACTCTTGAAGGCGAAGCTTAAGCGTCCTCCAATTTTTATTTATAAAGTGCCTGCCGTGACTTATCGCTCACGGCCAACGCCGCGGACGCCGACACCGACGACACCGGCTTTTCTGCGACACGAGCTCCTTAACGCTATCGCGTTAATAACTACGAGTATACGCGTACGTGAGACCAAGTTCTTTCTCCGTTCACTGCAGGTGTTCAGGGGGGCCGGAAGGGACCCCCAAATCGATTTGGATAGCTATACCTACAATGTGACGTAAGGAGCGCGTTCCTTTCGGAGAAAAGTGCTGTATAAGCACGTCGGGGCGAGCGAGATAACTAGAGAGTCGGCCGCAGTCTGCGCAGAGCCTGCGACGGTTAGAGATCGGCGCGGAAGTTGGCGCCTATCAATGGCTTCTCTTGTGTCACTCCCACCGCTTTCGAGGTTGCGTTTGTCGGCACGCATGGTTTCCTGCACGCCTAGCCTACTAGCAGCTATACTAGTGACGCTGTGCGAAACGCTTCCATCCCCCACGCATTCCAAGAAAGCAAGTTACCGCGCTCGTAGCAGCAGGACGTTGCCCTTCCACCCAAGACGTGCCTCTCCCGCATTCCAGGTGATAACAAGACCGCGTTTATATGGGCAGTAAATTGCGGTTGTAGCTACTTGTGACACTAGTAGTCTAGCATTTCCCGTATTTGACGGGATCGTGACAAAACATCCAACAAGCAATGACATCAAGGAAAGCATAGAGAAAAGTACTTGATGTCCTTAACTGAATTCTTTCAGTTTTTGTTGTCATTGTTAGCTTCTTATGATATCAGGAATAAAAAATGCCGCCCTCGGATATCTTTCCTCCCATTCACTACACAGTGAGGAACTTCAGTCCGGCAGCTTTGATGCCTTTTGATTGCATGCGTAGGTTTATTGCCCAAATGCCTTCAACCCCCCCCCCCTCCAAAAAAAAAAATATGCCTCACCTAGACGTTGCGCCTTAGGCAGAAACTATGTTCCACGATCTGCCGCCAAGGCCTTCACTGGTGGCGCTGGCTAACGTTCACAGGATTAGCGCAGATATGTAAAACGTAGGTACCCCACAAAGTGCACGTGAATACGGCGCCGTGGTAGCCCGATATGTAAGAGCATCGCACGCGTAATGCCAGCACGTGCCTTCGTATCCCATCTACTGCCAGTTGTTTCTTCAGCCACTTTCATTTCCTTTTATTTATCCACTCTTTAGTTCAATTTAGGACTACAAGTAATATGCCCAATTTTGTCTGTGGTGTCATTGCTAGATATATGTGTGTTTGTCAGGCACGTACGCAGGGCTAAACGGCGTACCCCCCCCCCCCCCACGTGTACACCCCCACACCTTTGTGCCAGTTCTGGGCTCTCTTGTAAATTCGTTGCTATGCATCCCCTGACCTTTGGCGCACAAGATCAATTCTAAAGATCCCTTATGTGCAGAGTAATCACTGCACTTTTTTTTCTTTTTAGAATGGAAAAACGTTTGATTTATACATCTAAGCAATCACCAGCAATTCCTCCATTTTTTTTTCAACAGCTGCGCAGCGCAAGTCGCTACAAGGTGAGCGGAATATCGAGGTCAACAAATTCTCATTCTGGGAAACATGACTTGCTGGTGGAATAGGATCGCAACGACGTGTTCGGAACAGCAGAGCGGAGCATGCGACATAGCGGCACCACGGGTTTAGGCAAGGCACCCTCAGTTACTTGCAATTTCCCGTTTTAATATTCGCAACGCATGACACTAAAGACACCCAGACACAGTGCACAGAGAAGGCTACTTGGTTTGTCTGATTTTTTTCCCTACAAGTTCTCGAAACTCTTTTACGAGATTCTATTTAGCCGGTGCGTAGACATTTCGCCGAGTCTGACAATAAGCATATCCACGCAGAAGCGTAGGAAGTGAACGACTACCATTCAAGGCAGCGAAAGAGCAAGAGGCTATCGCGGAGACTGTAATGCGAATGGCATCGAGAAAGTGTTCGCCCACTGATGAGAAAGAATTCAAAATATAAGAAAGAACAGGAGAGAAAGAAACGACAGCTTTTATATCAAGAGACAACGCGCACCGCCGCGAACGCTTTCCTTGGACTTTGACGCTCCGTGGAAAGGGCACGCATATTGCTCAGTGAAAAACGAATATGTAACGAAGCACGTTTGTCAGAGAAAACGCTAGCACAAAGATGACATTTTCAAGAATCTGCAGCAGCGACAATTAATTGACGTCAGCGCAATCCAGGTTGTCTCTCTTTAATGTCAACTGTCGAAGGGAACGCTGCTCACCTCCAAAAATCTCGTCAGAAACTGCCTACGCTGCGGACATGGGGTGGTCTGGCAAGACCCGAAGTCATTGTCTTACTAACGTTGTCAACTCTTATCGCATTCGCAAGTGGCTGCCGCTACTCTACGACGTCCTTCTCTTTTTCGCTGCCCTCTTAATGTTCCTGTTGCTGCTGATGCGGCTGCTGCACTGCCTTTGACGCACTGTAACATGGCTCCCCTCGCGGACGAAGCCCAGCGGGCGAGTCCAGTGCGAACGCGTCTGGTGTAACGGTAGCCTTTCTTATATGCACGTTCGGCATACACACATCGATTTAGAAACACGGACATCCTGCCTGTATGGCATTGATCATAAATAAATTGAGTCTTTCGTGGAACCTGCTAATCGACAAATGAGTTGGAACATTCCCATTGCATTAGTGAACAAGAAGTCAACCGTATCTAGCTTTTCTGGACACAAGGGTTTAGGTCGCGTGAATGCCACTACGTGACGTACTCACCTTAGACTTTTCAAACTTCCCGCGGTGACGCTTGATGATGTCAACCAAACAAAAGATGAAAAAGTAAAAGCTATTCCTGCGCATTGAATTTCCCCACAATGCTTGTCCCACCGGCCTTATCAGTATTCTTGATCAAGCGTATTCGCTCGTCGCCTGCAAATGACTCGTCATCCAGCGTTTACTCGCGACGAGCAATTGTTGATTCTGGCCTTTTGATGCGGTTCTTTTTTTCTTTTTTTTCCTTTTCTTTTTCTTTTTTTTTATTCAACGGAGTAAAGAAGCTAGCCTAACCGTCAGAAGCACTTCGGGGCAGCCTTTCTTTAGTTGGCACACATTGTTAAAGTCCGTGCGTCGCACAGAACCTACTAGAGACGCCGTCGTGGACGGATTTTGATTTTCCCCTATCGAATTCGTTAAAGTGCACACAATTATTTCGCTAGCGACTCTGCAATGCGCACTCATAGGCTACCGCCGCAGCTGCAAATCTAGATGTGCTTAAATATTAAGACATATACATGGATATGTTGGTTTTTCACCTTGACACAAAAGTCACGAAACAAGAGTTGAGCAAACTGACCCTGCTTCGTCGCAAGGTGTGAGACCGGGCTAGTTGGTATTCCATGCTAAAGTGACGAGCGCAAGAGTGGACACGGGACACTAATGAGGCGACAAGGATAAGCTCAAACTTCCAACTGGGCGCTTGTCTTTGTAGCGTCTGTAGTGTCCCCTGTCCACTCTTGCGCTAGTCACTTCAGTCTGTGTCGTCATCCGTTAGCATTGTATGGCCGAAGCTGCTCGCAATATTAGGACACATTTACTGGCCACCAGGCCAGGTACACCCTTGGGTACGAAATATACAGTACTTGCAGTTAGTTTCCAAAGTAGTCTCCTATGGCGGTTATCCACGTGCGTGAAGCAAGAACGCTATTTAAAATTATTGTGCAGTAATATATGCGGGATTTGTATGTTCTCCACATTCTCTACCATGTTGCCATTCCGCCTTTATTATATAGCCGCAATGTAGACTAGCAGCTATCGAACGCCATAAAGGCTATCCACATATTCAACCCTCAATGACCATCGGTTATCTTCCCTCCTCATTACACGTCCTGCCCATGTCCCCCCCCCCCCGTTTCTTTTTCTTGATTTCAACTAAGATGTCATTAACTCGCGTTTGTTCCCTCACCCAATCTTCTCTTTTCTTATACCTTAACGTTACACCCATCATTCTTATTTCAATAGCTCGTTGGGTCGTCCTCAATTTAAGTAGAATCCGTTTCGTAAGCCTGCAAGTTTCTGCCCCGTAGGTGAGTACTGGTAAGACACAGTTATTATACACGGACTGCATTCCAAGGAAAGGGAGGCGTAGCGGGGGGGGGGGGCGGCAGAAAGTTAGGTGGGCGAATGAGATTACGAAGTTTGCAGGGACTACATGGCCACAATTAGTAGATGACCGGGGTTGTTGGAGAAGAATTGGAGAGGCCTTTGCCCTGCAGTGGGCGTAACAGGGCTGATGATGACGATGATGGCATATTCAAAGACCTCACGCGCATCTCCTACACTTAATTATATTCAAGAGTTGTGCGACTGCCCAGGACATCCTTAACGAATGTTACATAACATATTATGAGGCTTTACTTGCCAAAACCAGGATTTGATTATGAGGCACGCCGTAGTGGAAGATTCGGGAATAATTTAGACCACTTGGGATTTTTAACGTGCGCCTAGCCCTAAGTACGCGGGTTTTCGCATTTCACGCCCATTGAAATACGGCTGCCGTGGTTGGCATTCGATCCCGGGACCACGTGATTAGCAGCCGAACCCAATAAAGGCTAAGCAACTACGGGGGGGAAGGAATGTTGGCAGTAGGAGGAAGGTGACAGCCGGCACGGGAGACAATTTGTTCGCATCCTCATTGAGTGAGCATGGGTACCATCTGTCCAAGAAGGACACCGTAGAATGCACTGTATTCAATGCGGTAGAGTCCGCGTCCAATATTTCAGACCCGAATCATATTGTAACTACTGACGACGAGGCATCTCGCTAATACGTGCAGTCGCTTGACAGCTGCCGAGCGCTGGCTTCGGCCACAGGACCTATTTCACCTTTGTTCAACACTCGCCGACATTCTCGCCTTATTTCGCACCATTGCGTTTCAGCTGAACTGATTCAACAGCCGATTTAAATGTGTCAAAATTTGGCCACCCTGTCAACGGTATGGTTTGTTATTTTTAATTCATCTTTTATATTTAGGCTAATGCTGTCCTGAAATTTCCAGCGGTTTCACCTTTCCCAAAATGCCCGCATTTTTGTCGGCCTCTGTTCATATGTTTGAGGATTTTTAATAGACGTGGAAACCATTGCGTGGCCCCCTGACCAAGCTGCTCAAAAAGCCATTTAACATCCCTGAGGTCCTGTGCAAGCTTCCGCCTTCTTGCCGTTCATCAACCTCTTGATTTTCCTGTCAACTGTATCCCACTTTGACGACTCCAATCCCACGGAAGTTGGCAAAGATATAATGTCCATGGGATTAAAGCCATTTAAATCAATTCTACTGTGGATACGACGGCCCATTTTTCTCACTATGAATGGAAATAATGCGTTAATGAGCGCCATTCTTAAGCATTTAAATTGACAGCAAAAATTATGCTGGCCCCATGTATGTGCGAATCGATGTAAGCAAAGCTTTCTGTGTTTGTTGTCATTGTCATACATAATGGATTATATCGCTATTGATGCAGTTGGTGTCGAAAGGCTGATTGTCAACTTAAAGGTGTCTTCGTCGGCCGGTCCAGATTGTATTTCATCAAAAATGCTGAAGTGTACGCAAGTTTATTCTGCACTGATATTGTCAAAGCTTTTTCAACAGTCATTACAGATGTCTACACTGCCCTCTGATTGGAAGATAGGGAAGGTGGTCCCTGTGCATAAATCTGGTGATGTACATTCCCCCAATAATTATGGCCCCATATCATTAACATCCATTCCAGTAAAAATCCTAGAGCATATAATATACTCGCACCTCATTGAATTCCTTGAGTCCAATTCCTTCTTCAGCATTTATCAGCATGGATTCCGTAAAGCAGTTTCGTGCGAAACGCGATTGTTATGTTTTACTAAAGACTTATTTATTAACGCGGATCATGACTTTGATACTGATTGCATATATTTAGATTTTGCTAAAGCATTTGACTCCGTCTCACACGATCTACTTATCTTCAAGCTTAATCAACTTAACATAGACCCCAATGTGCTTGCATGGATTAAGGAATTTCTTTCTAACCGTAGTCAGTATGTGACGGCTAACGACTTCTCTTCACGTAATTCTGCCGTAACATCTGGTGTCCCGCAAGGGTCCGTTTTGGGCCCTCTGCTCTTCTTGATTTATATTAATGATCTTCCTACTTGCCTTTCTTCCTCAACTGTCCGACTGTTTGCAGATGACTGCGTGGTTTACCAGAAAATTACTAACCATGACGATTATCTCAATCTGAAACGTGATCTAGATAGGGTATTTGAATGGTGCAGTCAATGGCTCATGACACTTAATACAACTAAATGTAAAAGTATGCAGGTTTCTCGTCACAGCACTAATCATTGTCCGCGTACTCACTGCCTCAATAATATTCCATTACCATCTGTTAACAGCTATAAATACCTTGGTGTTCACATTTCTTCTAATCTATCGTGGAATACGCATGTAGAATATGTAACTAACAACGCCAATCGCATGCTTGATTATCTGCGTCAAAACTTTTTTGATGCCCCATCGTCCCTGAAGTTAACACTTTACAAAACCTTGGTACGTTCTAAATTAGAGTACGCATGCGCCATATGGGATCCTACTCAGACTACACTCGTTCAAACTCTTGAAGCCATTCAGAATCGCGGCACACGTTTCATCTTGTCGAATTATTCACGTCATTCCAGTGTCACATCTATGAAGAAAACCCTAAACTTGCCTGACCTTTCGTTGCGTCGAAAGTCATCTCGCCTTAACCTTTTTCATAAAATCTATTATTATAACAATGAGATGAAGGACGTTTTGTTTCATCAACCCCATTACATATCTTCAAGGACCGATCATCGCTTCAAGGTGGGGCTACCTTCTTGTCGCACAAAATTGTGTAATGTCTCTTTTGTTCCTAGAACAAGTGTCGCATGGAACCACCTTCCCTCCACAATCGCCAGCATAGCTGATGACCACCAGTTCAAGATCGCTTTACAAGACGCCTTGTAATATTATTGTTTGTTTGTTTGCTGCACGCCTTGCCATTTCTTCCCCACTCCTTTCTGTAGTTCCTTTGGGCCCTGAAAGTATATTAAATAAATAAATAAATAAATAAATAAACAATCTCCACAGAGTAGACAGGCACTCGCTAATGAAATGCTGTCAATGTTTACCTGATTACACCTGCCGTTGTGATGCAAATAACCGGAACTTCATCTAATTTTCTCAGAAATAAACGCTGAATGAAATGCTGACGTCATCTTAAACAAGGTCAACAAGCGCCGTAGTGCTCGATCTTATGATGTCCCTATTCGTAAGCTTATATTCGTGATTTTTTTTTGGGAGGGGGACAATGTGCTCTTGAACCCTAGAAATGTTCCTCGGACGTCTCTGATGTGCTTGTTTTTATTCTCACGTACCCAATGAAAACTCTCATCGCGGCAACTTCATGATGTCCCGGTGGCAAGCCACCATGGCATGTCGCGCAGGTACGACCACGCTGATTCATTTGGGTTAACATATACAATTTTGTGCGTCATACTTCACCACATTCATTTTTCAAACTATGCCAGAGCTCGAAAAGGGTGGCCAACTCATTACGTCCCTTTCCTCTGTTTACTTCCGCAAAGTGTGTGTTTATCGCTGTGGTTACCAAATACGCCCAGCGGTATGCTACCACTCAAGCCTTTCTGGCGGCTGAGCAACTGAAGTCGCAGGCTTTATTCAACATGGCGTCGACGTTCAATAGCGATATCCTCAATTACTTCCCCCGCAGGGGCGTCTGCGTCAGCAGGCGTTTGGTGTGTTGCGACACCACGTACCCGAGCACACGAGGGTTGGACCCTCCCGCGTGTAGCCGTGCGCGGCTTAGCCGTGTCCGGGGAAAAGGGGATCCTGGGGGTTGAGCCAATGCCGGGTGTTTGGACCTTTATGGCCCTTCGGCGGCGGTAACACACCCCTTTGGCCTCGGCTTCACGTAGACGGCACCCCCGGACTGACCCACCCGGGGGAAATCGGCAGTCGCCTTTTCCTGTCCTCCTCTCCAATCTTCGTCTTTCTCTCTCGCCTTTTTCATCTTTCCTGTCTTCTCATCACTTCTCCTCACTTCCTAGTTTCCCGGCGACAAGGGTTAACCTTGTGTAGCTAGCCAGCCTTGGTTATGCTGTATTTGGTTATAGCAGCGATGTACGGCTGGCGTTGGCAGGGTTTCTCTAGCAGGAACTTCTGTCACGACCCCCTGTTGGGCTCCATGGTGGGTGGTCGGCATCGCGGGCGAAAACCCAACATTACTTATGGAACATGCTTTTCCTAAACTACCTGATCGCCCTCAGAAACGAGGGCGCACCGAAGAAATTTTTCAGTTTTTCGGACGACAAGTCCACAATTTTCCTCGTTTTCATGTCATCCACTCAGAAAAACCAGCTAAACAAGTGCGAACAATCTCCCCGTTCCTTGTACCTAAGTCTCTTACCAAAGTTTTTGGTCCAGGATATAAGGTGTCGAGGATGGCTAGCGGTGACCTCCTCTTGGAGCTCCGCGATCAGAAGCAATTTGAGAAACTGCCTCAGCTAGCATCATTTGGGGAGACCCAAGTAGTAGTAACCCCGCACCGCACAATGAATACCTCCCGCGGCCTTGTGTCGGACGATGATTTGCTGGAGCTCACTGAGGCTGAGCTCTTGGAGGGCTTCAGTGAACAAAATGTTATAAATGTCAAAAGAATTAAGATGAGGCGAGATGGCAGAGAACTTGCGACCAAACACCTAATACTCACCTTCAATGCAAGTGTCCTGCCCGAGTCAATCGAGGCCGGGTACATCAAGCTCCGTGTAAGACCATACGTGCCAAATCCCCCTCCGATGTTTCAAGTGCCAGCGTTTTGGCCACAGTTCGCAGAGCTGCCGAGGTCGCCAAACTTGTGCGAAATGCAGCGCGCATGAACACTCCTCTGAAGCTTGTGAGAATTCTTTCCACTGTGTAAATTGTGATGGCGAGCATGCCGCATACTCGCGGTCATGCCCGTCTTGGAAGAAAGATAAAGAAATAGTAACAATCAAAGTAAAAGAAAACATATCATTCAAAGAGGCACGCAGGCGGGTTGCATACCCTCCTAAGGCCAGCTTTGCCGAAGTGGCGCATCAAGGGGCAGCGTCACAACGGCCTCCGGCGGCTGTCCAACCCACAAGCCGTGAGTCGGCAGTTACGCCATCTGCCCCCGCGGCGGCTGCAGCTAGCGCTGCTCCGTCTACCCAGCAGACGGGGCCACCGACCCCGAAGGTGGGCGCAGCCGAGGCTGCCCCACCCACCCCCGCCCCTTCTAGCGCTGGCAACAGCCGGCGCAGCCAAATTCCTCAGGGTGCCCCATCAACCTCCGGGCTGGTGGGCGCAGGGATCTTGCGCTCCAAGGCGGCACCCTCCCTGACAACATCTCACTCGCAAGAGCACGTGTCCCGCGCCTCACTAGAGGCAATGGACACTACACCAACCCTCAAGGCGCACCAAGCGCCTAAGGAGCGGCGAGGCTCCCTCGAACGCTTCAGAAAAAGCAAAACCCCGGTTACAGGGCCTCGAAAGAGCTCTGTAATCTAAGGCATCACTCCCATTTCCGTAAACACAGCACCAATTTACTTTAAATATGGATACACAAATTCAGTGGAAGGTCCGAGGTCTTCTTAGAAACCTTGATGATTTGCAAGAACTCATCCACAAACATAATCCAAAAGTGCTGTGTTTACACGAAACACACTTAAAATCCAAACACACAAACTTTCTCCGTACGTATGTTACGTTTCGCAAAGATCGCGATGATGCCGTCGCATCATCGGGCGGTGTTGCCATAGTCACTCATAAAAGTATAGCATGTCAACCTTTACAGCTACGAACGCCCCTTGAAGCAGAGGCGGAGCGAGCTGTTCTGCTAAACAAACTCATCACTATTTGCTCGCTTTATATACCCCCACATCACAAATTACCTAAACATGAATTTCAATCCTTTATAGATGAATTGCCAGAACCTTATCTGGTTCTTGGCGACTTCAATGCACACAACTACCTGTGGGGCGACCCTCGTATAGATGCGCGAGGACGTCTTGTTGAACAGTTCCTTTTCTCTTCTGGTGCTTGTCTTCTGAATAAGAAGGAAGCGACATACTATTCTCTTGCAAACAGAACATTCTCTTCAATAGATCTTAGCCTAGTCTCCCCGTCACTACTGTCTGAACTTGAATGGGAAGTTAACGACAATCCTTACGGGAGCGACCACTTCCCTATACTACTAAGAACATATAAAGAAAACGAATGTCTACCACAGGCTCCTAGGTGGAAAATCGATACAGCCGACTGGGAGAAATTCCGAACCTTAATTAGCATATCATGGGATGACATGTCCTCGTTAGAAATTGATGCTGCTGTGGATTACTTTACAGCTTTCATTATAGATGCCGCATCTAAATGCATACGTGAAGTAAGTGGCTCGGCATGCAAACGGCATGTCCCGTGGTGGAACGATAAATGTAGAGTCGCACGTAGGAATCAAAACAAAGCGTGGGGGTTGCTACGTGCTTCGCCCACTGCAGATAATCTTGTTAACTTTAAGAAAGTTAAGTCTCAAGGCAGGAGAACCCGCCGACAGGCCAGAAGAGAGAGTTGGCAAAAGTTTTTATCGAACATCAACTCGTTTACAGATGAGGCGAAAGTCTGGAACCGCGTAAATAGAATTAGAGGGAGAGAAACATATTCACTCCCTCTGGTAAACACACAGGGTGATACGCTGCAACATCAGGCAGACTCACTTGGGGAGCACTTTGAGAGTGTGTCAAGTTCAAAAGATTATTCGAAATCCTTCCTGAAGTATAAGCAAATAGAAGAATCTAAGCCACTCAAAAGAAAATGTTTACAGAATGAATCGTACAACTGCCCTTTCAGTATTGCCGAGTTGAGAGCTGCCTTGAGCTCATGCAAGAGCTCTGCACCGGGATCTGACAGAATCATGTACGAAATACTGAAAAACTTACACAATGACACGCAGGTTACACTACTCACACTTTTCAACACCATTTGGGATGCAGGGTACCTTCCAACCGTATGGAAGGAAGCCATTGTGGTCCCTGTATTGAAACAAGGCAAGGACCCCTCCTCAGTGGCAAGTTACTGCCCGATAGCCCTCACGAGTTGCATTTGTAAGGTGTTTGAAAAAATGATTAATCGGCGACTGATTCCTTTCCTTGAAGTGAACAAAATCCTTGATCCCTATCAGTGCGGATTCCGAGAAGGGCGCTCCACAACTGACCATCTTGTACATGTAGAAGCAAATATCCGGGACGCATTTGTACACAAACAATTCTTCTTATCCATATTCCTCGATATGGAGAAGGCATACGATACGACGTGGCGTTACGGAATCTTAAGAGACTTGTCAGAAATGAGCATCCATGGTAATATGCTAAACCTAATAGAAAGCTATCTGTCCACTCGTACCTTCCGCGTAAAAGTCGGTAATGTACTTTCGCGTCCTTTTACGCAAGAAACGGGAGTACCCCAAGGAGGCGTGCTCAGCTGCACACTCTTCATCGTGAAAATGAACACGCTTCGCGCTTCATTACCATCGGCAATCTCTTATTCTGTCTACGTGGACGACATACAAATAGCTTTCAAATCTTGTAACCTCGCAGTGTGCGAGAGACAGGTACAGCATGGCCTGAACAAAGTGTCGATGTGGGCAGACAAGAATGGATTTAAGATCAATCCTAACAAAAGCTCCTGCGTTCTTTTTACAAGCAAGAGAGGAATGATCCCAGATCCTTGCTTAGAACTATGTGGACAACAAATACCCGTAAACAAAGAGCACAAATTTCTAGGTGTTATACTAGACTACAGACTCACTTTCGTCCCCACATTAAACATCTTAAAGAAAAATGTCTGAAAACAATGAACCTAATGAAACTTCTATCCCACACTTCGTGGGGTAGTGACAGGAAGTGCTTAATTAATCTCTATAAGAGCCTGATTCGTTCACGATTAGATTATGGTGCCGTGATCTATCATTATACCGCTCCAAGTGCGCTAAAGATGCTAGACCCTCTTCACCATCTAGGTATCCGTTTAGCCACAGGAGCTTTCAGAACGAGTCCCATACAAAGTTTATTTGCAGAATCGAATGAGTGGTCACTTTATATCCAGAGAACATACATCAGCCAAACATATTTTCTGAAAGTCCACTCTTATCCTCAACATCCGTGTTTTAATACCATTAACGATATGACATATGCTACACTCTTTCATAATCGTCCCTCCGTAAGACAGCCTTTCTCGCTGCGTGTGAGGGAGCTTAGTGATCAAATGCATGTCCCACTCCTCGAGCTCCGCCTAATGCATCCAGCCAAGCTGCTACCTCCTTGGGGGTGGCAGCTCATACAATGCGATATATCTTTTGTGCAAGTCACAAAGCGTGCTCCAGATATCGAAATCCAAATGCATTTCCGGGAACTCCAGTACAAGTATGCCTGCACCGAGTTCTATACAGACGCATCGAAATCGCGCGAGGGGGTGTCCTATGCAGCCGTCGGTCCATCCTTCTCGGAATCCGACATACTGCACCCGGAAACTAGTATCTTTACGGCTGAGGCCTACGCACTGCTGTCGGCCGTAAAGCATATAAATAAATCACAACTCCAGAAATCAGTCATATATACGGACTCCCTCAGTGTTGTTAAGGCCTTGATGTCTTTTTGTAACCACAAAAATCCAGTATTTAATGAACTCTACTCCGCACTGTGTAAAGCATATATATCTAACCAACATGTGATTATATGCTGGGTGCCTGGACATAGGGGCATCGAGGGAAACGTTCTAGCCGGCCAGATGTCCACATCAACTTCATTTCATGCAGTTCATCCTACTGCTTCGGTCCCTGTCACAGACCTGAAGCCTTTCTTAAGAAGGAAACTACGAAACTACTGGCAACATATGTGGGACGAAGAAATAAATAATAAACTGCATGTAATAAAGCCACAATTAAGTTTCCGGCCTCCTGTAACAAAATCCCGCCGGACAGATGTCCTATTCTGCCGTCTAAGAATAGGACACACTTTTGGCACACATAACTTTTTACTCACGGGAAACGAGCCTCCAACCTGTAGTAGATGCGGGGAGAGGCTGACCGTCCTCCACGTCCTACTGGAGTGTCGGGAAGCCGAATCTGAAAGAAAGAAACATTTTCCCATTGCATACCGGCAGCAGATCCCCCTTCATCCAGTAATGTTACTCGGCGCAGAACCGCTATTTGACACCAACGCAGTCCTAAGTTATCTGAAAGATGTTGTGTTGCATGTTGTTAGCCCCATACGTTCATAGCGTCTCCTCTCTTCAGAGGATGGCGCTGTGATAATTATTTTGGATAGCACATGCCTCTAGGCCCTTGTGGTTCAAGGGCTCTGGCGAGGCAGCAGTGCTCCAAGTAATTTTACCATCTTATATATTTTATATTTTGCATCATCCTTCTACGGTGGATTTTAATGTTCATAGTACTCGTCATTAATCATCACCATAATTTTATAGCCCATAGATTTTACGCACTTTACAGCGAATATTTTAGGCTACTTTACAGCCAAGTCACATCATCCATAGTACGTCGTCAACATTACCACGTGTCATGGCGCTCTTTGGCCAAACCTGGCCCTTGCGCCACAAAACACAACACATCATCATCCTCAATTACTTTTCGCGGACTTCGCTCACCGCCTTCTCTCCAGTGTCATCTCTTACACTACTCGCTCCTGCTAGACACAACACAAACACGCAACGACCTTAATGAAGTATCAATTACACGCTAGTTGACACGCTGTCGATGTATATTTGCGCTGAGCACAGGGATTGGAGCGTGGTCTTGTCTATGGAGACGTTATACGTCTACAGCCTCAACAACACCGCCCGTTACTAATCACGTTTCTTTCTTTTTTTTGTCGACAGGAGCATAGTGTATTTCCTCTGAATGTGCTTTCGGCTTTAGGTGTGACCTTGCACGCCAGCTTATTCTGTTACGTTGACGGCGACCGTTGTCGTCAGGCTGCCGCCTCATTCTGAGCTTCGCAGTGACCAGAGCGCACAGAAAGCTGTCTTCACAAACAAATCACCGGAATTCGAGCCCATCTCCCAAATGCACCATCTTGCATTTGTGAGATGGGCACGCTAACCATTACGCTACCACCTGCCTCCACCAATATCTGTTTATCTGCCTTCCCACTTCACGTTTTTGCCGCAGACGCAGGCAGAACGGATGCAGATACGAAAAAAAAGTAAACATTGCTTGAGCCGCCAGCTGACACATGACCTTAACTTTGGCAGGTTATTCTCATTGGAGCGCATGTAGGCTTGCGGCTGCGCGCAGATTGTGGGTCTCCTTAGCTTTATTGTAAATTGCTTTCACCGACTCTCTTCAGCTAGAACTGAAATGCCGGACAAAAATGAGAACTACCGTTGAATATACTTTTCTTGTTTTGTAGGTTCAAAACCAAAAACGCTCATTTCCAAAAATAGTGATTTTTTTAAGAAATGGCATAACGATAATGTATTTCGAGGTCAAGTCGTTGTGTCAATAGGGGCCGGCACCACGTATCGACGAAAGGGCATCACAGTGCCGATGCACGCGGCAAGTTCCTGAATGAAGAAAACAGGAAACGACTGTTTTTCAGTTCTCGCAACATATTGTACACAGAACACAAGGCACCCACCACCATGACATTTTATTTTTGACAACAGCGACACACAATGGCGGACTTATATAATTCCTAAAGGGGTTTCATTTGATTTTTTCATCGCAGAACGCAAGCACAGGTTGCGCCGCGCGTATACCGCAGCCACGCGCACTGTGGCCGCGCTCCTTTTCCTCTAACAATGTGGCCCCTGGCGGCTTCACGCGCTCCCGTAGGTGGCGGATTGGACTGTCACTCCAGAAGTTTAGATACATAACCTCTTTTCATAGAAACGACGGCATGATTGTTAACATATTGTTGGCTTGGATATGTTTTGCACGAGGCCCAAGACCCTATCTTCTAACGCGTTCTTATGTTTACGTTCGCATCTCAGTCTCGAAGGGACGCTCACCGTAACATGCTGCAATGGTGCTTGCGTTGAGCGTATGTAAGACGGAAAACGCGGTTCTAAAATGTCTGCATGTTCACTAACTTGTGCAGTAAACCTATGTTTGTAGTATTCGCGCAGTATAGTAGCAGTATAGTAAGAGTCACGAGTATGGCATCCGTAACCGCAAGCGTCACGTTATGGTCGTAACTTGTCGGGACAGCGTAGTTGTAATCCACAGACCCTGCCACTAAGGAATACGTGGCTAGGCATGGTTGATGAATAAATAATTGCGAAGATTGGTTTTCAGTAAAGGTTTGTTACCAAGAACGGCGGGAGCTTATACTGCCGCAAAGGACGGATGCTGGGCGGTGACTTCAATCATTTGCTCGACACATCACACATCTACACTGGAATTCAACTGGTTTCGCCAACTCTTGCTTATATTCTCTCGCCCCTAAGCTGCGACTTCGCCTGCCACCCGGGCCCCAGCTTTTCCTCTTTGTCCCCCTCTTCTTTCCCAATCTGCTGAGACGTGCTTCCGCTGATGCTTGCTCCTCCTTTTTCTCAATAAATGAAGGCATTCATTCATTCATTCATTCATTCATTCATTCATTCATTCATTCCTAAGTTACTGCAGAAAATATCGTGTCTCCATAACCACCCTGTCTCTCACCTGGACTCTCTCATCGCAAAACAAAGTTGCTGTGTTGCAAATGGCCAAATTTCCATAAATCGTCCTCCAAATTCCGAGTCGAGGCACCCCAAAATTTAGGTTGGCCCACCCCCATATCGCCCCCAAATTCAGACTGGCCGACCCCGAGATTGCCCCCACATTTAGGTATCACCAACCCCATATCATCCCCAAATACAGATTGGCCCGCCTCCACAATACCACCAAATTTAGGTTGGCCCACTCCAATACCACCTGCAAATCGAGGTTGGCCCACCCCCATATCCGCCCTAAACTAACGCTGGCCCACACCTCGATCACCTCAAATTTAAGATGGCCCACCGCAAATCAGCCACCAATTAAGGTTAGTCCACCCATGTATCACCCCCCAATTCAGCTTGGCCCAGCGGCACATCCCCCCCATGGCTAGGTTAGCCCGTCCCCATGTCACCCCAAAATTTAGCTTGGCGCACTCCCATATCATCCCCAAATCCAGGTTGGCCCATCCCCATATCAGTCCCAAAGTTAGCCTGGCCCACCCCTCTATCACCTCAAATTTAGGATGGCCCACCGCAAATCACTCCCACATTTAGGTTAGCTCATCCCCATATCACCCCCGATTCAGCTTCGCCCAGCCCCATTTCACCCCTGCGGTTAGGATGGCTCACCGCCCACATCCCCCCAAAATTTAGTTTCTCCCACCCCCGTATCATCCCCAAATCCAGGCTGGCCAACCCCCCACAGTCCCCCAAACTTAGGCTTACCCACCCCTATATCACCTCAAATTTAGGTTGGGCCACCCCCATATCAGCCTAAAAGTCAGCTTGGCGCATTACCATTTCACCCAAAATTTAGGTTGGGCCACTCCCATATCACTACCAAATTCAACTTGGCCCATCCCTGTATCACGCCCAAATTTATGCTGATGCCACTTCCAATTTCATGTTGGCCACCCCAACCCTTTTTATAAAAACCTCTGTATTCATTTGGGAAATTCGTCAAGTTTTTTGGCGTTACAGACACGATCTTGCACGATTTTGCCAAATTGCCAAATTGCCAAACTGCCAAATTGCTGGGGTACTCGCCAAAGAAAGCTGCGCATTAAAAGTAACTGCACCGATCGAGTGACGCCATATGTTGATCCTAAATACTGACGGCTAGCCAAGGTAGCTTCTCTGTAGAGCGACCGGGGAGACACAGCACGGGACATTTATTCAAATGGGTTTTTTACGGCCACACCTACGGATTCATTCCACATGGTTGTAGAGAACACATTAACAGTAGCAATTATTCCACACATTGCACATCTTGTCCTAGTTGGTGCATTTGTTATTTGGATGAATCTTTAGAAACAATTAACGTTCGGGTAGCGACTCAGCTTAGCAGAGCCTTTGTTCTGCACGAATGTTGCACAAGAATGGCACTGGCCACCGGGTGGCATTGTGGCCCAGGTGGACCTGATTCGCTTGGAGTATGTGCCATTAAGTACGGACCTTCCAGAAGAACGCAATAAGAATAGGCATTTTTTTCTCCCAGGTTCCAGGCTACAAAGCACGAAAGTTTTTTTTTCCATAACACAAAGCTATGTGCAAGCTTCTAGTTATGATGTCCAATGAATAAAATCTTCATAAATGCGATGACTTAAATGAACACGACACTGCTATGTTTTAGGAAGGAAAAATAGAAAATATAATATTTCACGAAAACCACTGGAAAACCAGAACCGCAAGCAAATCATGAGTTTTGTGTTTCTGCCATTTTGTGGGAGACTATAAAACTATGTGCTAGGCGGCTTTAAAAAAACTGCGCCGCTGAAAAACCAGAACTGAAAGCAAATGTTGGGTTTTGTGTTTCCTGCTCTCTTTTTTGTGTCCTGCTCTCGCTAAACCCAAGGGCTTCCAGGAAGCCAACGGTTCCTAAATCGACCACTGGGCAGATGGCTTCACATTCTAATAAAAAATGCTCCATCGTTTCCCTAGCTTTATCGCACCCCCAGCACATGCTGCTTCCTTCTTATATTTCGCTTTAGAGGTGCGCGTTCGAAGGTATCCTGATCTCGCTTCAAGAAGTACTGAGCTTCCCTTTGAGTTATCATAAATTATTTCTTTTCTGATTTCGTTTTTTCCTCTTATGTAATTACTCATGGCGGGTTTCTTTGCCATTACCGCCACCCATGAGATTATTTCATCCTCTCTGACTTTCAGCTTGACGTTCTTGGTTGTGGTGTTGTTCACCACAAAGGCCGCATACTTGCTTCTACGCTTCCCTGTTCTTTTCCTCCAATGTGAATCAATGTTTTTTCTGTACAAGGATGCACGGAGGCTAGCGCCACGTGGTGGCGGTGCAATTAACCGAGCGGCGGCAATGTCGTGCACACCCTCCTCTGCCATTTCGCCACTTGTTGAGCTATTCGGCAAGAGAACTGCCACGCAGGACCCACGGCACCGCAAACGTGGATGGGCTCGCAGAGAAAAGCTTCGGTCTTCAGAGGTCAGTGCCACAATTAGAGGTTGCCACGTGCTCCACAAGTCCGCCGCAAGCGATATTCTTTGTTTTGATGTGATATATGTTGGTGCTTCAAGGAGTTTTCGAAGTCACCTCTTTTTTTATTGAATACATTGTTGTGGCTGCAAGCGCTTTCAAAATTCCTGCTTTTGCCTATGTAGAGGGACAGAGAGAAAGGCTCTCTGTTGGACAAAGATTTTATCCCGAGCATGTATAGAACCACTGGCATGCGACTCTCTATAAGGATAGGGAATGGGATTAAAGCAATCTAGAGGAGAGTGAAAAGAAATGATCGAAAATTTCACAGCCACTTTCTCGACACTAAGTGACCTTGTACGATCGTCTTTGACGGAACGTGGCCTACACGAACCATTACCTGCCCTGCATAGGGTGTACCACTAATCCCCTGTGGAAAAGTCCACGTGGGGTATTATTTATATAACGCTTAAAAACTATTCCTTCTCCAGTCTCTCCTTGACACACTCTAGTTTATGCTATAACTAATGTTCACGATGACTCGCACGAGAGCGAGGTATCCACGTTCGGTTATGGGGTTTTTCTTCTCAGAACAAGAAAGGGGTCGGCTAACGTACGCAATAACGCGCGAAAAGCCATTCTGTAGTTGGGAAAGTATAACGCCGATGCCATGATCACACGCATCTGTACGAACTTCGGTTTCGGCGGTCGGGTGAAACTGAGCCAAAATGGGTGGGTTCGCTAGTCTAGCAATCAGTTCGGAAAATTCGGTGGCCTAATCAGGTCTCCAAGAACAAAAGAAAACGCCCTTCTTCAGAAGACGCGTCAAGGGGCGAGCGATGTCCGCGAAGCTATCGATCAAGCGTTGAAACTAGGAACGTAGTCTTATAAGCCTACGAACATCGCTCGACGAGCGTGGAAGTGGGGATTCTTTTACAGCACGGACTTTGTCGGGATTAGGCTGTATGCCGGCAGCGTCGACGAGCTGATCAAGTATTTTGATGTGACGTCGCCCGAAGTGGCATTTAGCAGAGCTGAACTGTAGACAGGCTTTCGGAAGACGGCAAAAACTGTGGAAAAGCGATGAAGATGGCTCTCGAAGTTGGCCGAATAAAGAAGAATATCATCTAGGTAGGAAAGACTTATGGCATTCAGAACTCGAAGAAGAGTCATACGACCGAAGGTGACAGGGGCATTACAGAGCCCAAACGCCATTTCTTTAAATTTCTAGAGGCATCAGGTGTAACAAAGGCTGTTTTCCGGCGAGGGTTTTCCGGCTGCAGTGACCACAGGATGGTAAGAACATGAATTAGCCAACACTTGAGGAGGGAATGGAAGAATCAGGTACCTGAGTAACCAAACAATGAGTTAGCGGTAAGAGGGAAAATAGAGCAATTCCGGATCAAGCTACAGAACGGGTATTCGGCTTAAACTCAGGAAGGGGACCTTAGTCTTGAAGATATGAACAACAATCTTATGGACATCATTAAGGAGTGTGCAATAGAAGTGGGTGGTAACTGCGTTAGACAGGATGCCAGTAAGCTATCGCAGGAGACGAAAGATCTGACCAAGAAACGCCAATGTATGAAAGCCTCTAACCCTAGAGCTAGAATACTACTGGCAGAACTTACCAAGTCAATCAACAAGCGTAAGACAGCTGACATAAGGAAGTATAATATGGATAGAATTGGACATGCTCTCAGGAACGGAGGAAGCCTAAAAACAGTGAAGAAGAAACTAGAAATAGGCAAGAATCAGATGTATGCGTTAAGAGACAAAGACGGCAATATCATTACGAATATGGATAAGATCGTTCAAGTGGCTTAGGAGTTCTATAGAGATTCATACAGTACCAGTGGCACCCACGACGGTAACGGAAGAGAGAATAGTCTAGAGGAATTTGAAATCCCACAAATAACGCCGGACGAAGTAAAGAAAGCCTATGGAGCTATGCAAAGGGGAAAGACAGCTGGGTAGGATCAGGTAAAAGCAGATTTCTTGAAGGATGGTGGGCAGATTATTCTAGAAAAACTGGCCACCCTGTATGCGCAATGCCTCATGACTTCAAGCCTACCGGAATCTTGGCAGAACGGCGACATAATCCTAATCCACAAGAAAGGGGACGTCAATAAATAGAAAAATTATAGACCTCTCAGCTTACTGTCCGTTGCTTACAAAGCATTTACAAAGGTAATTGCAAATAGAATCAGGAACACCTCACACTTCCGTCAACCAAAGAACCAGGCAGGATTTCGTAAAGGCTACTCAACAATAGACCATATTCATACTATCAATCAGGTGATCGAGAAATGTAGGGAATATAACCAACCTTTATATATAGCTTTCACTGATTACGAGAAAGCGTTTGATTCAGTCGAAACATCAGCAGTCATGCTGGCATTACGGAATCAGGGTGCAGACGAGCCGTATTTAAAAATACTGAAAAATTTCTATAGCCCATCCACAGCCACCGTAGTCCTCCATATAGAAAGCAACAAAATCCCAATAAAGAAAGGCCTCAGGCAGGGAGATACGATCTCTCCAATGCTATTCAGAGCGTGTTTACAGGAGGAATTCAGAAACCTGGATTCGGAAGAATTAGGGATAAGAGTTAATGGTGAACACATTAGTAATTTGCAATTCGATGATGATATTGCCTTGTTTAGTAACTCAGGGGACCGACTGCAATGCATGCTCACTGACCTGGAGAGGCAAAGCAGAAGGGTGGGTCTAAAAATTAATCTGCAGAAAACTAAAATAATGTTTAACAGTCTCGGAAGATAACAGCAGTTTACGATAGGTAGCAAGGCACTGGAAGTGGTAACGGAATACGTCTGCTTAGGACAGGCAGTGACCGCGGATCCGGATCATGAGACTGAAATAATCAGAAGAATAAGAATGGACTGGGATGCGTTTGGCAGGTACTCTTAGATCATGAACAGCAGGTTGCCGTTATCCCTCAAGAGAAAAGTGTATTACAGCTGTGTCTTACAAGTACTCACCTGCGGGGCAAAAACCTGGAGGCTAACAAAAATGGTTCTACTTAAACTATAGACGACGCAACGAGCTACGGAAACAAGAATGATGGGTGTAACATTACGTGATATGAAAATAGCAGATTGGGTGAGGGAACAAACCTGAGTTAATGACATCTTAGTTGAAATCAAGACAAAGAAATGGACATGATCAGGGCATGTAATGAGGAGGGAAGATAACCGATGGTCATTAAGGGTTACGGACTGGATTCCAAGGGAAGGGCAGTGCAGCAGGGGCGGCAGAAAGTTAGGTGGGCGGATGAGATTAAAAAGTTTGCAGGGACAACATGGCCACAATTAGTACATGACCGGACTAGTTCGAGAAGTATGGGAGAGGCCTTTGCCCTGCAGTGGGCGTAACCAGGCTAATGATGATGGTGATGATGATGATCGTCAAGAGCAACTTGCCAGAGCTGTTGCGACTGGGCGTCCGAAGATGTGGGAATGTACATTGCTCGCGGAAGGGTAAGGGAACGTGATGCTGGCTCGATATTCAGGATGTTTTACAAATACGTATATATTTTGAAATTAAAAAAAAATTCAAAGTAGTACAGTAAAAGTTCACGATGCAGTTGTAGCAGCCGATGACTACCGCCGGCCGTTGCTCATTTTAGGCTCTGCGGGGTCATTGTTCAGTCAGTTCCCCCAATCCGGCTTCAAGAGACCGATGACACCAGGTCCCATCAATCCGGAGGTCGGTTGCCCTTTCCCTCCGAAGGTAGCTTCGTCGGAAACGCACGCACTTCACTGGGCGCAAGCAAGGGAGGGGGGGCGTACGCTGACTCCGATCGTACACTGACTCCTTGCGCGGCGAGTACATACCAATATGGGCGGCTGACTAGTGATGGCTGTATGTTTGCTAATTGCCCAAACCTCTTCTGACCGAGGTAGTGCCGCGCTGGTCATAAATCCCGTTTTGAAAACCATTTTAGTGAGGCGGTCGGCCCGTTCCCCATAATCACGCTAGCCGTGACCGGAAGTTGTCGCGGGGAGTACGGTTGATCACAACAGCCCGTCTGCCCCCAGAAAGAGCGCTCGCAAGGGGGCAGGGTGCCTCTTGAAGAGGCCTTGGGCGCTCAGCAGACACAGCTCCGGCTCGAAGTCTCGGGCTCACCGGCAGGATCGAACGACCAATCGCAATGGCACCCAGAGCGGAGGTCAATAGAGGAGAAGTAACTGGCGCCGTGCTAACAGTCTCCCATGTCGCCGATCTGTGGAAGAGGGTACACGTCATTCTTAGTGGCCTTGAATTGTTGATAATCCACGCAAATACTCCTAGCGTTGTCCTTTTTCTTCACCAATATGACTGGGCAGGCCCAAGGGCTGGAAGAAGGCTCCACAATGTTCTTTTGAGGCATTATGTTGACCTTGGCATTATGTTGACCTTGGCATTAACCTTGGCATTATGTTGACCTGCCACATGGTAAGGTCCCTGGTGTACGGGAGGGGCATCGCCTGTGTTAATGCGATGCGAAACGAAGGTGGTCTGGCATAATGGATGACCAACAAAATCGAAAATATCTTGGTACAAAGCTACGAGGGAGCAATGAGTATTTGCATAATCAGGTCGCAGGCCATGGTAAATCGTTCGGTGTAATGGGTCCTCATACATAGAAGTTGAAGTCGACTGTACAGCAGACAAGCTGAGGATAAGTAGCCAGTGTCTAAACAGTAGAGTGCTGCAATGAATTCAGTGTGGCTAGGGAAATATCCAGTGGAAGAACTTGCGTCGATGAAGTAAAGATCAGAATGGGAATGCACGCCTAATTATTCCGAGCTGTAACAATGGTGTTAGGCAGCGTAACATGGCGGGTTAAGAGAACGTCCAGAACAGGTTATCCCACGTAATCTCCCTAAGGGAGAGCAGGGTAGGGCTCCGTTGAGAAGTATGGTTCGACCTGGGGTGGCAGACGAACGAATTGGCCCCACCCAAGGCGGGGCTTGTTTGTGACATCGTCGGCAGTACATTGGTGTCAGTATTAGCACAGAACGCCGGAAGAACGCCAGAACACGGCCGGTAATGTTAATACGGGCAGTATATAGGCCTGTATGCAGTTGTGCTGCCATTGGCAACTCGAACGGGAGGGGAGGCGCCAAGTGAGCATTTTCTTAAGACGTCGGCGCAGAACGGAGCCCATTACAGATGTCTGGGCATCTGTGTCTATTAGAGTGGTTATGAACAGACTATCAAAGAAAACTTCGATACGGTTGCATCGAGGAGCAGAGGTCAAGAGAGGATCTTCGTTCCGGGTCGTCAATGCAGTGTAACGTCCGGGCGCTGCATTATTTAGTTTTCTGAGTGGCGACTGGGATACGACGGAGGCGGCGAACGTCGACGCGGAGGTGAACGGAACTGTCGAGATTCAGGCGAGGGCGAACGGCTTGGATTAAACGACGGAAGGGGGCGTCACCACTGGAGGATTGTATCAAGCATAAAATTGATATATCAAGCAAGGGTTGTATGCCGAGCTGTGATAAAAAGTGACGTTGGGACGCGATGAGTACGAGTGGCTGCGGCCGTTCATGTAACGTTCGCCTATCACCTGGGCTTTGATAACACACTGGTGGGTACCGCCGACTCGGTGCAACTGAAGCGACCGCTATAGCATTTGGGAGTGCATTGCTGCTCCCTTGACTGTGGAGACCCATCTTGGCAAACTCTTGTCGAACGACAGATTGAATGAGTGATACGGTCGTCACATCATTGTCGGGCGATCGAGGATAACGGATCGCTGGAGCAATGGCCTCCAGTTCCCGACGGAAAATCTCTGTCACGGCAGGTGAACTTGGTGGCTGACGAAGCGCTGGAACGTCAGTCCAGGAAAATTAGCTGGGGTGATTGGCAGGACATCGAATTGCTGAGTACTGCGTCGCCTTTTAGCTTGTTCGAGGCGTCAGCACGACGAAAGGAAGGTATCAACTGTCGCACAATCCTTGCACAAAAGCCAATTGAATGTGTCGTCTGCTATTCCCTTCAGCACATGGCCGACTTTATCCGATTCCGACATGTCTTTGTTTGTTTTTTTACAAAGAGCCATCACGTCCTGTATATAGGAAATTACGACTCTGTGGACGATTGAGCTCGTGTCGCAAGCTCTTGTCTGGCTGATAGCTGATGACCTTGAAGGTTTTCCAAATACGTCACGCATCTTCTGTTTGCAGACTTCCCAGCTAGTCAGGCCTTCTTCGTGTTCGTATACCACACGAGAGCCGTGCCTTGGAAATAGAAGATTACGTTGACAAGCATTATTGTCACCATCTGTTATGGCCGCGGACGCGTTCATGCCAGGTGAGCCACTCTTAAACGTCCGTGCCATATATGCCAGCGAAAATTCCTTGGTCACGAGGGTGCGATAGCACTAGATCTCATAAAACCTGCGGGGATGTAGACCCGGCGGGATCGTTTGAAGACGTCGTGACGGAACCGATGTGGCGTTCACAACGGAGATACTGCGTAGCGAGGTAGTGAGCTTACCCCTCACTTCCCCCCACATGTGACGCTGTACGAGATCTGCACCGGTATTTGCTTAAACGCAACATTGAAGGCTCCGACCCATAGCATCGGGTAGGATAGGGTACCCTTCTACGATGGCACGTACTTACTGCAAGGAATCGGTCAAGAATTGGATGGAATTAGCAAGATTCTGTTAATACACATATTGGTAAACGTGTCAAACATACACAGATAATGTTTGAAGTATTTAGGAGTATCGCCTTGAAACAGCTATGAATTTTTCTATGGCTGAGCAAATATTCCTTTGCTAGATTTCAAGAGAGGACACTCCTAGAGAAAGAATATTTGGAATGAAAAAAATGGAAACCAAGTTGCTTGAACGTTGGTTCTGAAATGTCTTTCCTTAAAGAAGAAAACTAAAACGGCGGCATGATAAGAAAAAAATATCTGTGGTCTCGTCTTCTGCACATGCAGATTGGGCATAGAGTGGAGGGTGTCAGACAAGGCGTGTGAGAATAAAAGTTTAACACTGCTATTCGACAGCCTAATCGGGTAAGAATTACTTCAGTTTTTCTGTTGTGAAAGGAATTTTTGTGCCAAGCGAATAAGAGGTGTTGATATTCTGAAAAATTTGCTATCGCTTGGTCCATAAAGTCTTGATCAATTGCATATATCCTAAATCTAGCAGTAATTAGCTAAGCTGATGCAGGACATAATAATAGTGCAGGGCCACTGAGGGCCGCTCTCGCGAGACTGTCATCCATTTCGTTCATGTATAATCCCTTATGACCTGGCATCCAAAGTAACCTAATTAAGTTCTCGTGGGCATACACACCATATTAAAGCAGTCAACCTAGTCTTCTTTTGTTGTCGCGCTGTCGGCACATACCATACTGCAACAATATGCATGATTTCGGAAAAAATACTTGCAAGCGAATTACAAGGAAAGAATAATGTCGTTTCCAATGCACGTGGGCGGAGCGCTGGGCCGCCTCGTTTAATACACTGACTGAGACAAGGCTTCCAATAGTGCCAAGGAAAGAAACTGAATTCAGGCAGTATTTCGGGGGGACATCCTCGCTATCCAGGTCGCAGCAAAACGTTGAAGCACCATTATGACAGCCATGCACCTGCATACGCAAAATGCTGTGTTATAGCTACCATTGCAGACTTAAGGTCGCAGCTTCGAGCAGCTAGCGTATTGAAAAAGGGCTTTCGTACGGAAATCGCATTAGTAAGATCTTGATGAGGGCTAGTTGGTCCATACTTAGAACTGAGTTTAAACAGCGCGAAAAAGACGAGGACACAAGGAAACAAATACCTGCAAAAATACTAAATACCACGAACAGCGCTTGTCTGTGGTATTTGTTTCCTTGTGTCCTCGTCTTTTTCGCGCTGTTTAACCTCAGTTCTGAGTACGGAAGTCGAAGTGTATAATTCTTATTACCACAGTTTGATCGGCCGCAACATCCTTTCTCTTTTATTATATGAATTCTAGAACTAAGATAAATACAAGCCAAGCTCAGCAAAGAACCATCACTGCAACAATGTACAGGAAACCGACTCATTTCGCCAAATACCTGAGCTTTGCTCAGACACCTATACACCTCATGGGCCAGAAACGCTCGGTTGTGGCACCTTTGTTCAAGCGAGCTTTGTACGAACGAACCCTCAAGTAGGCTGAAAGCGAAAAGAATGAGAAACGACCTGGCAAGCCAATGCCTACCTCCGCAAACTGCTACGTCAGCAAGAACGCCATTCTACTGAGCGCCTGCGCACCAGCACTGCGCAGTCCAGAAAAACAGCACCCACTCCGTATGCTCCCTTTGTAAGCGAAGCAATCAAAAGAGTGTTCAAGGACTGTAATACTCAGATTGCCCACGTTCCCACGCACAAGCTATGGAGCCGACTGGTACGCGTAGAATATTCCGCGCCAAGGCTGCGGTGCATCGTACGTTGGAGAAGCAAGACACTTCAGATATCGTATCATGCGGCACCAAAATGATGTATCCAAGGGACACGCGGCCGCCAACGCGCTTGCCGGACATCATCTTATATCAGCTCAAATCATTGAATGGCATTTTGCAACCATCATTGCCGCGGAGAAATCACTTTCAATAGACATAATATTTATTCAATCCAAACTTCATACGCCTAATCGGGTACACGGTAACCAATGAAATCAACATTTAAAGCACCTATTTTATCTGTCTTTTGGTAATCGATCACTATCAAGTTTAAAGCAAACAGTACAATGGGCGGTTTGGTCTCACAACTTGGGACAATACCACAGTGAAAATTGCGATAAATTAGAAACGAATCAGCTCTCAATGTTACCGTTGTTTACGGCTGCATTTAACAGCTGACTGTGCATTTGCGATGCTGCTCGATGTGTAGATTCAGGAGGATGCGAAAGACTGGCAAATAATGCATTCGTATAGGAGGTTGATCCGGCAGAGAGCACCGCGGAAGAAACAACTGTTGCGACAGCCTGCGTAAAGCTGAACAGGTAGAAATCGTAACTTATAAGTGATGCAGCCACAAACAAGAGGGAATAATAAGAAAACGACCAAGGCAAGCGTCCTTCCATATTGCTTCGCGTTGCTCTGCACAACTTATAAGCATCAATACCAAGCGCGTTACTGCGCCCGATGTTTCGCTATAAAAATATCGTCGGAATCACGTATCCATCAGTTTGGAAATAGCGTTCAAACTAAATATTGTGCAGCTGCTCTGCGTAGCCAGCACGTTTTCTGTTACCCACCGCTACAACTTAGTGGCTACAGAGTTACTGAGGCCGCGGTTCGGTCCCGGCCGAGTTGGCCGCATTTCAATGGGAGCGAAATGCAAAAACGCTCATTTACTTAGACATAGGTGAATGTTAGGAACCCCAAGTGGTCAAATTTATTTCGGAGTTTCCACCATGCCGTGCCTCATAATTAGATCGTGTTTTTCAAGAACATTCAGTAGGCAAACAGAAAGGGTTAAAAAAGATCAATTCTGTGGTTCTGCAGGTCAACACCACGATCTAATTATGTCTTATTTAACACTTATGTCCGAATAAGGAGCAGCACAGATATAATGTGTACGTTTTCGCAGATGGTTTTTTAGTAGTCTTGAAACGACGGTTGGAAGACGCCTTAGCAACACGTAAACAAAAGGCACTTTAACGAAATGTCTTCCAGAGATTCAAAAAAGACGCTTTGTAGCTGCCTTTAGCGATTGCACATTTTTGCTCATTTTGACTGGTCTCAAACGGCTACAAAACACCTTGTGTTCAGTGGGCAAGAAGCTCCTAATCGGTAGCCAGGAGGTGCCCAACCTGACTGCGAAAGCTATTCCAGGTTTCATGAGATCAAGGCTTAGATTCATTTGTGAAAGAAAGGTTGACAGTGCTCTTCATCGTTAGTTGTGAGTGTGCCGAAGCAATTTGGTACAACCCTTTTCACATTTCTTAATCAGCGATAAAACGTCGTCTGTGAAAAAAAAAGTTGTCTTCAATTTCAAAAAGTATGTCTGAATCGTTATGACGACTCTTTTGAGTAAACCCCAAGGCGTAAAGCGCTCCCTGAAAACTGAGAGACCCAGATGAGCCAGTGAAATATAAGTTCTGCACTCAATAACTTGTATTTTACTTGCTCATCGGATCTCAGTTTTCATGAGTTTTCAGTATCTGTAGGAACTCCTCCTCCTCAGGAGGGGGCCGAAACCCCATGGCTCGATGCCGTCGTCGGCAGTCGACGTAAACCTCCACACGATTAACGGTAATCCCATTCTCGTGGTGGACGTCCTCGGCATGCTGATAGAGTCAAACGGCTGTAACGGTCGAGCGATCAACAAAATCACCGCGAACACGGAGAACATGATCGGACTAATCAACAGAGTATCTGAAAGGCAGGGAGGTATCAGGGAATACAACTTCCTCAGGCTCTTTCACGCCTTCCTCATGAGCCACATCACGCACTTGGCGGCCATGCATTGCTGGAAAAGCCGGAGAAGAAGCTGCACACGTAATTCGCTAGAGTATAAAGAGAGTGATGGGCATTCCCTTGCAAGCCAGCACCGTGCGACTCATGCAGCTACGCGTTCACAACACCCTGGAGGAGATCATCCATGCACATGAATCCGCCCAAGTAGCTCGGCTGTTTGCATCTTTGTCTTCTGCATATAATCTATAACCCCACTCTTACACTCTCTCTGTTAAGGTCCTCACACATTTGTTGTAACTCGTCTGCATTGTTGCTGAATAGAGCAATGCCATAGGCAAACCGAAGGTTGCTGAGATATTCGCCATCGATCTTTACTGCTGAGCCTTCCGAGTTCCGAGGTGGACTCGGTTGGCGAAGGACAGAGGTAATTGGAGATCGCAGAGAGAGGCCTTCGTCCTGCAGTGGATATAAAACAGACTGATGATGACGATGACGACGACGATGATGGTGATCATGATCATGATTATTATGCCCTACTTCTGACGAAATTCCGTTAGTCACAAGCATCCAACAAAGCTAACAAGGTCAATATTGCAAGTTCTTTTGAAATGGGCATTGGAAGAATGAATGTCAGCGGCCCTTGCATGTGTTTTCCTGGTAATTATTTCAAATATATTTTTGCAAAGCGGTAATCGGTGATAATAAACAAATTTGATTGTCGCAAACAGGCTGGCTCTCATATAAAGCTTTCAGCTGCCACTCAGCGCTGTCTCTATGTCGTGTGTCTCTTTTGCCCTCTTTCTTTGCACTTCAAGTCAGTCATGAACTAACTGTTCCAAGAGCGCTTAAGTAGACTCATTTACGAGAACTAACATAGGTTAGTATAAGTTAGCGTGACTAAGTACCGTCCCCTTTAATGAAGTGCCTCGTTATTTCTATATTCACATTTTTTTCCACAGAAGAATATTTGCCAAAAGACACACACGTGAAGTCTCAATAATGAAACCTTCAACACGAAGAGATCTGTCACATGATACTTCTGCAAGCTTCACGGATAAATTTTAAGCTTCTTATGAACCTCTTGACGCGAATTTGTGAAGCTAACAGTGAACAAGACACGAATACAGGCTCACTCTTGCAGAAAGTTCAGGTTCGGGAGGGGCTGTTTCGACTGATGTAATGTCTTTTGTGTAAACAGCACTTTTTGAGACAGACAAAGTGTATTCATGCTTTTAGAATTGCATATACTGTATGACCGTAGCTTGATATTCCTGAAACGCACGTAAATCTAGCTAATAAACACGAGGCAATCTAGACAAGCGCACGCGAACGCAGTAACAAGCATGGACAATTAGACAAAACCTTTATATAATGTGAAACTCCATTCCTTATATTAAGGTGCAAATGAAAGGTGTTTCACTTACTAAAAAAATTTAAATTAGGAGTTTATTGGATGTGTTGTTTTTGTGCAGTACAGAACAACGGCTATCATGGCGGATATCCGTCTTGCGCATCTCTTACTCGGCCTGTGTGCGTTAGCAGCATTGGCCGGATTTCTTCTCACCCGCTTTGGATACATGATCGTGGATGACAAATTGCACCAGTACCGTAACAAGGCCGAGGTCAAAGTCCAGCATTCAGTCGCCTTCAACGACGTAACACTCGTCAAGCCCACTGCAAGGTGAGCATTTCTCACTTTCTCCCTCTTAGTTCAGATAACAGAAAAAAATTCCTCTAGAATCCAACTCAATATCACTGTCGAGATTAACGCTACCGGCAGTCAAGCAGTGCATTGACGTACTGTATACCGCCGCCGAAGCGCATCACGGCTTAGCCGTCAACAGCCGGGCTTCTATGCTACGGTTCCCTCTGGGGACGCTGCGCCATCTACCGCCACTCACGCCAAGCCATCGTGCCTTTGCCAGGCCTGCGGTATTGCACCGGTGGCTCGCCGGTGCGCGCCAACACTGACAGTTATTCTCCTTGTGCCCACGAGCATCCGTGGCGCAGCGCTGAAGCATCTGGCTGAATCACTAAATGAATTATAAGCCTCTTTTTTTTATTATTAAAGAGTGGCATAATGCCCATATCTTCTGCGTAATTTTTATCCTTTTTTGCAGAACAAGCGGAGTACCTTAACCAAAGTGTACAGGCGTGTACTTATTGTTTGCTTTTGGGGCATGCGAGTTGTCAACCAGCTATATAATTTGCAGTTGAGATGTTCCGCTGCACAGCTCAACAAGACACGAAGAAACGTGATGCCACATACAGGGTAAAGCGCAGTGTAACAACTGTTTTATTCTAAGGGTTGTGGCAGTAATCGGAATATTGAATACATATCCAGCGAACGTTTCGACTAGATTCATAGTTGACTCGATGTTCATTGCTCGAATTTGTCGAATGTCCGTTCCTTTCGTTTGTCATATAGGTGATAACAAATCGATACGACGCCTATTTGATGTTTACAAACCGAAAGACATATCCACTTGCAGAAAGTTCTGAATGCTTACTTTACAGGAGAACGACGGTTGTTCTGGAGAGGCACCATTTGTGTAGTGAAAGCGATAAGCTGCTCGCTTCCTAACCTAGCTGGACAATAGGCATTTTTTTTATTGGCAGTCAGCCTCTGAAGGCTGTGCAAGAGTACCTTTACATAGGCTAATTAGTCAGAGGAGAGCCGGGCTGTGAGAAGACAATTTACGGATGGAAAAAGTGCATTGGAGTTCACATGCCAGTCATTACCAAGCCACGACCAGCAGCTTTCCGCTATCCTTGAAAAGAGAAGTGCTTCTCCATTGCACTCTACTGGCACAAACCAAAGGCGAGAAATTTGAAGGTTTAAAGAAGCTTTAGAAGTAAGGGCCACACAACGAGCGATAGACTTAAATGTTATGCGTAACGTTTAGAGGCAGGAAGACAGCGATGTGGACTAGAGAGCCAACGGCAATAGCTGATGTTCTTGTTGACATTTAAAAGAAAAAAATGAAGCTGCGCAAGCATCGCAATCCATAGTGCAGACAACCGGTGGTCTGTTAAAGTTACAGAATGGGTGCATACCAAGAAAATGAAGCCCATTCGCGGACGGGAGAGAATCAGATGGTGTGATGACATCAGGAAATTTGCAGTGATAACTTCGAATCAGCAAGCGCACAACAAGGGTAACTGGAGGTCGCTAGGAAGAGCCGTCGTTCTGCAGTGGTCATGAATATAGGCGGCGGTGGCTGCTGCTGCAGTGGTGGCGGCTGCTGCTGCTGCTGCTGCTCGTGAAGGAAGAGCAGGAAGTTATCTCAAGTACACAACTATTTTCTCCGAGGCGAAAGGTTACTTTAGATCTAAAACGACTTACTTTGTTTCGCAGCGAGAGAATGACCCTGGTGTTCGTCATATGCGAGAGCCATTTTGATCTTGGCATCGTTGCTGTGAAATCAGCTGTCGCCTACTCAACGTCGAGGCTACACCTAGTCGTCATCACAGATAAACAGAACGAGGAAAAGATTCGAAATGAGGTAAGCCGGTAACGTATGTCGTCAATGCCGCATGTTGCACAGATGCGTCAGCTTTTTCTGAGAGTCACGAGATTTTCAGGTGCCGTAGCGAGAAACTATGCGGGTGGTTTTCCGAGTCGAGCAGCAATTCTTAACGACCGCTTCTACTCATATACTCGAGAGGCAAAGCGGTATTCTCTTTCTTAACAACCTATATAATGGTGCGAAATTATAGTTAATCAAAAGATAGTTGAAATTTCGTGGCACACGTGTGTCCCAGTCTCTCCATTTGGTCCTCGTTTATTGCGCACTATCTATATACCGCATGTTGTATCGCCAAATCGCTGAAACCGCATAGATTCTCTTGAAGTGTATTTCAATATATTTTGTTGTTGACTTCATTTTACGCCTTGGGTGCTACGGCCTCCCACGTAGTACAAGCAGATAATGTAAAAGCGAAAGAATGGACTTTTCTGAGGGTGTATTTCCTGTCCTTTCTCTACTGCTAGCCTCATCGCAGCGTCAGTCAGCGGAACATGACTCTTCCCAATGACGTCCACCCCTTTCTTCGTGGTTTTGTTTCTTCAGTGGGGTGCAGGACTCGGATGCGCAAGATCCGCAATCAAGAATTTCATCGGCAAAACTCCTCTACAGGAAGAGCCCGCCTAGTTATTTTGGAGTCTCTGCTATGCGAAGTAAACGTACCGAGCACACCATGGCACGAAAGGCTTAAGCTACCTGGTGAAACGTGTACCACCTATATTGATAGGATGTTGAAGCTGTGCAAACTAGTTCACTTGTGAAATGCTCGAAGAACTTAAAGTCGATGATCTGCTGGTAAGGATCGCGCAGCAGGATTGTAAGAGTGACTGGTAAGAAAATTGTGGGCTCTGCTCCAAACGTTAGACTTAATTGCCGCTATGTAAATATTGGGATAACGCATAGAACATTACGGAAGTTGCATAAGATGAGGGCACAGTTGTACGCACAGCATTTAATTGCATAGCAGTGTTTTAGCCCCTTCACCTAGCCTTTGCTTCAAGTAGACTCCAACATTTGAGTTGAATCAATATTAAGGCGAAAGCGTTAAAGAGCTCGTTACAACGACCCATACCCGAAAAATAGTGGAGTCTTGTCAGTGATACAAAAGAAAGCAGACGAGTGGCACAAAAATATCATCATTAGCAATGACTCATACAAAAAAAAACATAATCTGGAATGCATCATACCACCGTAAGCAAACAAAGACGCAATGGCTCAATATGACTGAAGGCACGACGGAAAAAAGGAATGAGGCAAAGAAAGAAAGAAAATATCAAAATTAGGAATGGCTTATACCCCCGCAAACGAGCAGATACAATGGCGGAATGTGAAAGAAGAAACGAATGAAAGAGAGAGCGAGAGAGAAAACATTTACTTCTGAAGAGGTTGGGTGACTTCCTCGTTGGTAGAAGCCATTAGTTACGGGCCCCATTGGCTTACGCCACTCCGTGTGCCCGCCGGATCAGCCGTCGCTGCTTTTACGGGTCTAAGCTGGTCAGCGCAGTCTCCCAGGAGGAAAGTGAAGGGGAAGGAATAGATGAATAACCTGGAGGGTGTGGGCACTCCCAGATGCACAGATATACTGTGGCTTTGCTCCACAGTAGGGACAGTATGAGGCATGTTGCGCGGGGTGGAAAAAGTGAAGATAAAAGAGACAGGGAAAGCTGTCGCCACGCAACGGCCTCTTCTCGGTTAACGGAATTAGGGGGGGGGGGGGGGAGTGTCTTCCGCTACCTCTGTAATTCTGTAGAATTTCAGTGTCGTTCAGTGGTTCTGTCGGTGCGTCGCCTCGGTTGGACAGCTCTTCCAATGGCGCCCGCCTAGTGAGCTGTCAAGCTACCGCATTAGCGCGTTTACAGCATGAAGAGAGGCGTGTCCAGGTGTACAGACGATACGCACCCTGTGTAACGATGTAAGGTGTAATCATGTAAGTATGCGGTTTGTGTAGGATGTCACTATCCTTTGCGCGAAAGTCCAGCAGGTGGTCTGTGAATCCGTGACCAATGTGATGGGTCCATCCGGTGCCGTTATGGTTGAAGCGTGGACGATGGCTAGGGCGATAGCAGCCTCTTTCGCCGTGCCACTGTCCACAGTGAACCCTCAGAGAGTATCTGTACCCACGTCTCTGTGAGTAGCGGGCCACGTTGGTGCATAGGACCGCCGATGTGTTCGATGTGACATAGCCAAAGAGTCGAGCCAGGCTTGTGTGCTCTTGCTTTTTTTCGGCCTTTATGACGGTCAGCGTACATATTCTTGGGAAATGGGGCCAGGTGAATTTTGTGGTGAATGCTGAGCTCAAAAGGTGAGCGATCTTCCGGTTGTGGTTATCTTGGTGTTTGGTATCCTAGCCGGGATAGAATGAGGCACCCTTGCATTGTTCATTCTTATTGCATGGAATAAAAGAAAAACGAAAGAAAGGACGAATGAAAGAAATAAATAAAGAAAGGAAGAAAGGAAGAAAGAAAAAGAAAGGAAAAAGAAAAATAGAAAAGTCTGTAAGTAAGATAAAACGAAATAACCTTTAGATGGTGCATTAAGTGCCCTCATGTGTCGTTGAGGAGATCAAAATACAGCGAATTAAGTTTACTTCATAGCGCAGCTCGTTAGGTTATACAAGTCTGACCTCTCTGATCTGACAACTTAATGAATCAGCAGGTGTGCAACAGGCTTTCGCCTTCACGTGTAAAACAAGTGTAACATGCTGCCAATTTTTTTTTCAAAGTGGTTGGTTGCCTGTTGTTTAAATGAGAAATATTGTTGATATTGTGAAATAATTAGTCTGGAATAGCTGCTCCCTTAAGTTAAAATGCAACAACAATTTAAACTTTTGTTCATATGAAATATTTGCTGATTCTTCGCGTGTACTTGGTATACGTGCTTGCAGACTAAGGTTTACGTACTAATGGCTATTTTGGAGACAATGTGTCTTTTCTAGCTTTTGATATCTTCTTTTGTTCTGCCTTGGCTACCACACCCCCCTTGTTTCAAGTACTCCTCCTGGCCAGACAGCGTCAGAAAACGTGTGAGCTGTGAGGTGAAGCTTGAGTGGTTCCCCAAAGATAACTACTACGAGTGGCGCTATATGTTCAGACCTTGCACAACTCAGAGGCTTTTCTTACCGGTAAGTATGCGTCTGATGGTATATCCCCTTCGAGTACAACCTTTAGAATAGATCGTACATTCTGAGTGCTTCAGAAAGATATGTCCAGCTTACAGACTAGACTAGAAGGACTAGACTAGACTAGACCAGACTAGACCAAAAGGTGGACGGATTGCCGTCGGTCTCACCTCGTGCACTGTCCATGTGGGACATGTGTGACATGTGCGACATGGCCAACACCACCGGCAGCGCCCTTCAACATGCCAGCGTTGTCAGAGGTTTAGTAAGAGACAGGGCGCTGTTACTTCTATGCAGCAGGGGTCGCCTTAAGTGTTGCGACTCACCTTACCTCATTGGGTTTGGAACAAATAAAATCTGATTAAATAACTGCAGCGTCGCGCAATGACGTCGTACCGGCGTACACGTTAACGCTGTCCAAGAAGTCCAAGCAGAACGCTGAAGCTTACTATCGTTGTCGATAAAAGCAGGAACTGCCAATTTTATTGCTGTTTTTTGTTTGTAGAGTATTGCAAAGCACCCATCCAGCACTTTGGAAAATTTACGTGACGTAAAACAGGACGGAAAACAACGAAGTGAGACCACTGCATTATTTCATGCTTACATCATTAGAAAAAACCGGCTTTTCTACCTTCCAGCTCAGTTTCCTAAAACACTTTGCACATATAATACAACCTTGCTGCACAAGTGCGTTCAGAAGTTTCTGAGGTGCAGCCACGTTTTACGTATAGTTATTTCGTAAGTGGGTTTGTTTTTGATGGCCAATCTCGGCGTGCACAATGTCGGACAAAGCGTGTGATTGGCATACGCAGATATGACGTGCGTCAGCACAGTTATTCATATTAGCCAAGCCTTTCTTCATGACAAGAACACCACAGCGGTGGAAAAACAACGGTTCGTTCAATCTTCGCCGCAAATTCTTCATGCACGGTCTTCTCCTAAACGTATGTTAATTATGGGCGATATACACTTACCAAAGGCTACTGTTATCTTCGCCATCGCGGCTCCCATGTCGTGTGTTTTTCTGCAACCTCTACATTGGCCCGTACAGACCACTGCGCAGAGGCACATAATGCCCGTGTTGTTTACATTGAAATGACGTTCAACTAATTAAAGAGGAGATAATTAGGCTTGAATATCCGTTAATGGAACGTGCACTGCCATTTGACTTGTAAACGCCAAAAACATCAGTTTCAACTAGCGTTTTCTTGGCTTCACTGTATGATTACCAGAAAACGTGCATCGTCAACAGCGCAGCATTTTGTATATTTACTGTAGGTGGTTGCATGTGAACTTTTTTCGAATACGAATCGAAGTAGAATAGTCAGACGAATACGCACACATTTACAGTACAAATATTTATTTCGGCATATGCAGGTACCGCGCTTAATTCACTAGAGAAAAAATGACTCCAAGCTATCCCCGACCAGTAACATCGGTTTTAAACGCACTAATATTAACTGTAAATAAAATAATTGCAGGAATAGCTTCTCAACATCTTTAGAGCGTACTTGCCACAATATTTCGAAGCACAAATGGCTGCAATGCGACTAGCTTTCAAAAAACGGGAAAATAAACAGTTCTTCATTAAAGACCAGAGGCTGTGGAAAAAGAAAAAAATACAGATGCTGCTGAATAGCTTGTGTGCCGTCGAAACATGTAAAAGTGCCAGATTAAAAATCACTGGTTGCAGCGTAAAAGATGAAAGTGCTACAAGGGTAGGCTACAGGAAACAGTAAAGTGCACACTACGAGCCAAAATCACAGGTTATCATGTAGGCATCCACTCGGAAAGCAAAAACAGAATTATCAGTACCACACACTGATGCAGTGAGCAAGTGAGGAAGGCAATGTACATGGAAGCGCAGAAAGAAAACGAACACGCTTAGAGCACTAATTACGGAAGGATGTGAAACTGCAATGAAAAGGTAGCAATATATATTTCGTCCCTTCTAAAGCATCTCACAAACGGGAAGCCAAGCGGGTTTCTTGAAGAAAAACCAGCATGGTGCCGTGAGCTTGGTCGTGTCGAGAACAGGCATTCGGATACACGCAATGCTCAAGGCACCTGCACTGCAGATCTCGTAGGATATAGTCCCTTAGTAGCGACATGCGCTGTGAAAGGAAAGCAGGGAAGTGTAATAGAAGGTGCTCAAGTAGTTTGCAGAAGCCCCATTTAAATTCCGGCAAACATGTGTTCGCGATAAGCTTGTCGGACCGCCAGCCTCTATCTGGCACTCACGATATGTCTGAGGAACTTGAGCCGTCCGAACCCAAAGCACTGCTTAAGCGTGAGATTAGGCCATCGTATTGCTTCTTAAACTTAGTGCAGTCACTTGGAGGAGTTTCATAAATGGTTTGGAACAGATGACTACGTCAGCAAGATATACTGGATAGTACTGCTATTTCATTTCGAAGAGAACAGTGTCCGCCCTTTACTGGGAAGTAGCGGGGGCTGAGCCCAAACTAAACAAAAGCGCGCTAAGTTCGTCGGTAAAGTCGACGGTGGCCACGCTAGTCTACCCCTCTAGACAAGCAAACAACGCAGGGCGCGTCGAACTTTGTCTTCGGAGTCATCGGTGCGTGGCACTAGGCAGACATACTATCTAGTTACTGTCTTGAGCTTTCTCAAATAGTCACGAAATAGTGGCGCTCTGTCTTTTTTTTTTCTATTAGTATCACGACCGCAGACGCCCATGAGCTGTAGAAAGCATCCATAACGCCGTCATCGAGAATCTCTTGCACTTAATTCAGTTCGCGTTCTTTTCTCGTCACGAGGTAGCGTTAATTGTTAGAGTAATGGACGTTCGTCATGGTACAGTAAAATTCTGTGCCATGGGTTAAAAGTGTAGTACACCTTGATTAAACTTGGCAGACACTCATTTATCTCTACACGCAACTCACGACTAGAACCCGTTGCATCTGCCGTGTGTAGTGGTTTATCAAAGCGCTGAGTATACCTTTCGGTATAGTTGGAAACTTGATAAGGGCTATGAATTCGGCCTTGTCGGTACGTCATACTGAAAGTGAAACGCAGTAAAAATAAAAAGACAGATGGAGGGTTAGCGCATGTGTTGTGCCCTTCGCGTGTCCCTATCCTTTGCGCTTCACTTGGTGTCCCTTCTGGAGGCCGTCCCCGAATACTACGGCTGGCCAGGCGGACGAGATTTAACACGGACATAGCTGGTGTTTTTGCTGCTTGGGAGGGTTTGCTGCAGGGGTGAAAGATGCTCGGCACTTTGGTAACGTTTATGACCTAGTTCTAATTAAACGTATAGGATTTATGTAGGTATCTGCCTCTCCGCGTCTAAAAGTAATTTGTGCAGATCCCACGCACGGTGGGAATCGACGTTATGCAAACTATTTTGCAATCAGCTGGCTATGCAGCATTGTTTGCGGTTCCGCAATGCGTAGCCAGGTTTACCAATGTGCTTGTGTGAATCCAGTATGTGTTTGTGTGACGCGAGTACAGCGTACTAGAATTAGCGCTATAGTGCGTTTGAGTGACGACAGCAGCAAGATGACGACGACGGTAACGCTGGTTGCATGATTTCTACGAACGGCGAATTGATGTAAAGGAACGTAGTGGAGGTGTGAGGTGGGTAAGAAACGCAGAAAAATCTAATTGCGCGCTGACGGCAGCGCGTGCTATCACGTAGAGGGCACAACCGGATGGCTTGATGCCGATACTATAGCACAACTTGCACCACGTGTTCTTCTATAGCCATTCGAACGAGTGGCTGTACGACTGGGCCGAGCCGTGATGGCGCTGCCATATTGGAATTCTATGCAGCTTCGTCGTACTCGGACAATATGCGCATCAATTGAGAGCACACCTCGATGTTTAATTAACCGGTGTAGTAACAAAAATAAGGACTGTGAAAAACGCGCAGGGCACCCAGAGTCTTAGATGCGCGGACACCTAAAGCGGATTTTTTTCCTCTTTTAATTTATTCTGTATCCTAGAGAGCATCCCTTGACGCCCGTTTGGTATGAGAGATATAAGAATATGTCAGCATAAAATTATATACCGAGCTACCACTCTACGTAAAGCCATTATTTCGTCATAGAAACGCCAGCCAGTGCGACTGGCAGCTTTTTATCGAGAACGGTGACGCACCAATGTTAGCTTCACCGTCGTGTCGCCACTTCCCGGTTCTTGTGCGCACGCCATGGGAACCATTCATAATTGCTTGTCGTTTAGTTCAACCTATTGTTCTGGTAGTGGCCGCACAGCATAAGAAATGAGATCATTCAAGGCTTTATAACACATAACGTCCTACAAAATCTCTGTAGCAAAGTCAACTAAAGAACTATTGCAAGAACACCATCCAAACTCAATAGTGTTCTACTTATCCTCGGAGTAAAGGCCATGTTTCATAATACAAGAACTTGATACTTCGATAACTTACTCGGAGCTGACCAAGCGACAACTCTTTCCAAAACTTTTGTTCATTGTCATAACCTGGAATACTTGTTCAAAAATATAATAATCGAAAGCGAGCTTCCTATTTTAAGTTTATGTGAACTTTCATCTGACAATGACTTAGAGACGAAGATGAAGAATTATTTTGCAATATATTTACTGAATACTTCATCTAAAACTTTCCTCCTGTCATATTTCTGTGTTTATATGTTAGCTCTGCCACTGACGTCCGTAGAAGACGGCTGGCTGCCGGATGCTATTTTTGAAGCTGTTCTTTTTGAAGCATCGGTTTATTTCGCTCGCTTATTGCGTAGGCTTCAACGTGATGCGACCATAGAAGTTAGCATTATTAGCCATCATGGTTTAACAGTAAGTGAATGTGCATGAGCACTCAGCTATTAAGAATGCCTATCCTTTATCACGCTAACATGTAAAGCGACAAACCTGCCGAGGAGCTTTCGATTGTGCGAACTCTACAAGCCAGCCTAACATCATTTTCACAGAGTATGCTTCCTAACGAAGATGCCGTCATCTACGTTGACACAGACGTGGTATTTCTGCATCCGGTCGAAGACTTTTGGAGAAAGTTCTACGCCATGAACAAGTGGCAGATGGCCGGCATGGCACCGGAGACAGAGAACTTTACACAGAACTACTACTTGACAAAAGCACTCCACCCTTTTGTGCAACCATTTGGTAAGGGTCGTTGTTATTCCACTTGTAAAGTTATACATACGCAGCACGTTAACCCAGACAGAACTGTAGTTACGTTTACTTTGTTGCAATTGTGCCGAAATACCATAGAGAGCATTGATAAAAACGGACAGCGCAGTAGGCCAGCGCCATAGAGTTATCCCTACCATCATGCGGGACGAAGAGCCCGTAGAATCGTCATCTTGCATGCACACTGATGTAACTTGCTAAGTAAAAGAATTTCTTAATGTCTAATTATCAAAGCCGATACAAGTTTTAAACAGTATTCCTTTATAGAGTGTCTAGGATAAGTAATTGTGTCTTTGCAGTATCTAGCAGAAAATAAATTTGCAAATATTTGCGTATTATCCAAAGTTCTAACGTTATGTTTATTTATTTATTTATTTGTTTATTTATATTCTATACTGGGTCAGTCCCATCAGGGACAATAGCAGGTGGGCATACAAAACAGAAATACATAGTAATAAATGTGCACGTACAAATAAAAGTTTGAGTCTCGCTTGTTTCGCTCTTGATGAAAGCGTCGCTAAACCCATTATGCCCGCAAGGTTAATGGCTGAATATGTGTGCTTATACTTCTAAATAAACCGTAGCGCATTTCGCTGTACTTTTTTCAGTTTCGTTATATTAGTCACTGAGGGGGAAAACCAAACTGTGTTAGCGTACTCCAAAACTGATCTAACGAAAGTAGTATATGCGAGAAGCTTTATCGATGTGGGTGCGAGGCGGAGACATCTTTGGAGATAAAATAGCTTGCGTAATGCCTTCGAGGTCACGTTGGCAATGTGCGCGTCCCATCTCAGGTCAGAAGTTAGAGTGATGCCTAAGTGTTTATAATGGTGAACTTTTGTTAGCATTTGTCAGCACAACTTACCCGCACTTGCATGCATAGGGCGTACTTTCAACCTCAGTTGTAGCATTATCACGGTTTATAACACATAAAAATGCCAACTTGAGACTGATTGGAAACCTTTGCCCCGCAGTCATCGTAAATTGGCATAGTGATGATGGCGGAGGGGGGGGGGGGAGAGAGATAGAGAAAGAACTTTATTGAGCCGAGCTCGACATCTTCTTAGACGCCGTCGATGGAAGTGGCTCCCTCTTCACGGGACCCATATGCTTCCCTAGCCGCCTGGCCCCTGGAGATCAGGATGAGCTGGTTTTCCAGGGCGCTGCTGGTTAGCAAGATCTCCCATCGCTCGGTAAGGGTGGACGAGGGATGGGGTAGGGTAGCGGGGCAGTTAAGAGGGGGGGGGGGATCGCCTTGATGAAATCGCATACTCCAATGACGTGTTGGAGCGTGCCTAACTGAGTTTTGCAAAAGTTACAATCCTCCTCGTACCTTTCCGGGTACATCTTGTTTTGAAGGTAAGGGTGCGGGAAGGATCCTGCCTGTATTTGCCTGTAGATCGCTTGCTGTTCTCTGCTAAGCGATTTGTGAGGATCGGGTTAACGGCGCCTCCCCGTCTTATAATGGTTCGTAATGTCTCTGTAACTAAATACGGACTGTGGCTCACCTTCCTCAACCCGGTGTTCCATCTCTCGGGCAAACTGGTGGGCAAGTTCGTTGCCCTCCAGCCCAGAGTGAGCCGGTGTCCATATTAACTCAACTTTCCTTTCAGGTACGTCGCGTTTACTTTTCAGAATATCTAGTGCCGCAAGAGACACCCACCCATTTCTGTAGTTGTTATACGCCTTTTTCGAGTCGGTGACAATTCTTCCCGCCTTGGGCGGCGCGAGTGCTAGCGCTATCGCGGCCTCTTCTGCCACCTCGGGAAAAGACGTCTTCATGGAGGCGCAGGTTACTAGCACATCCCGCGTCGTAACTGCCAGCGTAGCTTTCGATGAAAACTTGGGTAACGAAGCGTCTGTGATGAGAGTGACCCCCTCTTCCTCTTCTACTATTTGACCCAAAGTCTCCGTCAAGGCCGCTATACGAGCCGCTCTGCGGCCGTCGTTACTACCCTACCTCACGTTTCTAGGTAGTGGCTTACTGTGGATTTTATGCGCCCACAACCTGGGTAACGGCCCCGTTTCTTTCCGCTCTGCCTCTAGCCAGCCCAACTTGGCAAGAACGCGACGTCCCGCCGACGTCTGACTGAGTCCAACTCTTTGATTAGACAGATAAGCTTCTATTAACTTTTCGATGACGTTGTGCTTGGCCATGCCGAGAAGCATGTCTGTCGAAGAATGCTTCGGAATGCCCAGCGCCAGCTTGGTTGCCTTTCGTATAATGACGTTCAACTGGTCTCTTTCTTTTTTCAGTAACTTGAGGTACGGGGTGAGGGGGGAAGCGGGGCTTGTTACCATAATGATGGGAGGGCAGGAAATTAAGACGCGGGAACATTAGCACTGCGTAAATATTACCCAGGAATTTTTTCAAGAAGTGCTTTCTTCTCAAAAGATGGAGCCATGAAGCGAAAATATTGAACGTCTTCCCGTGGATTCAGCTCTGCGAATTATTTTCGCATTGGAAATAAAGTGGTTCCGGCGAAAGAGGAACATTAAAGAAAGCAGAAGTGTAAGGAGCAAATGGAGAAGACAGGGCATTTTCTTTTCTGCAAGTTGTTTTTCACAGCGCTTGTCTTGCTCTCTCGCTACGTTATTTCACATTGCAATCTTATTATACGTATTGCATTGCACAACTCTTCCTGTTCACGTTGATGGTGCTAGTAAGTCAAGCCTATTACCGTAGTAAAACGTTGTAGCAATTATTTAGTTCTTCTTACAGGGCCTGCACCTTGTATCCCTGTGCCCTAGATTTAAGTTATGATTATATAGTTCAGTTATTTGTGCTCACTTATTTTTACGTTAGTTAGCTTCATTTACTTTTCAGCTATATATTACCCTCATAATTTCACTCCCGCGTGCTTACTTCTATTATACTTGAGTTTACGCGTTATATGTTTCTTTTACTGCCTGCCACGTATGGAGGCGCCGAGCTCGTTAATCCTGAACATAGCGTTTTGTTTGCATCCTCCACAGTGTCCGTTTAATTCTGACATAAAGGTTGACAGAATGTTAGTGCAGCCATACGGCGAGGTGAAATATGTGTATTGTTGCTTTCCCACCGCTGGCACCAGTTGTTGCAAATGGGTCGCAAGCGCCAAGGGTAGCGTTGGCCTGGCGGCCTGGGGCACAACTGGAAACATCTGAAGGTCCTGGCAAAGCGTGAGTCGACTGCTAACAGAACAACTTGTCTATTCTAGCATCGCAAAAGAGCGGCCGGTCAGGTCGACCGAAGTGGAGAGACGAGAGAGCACGTTACTCGACGGAAGAAATCGGAGCCTCTCTCTTGGCGGCCGGGGGCAGCTGCTTTTATACTCTCGGAGTTGAGGGCAAGAAAGAACGGCTCTGGAGGGGCGTCCATGACGGCGGGCACGGACACGCTGAGAGACACATTGAGACAAGAAGTGACGCATCCGCCGGGCCGGCGCTGGTCAGACCTCCTCGCTTCACAGTTCCTCTCCCCGGCTGCCGCGCTTTGACAAGCGTGGGCACCAACATGCACACACACACTCACACACACACACACGAAGACACGTGGTATTGAAACATGCCTGGACGCGCTTGGAAGGAAGCGTTACGGCAGCGCTGAAGGGGCCAAAATGTCCGCCGCTTTGAATGAAGACCCGGCGTCCGTTGCATCCGCGCCGGCTATACCGCGCGTCGTAGGCGAAACGTAACAGACCGCCCCGCCGGGAGAAGGAGATCCCGATGGTCAGGGGACTGCATCCGCTGTCCGGAGGGATGTCGCTCGATGATGCTCATAACCGAAGTCGGTCGTCCTTCGGCGTTTCTTGAGCGCAGCGCACAGAGAAGGCCTCGTTCTCACGTTCAGGTTCACACAGGACACTGCAAAGTGACTTCGGGAGAGTTGCCACTTTTGTTCTCGTTTCAAGCAAGCGTTAGAACTACGCCGAAACTCAACCGCTCAGTCAGCAAGCACGACACAACCCTCACTAAGCCCTGCCAGGCTCTTTCCTCTTTTATACTACTGCCTAGTTCCTTACAGTCTAGCAGCACTCAGAACGCGTCCACAAATTGGAAAATTGCACTAGAAAGCACGTCATGACTTTGAAACACTAAACAAAAGCAATATGTTAAAAATCTTGCCTCAGGAAGAAAACATGAGTAACAAATAACTTTGAGGCTGATTCCTACATTAGGGGCCTCGACTTAAGCCATCGGCGTTACCGTTGAGATTCCCCTTTTTGTAACGCACCTCAAAGGAATATTGTTGCAAAGCGAGGCTCCAGCGCAGGAGGCGGCCATTTGTGGAAGAGATGGTCTGCAGCCATTGGAGAGGGCAGTGATCCGTCTCGAAACATGCGAAGCGGAGACCGCAGCGAGCGACCGTACACCAGCTCAGCTGGCGAAAACCCTGTAACCGCATGCGGCGCGGTCCTTAATGCAAACATCACCCCAGGCAGACACAGCTCCCAGTCAGTTTGTTGTTCAAACCGCAATGCTCTCAACACGCGCTTCATGACGGAGTGGAGCTTCTCAAAGGAATTGGACTGTGGGTGGTACACTGAGCTGTGTAACAGCTTTACCCCACACCTTTCGAGAAAGGCTGTCGTCAAAGCGCTAGTAAACTCTGTGCCCTGATCTGACTGGATTTCCGCAGGAAAACCAACTCGCGCAAATATGGACTGTATTGCATTGACTATCTCAACTGAGCTCAGTTCTTTAAGCGGCACTGCTTCAGGGAACTTTCTCGCTGGGCAGATCACAGTCAAAATGTGTATGTAACCCGTAGTTGTTACCGGCAGAGGTCCCACTGTATCAATAACGAGCCGTCTAAAAGGCTCCGTAATGATAGGTACCAACTTCAACGGCACCCTCGATTTGTCCCCTGGTTTGCCCACCCGCTGACAGGTGTCACATATCCTCACTAAGTGGTCTGCGTCCCGAAAACACCCTGGCCAATAGTACTCTTGCAAGAGACGGTCCTTAGTTTTCTTAACTCCTAGATGTCCGGACCACGAACCCCCATGCGACAAGCGCAACAGATCCTGACAGTAGCACTGAGGCACGATCAGCTGATCGAACTCCACTCCCCTGTGGTCTAGGTACTTCCGGTACGGGACCCCACCTCTTTCCACAAAACGAGCATTTTTCTTGGCGATACCTTCCTTGACATTGCAGCGCATGTTTTCTAGGCTGCCATCCTTTTTCTGCTCGGCTATCAAAGCCGACCGGTTGACCTTTAGCAACCTATTCAGTCCATCTGACGTAGGCGCGATGAGCAAATCTGCAGATAGCTCTTCTAACTTACCCGTGTCGGGCATTTCCTCTCCAGTATCTGGTGCCTTCAACGCTACAGGCTCAATTTTATTCAGAGCACTGTGAATATCAGCTTGCTGCATTTCCGACCCTTTCTCATTGTTCGACAACGTCGGCCCCGCAACTACCGCCTTTGCAGCGAGCTCCCGAACTCTCGATCTGGTTAAGGCCTGAACGCTAGCCTCACCAAACAAAAGCCCCTTCTCGCGCAGGAGGTGATCGGACCTGTTCGAAAATAGGTACGGGTACTGGGGGGGGGGGGGGCAGCATAGATGACACTGCGGCCTCCGTCTCAAGTGCTCCGAAAGGTCCTTGAATAAACACTTTTGCTACGGGCAGACACACGCTATGAGCTTCCACGGCTTGCTTGATCCATGTGCACTCGCCCGTGAACATAGCGGTTTCTACGTAAGAGGGGTGAACTACATCCATTGTAGCTGCGGAATCACGAAGCACTCGGCACTCTTTCCCGTTCACGAAGAGGTCTCGCATGTAAGGCTCGAGAAGCTTCATGTTCTCGTCAGTGCTGCATAATGACAAAAACACGACTTTTGTTTTTGTTTCGGGACACTGCGCCGAAAAGTGACCCAGCTTCTGGCACGTATAACACAGGCGCGCTTGCCGCATCTCGAACCGCTTTCTGCGTTCGGCTTCGGCTGCCGCCGTCTCCTTACGTTCGGTCGGACTGCTTTCACTCGCATCCGCACTACGTGTGTCCCCCCTTGCTCTCATGGGCGTGAACTTCGGCCTCTCAAACTTGGAGCCAAATTCACCCTTTTGACCGTCCTTAGCTCCGCGAGCCCGACGCGTCACAAACTCCTCGGCTAGCTCGGCGGCTTTAGCCACCGTACTAACGTCTGGCCTATCCAAGACCCAGTACCGCACGTTCTCAGGTAACCGACTATAGAACTGTTCCAGCCCGAAACACTGCAGAACTTTCTCGTGGTCACCAAACGCTTTCTCTTCTTTGAGCCACTCCTGCATGTTTGACATAAGTCTGTAGGCAAACTCTGTATATGACTCACTTCTGCCTTTCTCATTTTCCCGAAACTTCCGACGGAACGCCTCCGCTGACAGCCTGTACTTTTTTTAGCAGACTCGATTTCACTTTGTCGAAATGCTCTGCCTCCTCTCTCTTCAAGCGAGCGACTACGTCGGCCGCCTCGCCGGGTAACAAAGTGAGCAAGCGCTGTGGCCACGTTTCCCGAGAGAACCCCTGCTTCTCGCACGTTCGCTCAAAGTTAACCAGGAACAAACCAATGTCCTCTCCAAGCTTAAACGGCCGCATCAGGTCAGTCATATTGAACAATACTCGTTCTCCTGCACCGTGTGCCTGACTTCCATTACGAGAGCGTTCGATCTCTATGTCGAGACGCTTTATTTACAAAGCGTGTTGACGGTCGCGCTCTTTTTCTTTCTCTTTTTGCTCTCGCTCTTTCTGTTCTTTACGTTCGCGCTCGTCTTTCTCTTTTTGCTCTTTAAGTTCGCGCTCTGGCCTCTTTTTTTGCTCTTTCAGTTCGCGCTCCTGTCTCTCTTTTTGCTCTTTAAGTTCGCGCTGCTGTCTTTTTGCCCTCTCCTCAATGGTCTCAAGGCATTCCGACAGCTCGTCATCCTCAGCTTCTAACTCAAGAATAGCCCTTAGCAGTTCTGGTTTTCTGAGTTTGTCTGAGACATCCAGACCCAACTCTCTTGCAAGCTCCAGCAATTTCGGTTTGCGCAACGGCTTCCAATCCATGGCTGTTCTGAATGCTGCTTTCTCTACTGCCTACTATTGTCTTGCCGCAAACTAACCCGGCAACAACGACAACCACAATTACCAGCTCTGTTTCTGACACTAACAAAAGCCTGGTAAAACTCAGAAGAAGAAAGTCCCGCACTCACGAAACCTCGCAGCCAAGAATTCAGCGCAGTCATTCCGCTGCAGGCAACCAGTCATCACACAGGGCTCGTTGTACTGCACCCGGATGGTCGTTGTGCTGCTCAGCATACAGTCGACCGCATATCTTCGCTGCTGACCTCCGTTGTCGCGATCTCACCGCTGGCAAACAGTTGTTGCAATCTCACCGCTGGCACCAGTTGTTGCAAATGGGTCACAAGCCCCAAGGGTAGCGTTGGCCTGGCGGCCTGGGGCACAACTGGAAGCATCTGAAGGTCCTGGCAATGCGTGAATCGACTGCTAATAGAACAACTTTTTTATTCTAGCATCGCAAAAGAGCGGCCGGTCAGGTCGACCGAAGTGGAGTGACGGGAGAGCACGTTACTCGACGGAAGAAATCGGAGCCTCTCTCTTGGCGTCCGGGGGCAGCTGCTTTTATACTCTCGGAGTTGAGGGCAAGAAGGAACGGCTCTGGAGAGGCGTCCGTGACGGCGGGCACGGACACGCTGAGAGACACGTTGTGACAAGAAGTGACGCATTCGCCGGGCCGGCGGCGATCAGACCTCCTCGCTTCACAGTTGGGGAGCTCCTGTCCCCGGCTGCCGCGCTTTGACAAGCGTGGGCACCAACATGCACACACACTCACACACACACACACACGAAGACACGTGGCATTGAAACATGCCTGGACGCGCTTGGCAGGAAGCGTTACGGCAGCGCTGAACGGGCCAAAATGTCTGCCACTTTGAATGAAGCCCCGGCGTCCGTTGCATCCGCGCCGGCTATACCGCGCGTCGTAGGCGAAACGTAACAGTATGCTGTATTCTATGCATCAAATGCTCATATCACATTGAAACGGTCTATAGTATGTGATGTAATGCCCCGGCCACATTCGAACGAACGATGGACGCCCTTCTACACGCAGTCAAAGGCTTTTCCGAGCCAACATGTGCCAAGGATGTTCGCAGCTTCTTGGGCCTTTGCTCCTACTTCCGTCGGTTTGTCCGAAATTTTGCGAACGTTGCGCGCCTTCTCAATTATCTCCTCAAGAAAGACGCTGCATTTATTTGGGGCCCTGAGCAAGCTGGTGCTTTTACCGAGCTGATTGGGCTGCTTACGTCCCCGCCCATTCTCGCTCACTTTGATGCGTCAGCTCCAACAGAAGTCCGTACCGATGCCAGTGGCTACGGTATTGGAGCTATCTTGGCACAGAAACAACAAGGGCGCGAACGTGTTATTGCCTACGCCAGCCGCCTTCTTTCCTCTGCGGAGAGCAATTACTCTATCACCGAACGCGAGTGTCTAGCTCTCGCTTGAGCAGTGGGTAAATTCCGCCCCTATTTGTACGGCCGCCAATTCACAGTCATCACTGATGACCACGCCCTGTGTTGGCTTTCGTCCCTGAAAGTTCCTTCAGGGCGCCTTGGCCGCTGGGCTCTGCGCCTCCAAGAATACAACTATTCAGTTGTATACAAGACCGGCCGGTTGCATCAAGATGCGGACTGCTTGTCGCGCCATCCTGTCGACCTTCCTGACATTTCTGCGGCCGGCGTCCCTGTCACTGTTCTCTCTCTGAATGCTTTTCGCGACATTGGAGCCGAACAATGTCGGGACGCCTCCTTGCAACACCTTATTCAACGGCTCACTTCAACGACGCCCGAACCTTCCCTTCGCATGTTTGAACTTCATGATGGTATATTGTACCGCACTAACATGCGCCCGGACGGCCCTGCCCGACTTTTCGTTGTGCCTGAGCACTTGCGTCAGACTGTTCTCGCCCAGCTTCATGATGTACCGACTGCAGGTCACCTTGGCGAGTCACGCACTTATGACCCCGTTCGTCGGTGCTTCTATTGGCCTGGTCTATACCGTGACGTCTGCCGTTATGTCGCTGCGTGTGATTTTTGTCAGCGACGGAAAAAGCCGGCCACACTCCCTGCTTGTCGCCTTCAACCACTTGACGTACCATTAGAACCATTATTCCGTGTAGGTGTTGACCTTTTAGGCCCTTTCCTACGTCTACTTCGGGAAACAAGTGGATTGGTATAGCAACAGTCTAAGCCACCGCATATGCAATCACACGGGCTCTTCCGACAACCTCTGCAACCGATGTCGCCGACTTCCTCCTAGAAAACGTTGTCCTTCACCACGACGTCTCTCGACTGCTCCTCACCGACTGAGGCCGCTACTTGCTTTCTAAAGTTGTCAATGACATTCTACACTCGTGCGCGACTAAACACAAGCTTGCTAGTGCTTACCATCCACAAACGAACGGTCTAACCGAGCGCCTTAAGCGCACCCTTACTGACATGCTGTCCATGTATGTCTCCGATGACCATCGCGACTGGGACTTTGCGTTGCCGTTGGTTACTTTCGCCTATACTTCGTCTCGCCATGATACCGCCGGCTTCTCTCCATTGTTCCTCTCGTTTGGCCGCGACCCTACGTTACCTTTCGACACCGTTCTGCCTGCTAGTCTGAATTCCACATCCGAGTACGCCCGTCAAACCATCCTCAAAGCACAAGAAGCACGCCAATTGCCCGACGTGGTCTTCTGGAGTCGCAAGACAATCAGCGGCACTTATATGACGCCCGCCATCGTGACGTCCATTACACACCGGGCGCCCTGGTTCTCCTTTGGTCGCCATCGCGATGCGTTGCCCTCTAGGAGAAGTTACTTTCATGCTACTCCGGCCCTTACCATGTCATGCGTCAAGTAACTGACGTCACGTACGAAATCGCCCTTCTTGAGCCAACCGTGGCTCAGCATCGCTCCGACGTGGTCCACGTCGCGCGTCTTAAGTTGTATCGCTCGCCCGTCTCGTAACCAGCACCGAGCCGGTGCTTCAGCCGCCGGGGGTCATGTGACACGCTGACGAAGATGTTTTAATCAGCGTCGGAAGAAGGGGATGTTCTGGTCTTCGCGCGCTGCCTACCCTCTTGTCAGCTGCTATAATTATTGTAAAAGTATTTTAACCCCGTAACAATATGTATATATATATATATATATATATATATATATATATATATATATATATATATATATATATATATATATATATAGTACTGGAGAAGAACGAGCAGCATGCACTGCTTCTCGAAAGATGACGACAACGAGTTGTTCGAAGCCTTACGCCTGTGTTGCCTCCGCTGTGTGACCTCTCGCTGCGGTTCTCTACTCTCTGACTCTCTGAAGGTTTCATCAATTAAACCAGAATGCCTCTTGAAATTTGGTGGACGTGCTGGGCGCTTTAAAAATATGAAACTCCGCAGGGTGCGCTCCCTACGGTTTCTGCCATGCCTCAGGACGCCAGACAGCCCGATCCTCCCCAGGCACCGCCTATCGTCTGCCCCGGTGCTCTAAGACAGAATGGTGTCAAAGAAGCATTCGGTCACCCTGATCTGCGCAAGCTTCGCGGGGAACAACGCTTGCGTGGTTGCCCTCAGCAAAAGGGTGAAAACTTCACCAGCTACATTGAAGACGCAGTTGACCTCTGCCCGCGCATTAATCCCGCTATGCCCGGCACTGAAAAAATCAAGAATGTCATGAAGGGCATAGAGGATGACGCCTTCCAAGTGCTCTTGGCGAAAAATTCCCAAACGGTTGACGAGGTCATTAACCCTGTGGCAGAGCTACGACGAGCTCCGTAAATAACGCCTTACTATGCGCCGAGCTGTCGCGCCGCACGACACGGTTTCGGCCTTAACCGACAGTTCCAGCGCTGCTCCCGCCCACTCGCCGTTCCTCAACCGAATCAAACAATTGTCACTGTCATTGTCACTGTCACTGTCACAACTGTCACTGCTACGTGCAAACCAGTAGTCTGAGTCCTCTTTGTCCCCGGAACCGTGAGAGGTCATAAATGAGCAAGTCAACGATGCCCTGCCTCTCGCTAATAAGCCTCCTCCAGCGCCGGTTCTACTCACGTACGCTGCCTTCGTCATCATTCGAAGATCTCCGCCTGAAGTGGCGCACTGCATGCCCACAAGCGGCTTCTACGCCTCGTCTTTTAGGGTTGGGAACTGCTTGCCCAGAAGCGTCTTCTGCGCCCCTCCGCAGCCCCTACGCCCGGCTCAGCATCGTGCACCCCAACCTAGGCCCCCTGTTTACAATCCGTACCGTACCCAGGACAACCGGCCGATCTGCTTCGCGTGTGGCCTTGCTGGCCGCGTGGCACGGTTCTGCCGCCGATGAGGTTGGTATCCTCCGGGTACTGCTAGACTACAAGGGAATGCTCCTGATTCCCAGTCCCACTATGCTCCACCAGTTCCGCACATCGCTCCCTCGTCTCCTGCTCTCCAAAGCTTCAACACTCGTCGGTCTCCATCACCCCGTCAACGTTCCCTGTCCCCAATCGCCCGTCGCCATCCAGCTGTGGAGGAAAACTAAAAGGTGCAGTTCCGGAGGCAAGAACTGCAATTCCCTCGAACTGCTCAAGCCCTCGTTTATTTCTGGCGAACGTCATTGAAGTTTATGCCGAAGGTCCACAATAAAGGGAAAATGTCACATCCACCCAATCATAGCAATTGCTACAAAGTAAAACTAAACAAAAGATTTTTCTTTGTAGCAATGGCTACGATTGAGTGGATGTCTCATTTTCCCTTTATTAATTACTTCCGTCCGCCTTGCGGGTTCCCGCAGAACTATTACGCCATCCCTCCGTTCTTTTCCGCCCTTGTGCCTGTTTCCTGTGCTGCTTTCTAAGATTCCATAGTTCTCTTCACGCCGTCTCAACATGTTGCCCGTCGTCCCTCAGCAGCTCCATTTCAGCCATTGCGTTGGCCAGGACGCGCATTTGACCGCGTCGGAGTTGATCTTTCCGGACCCCTTCCAAGCACATCAGACGGCAACGACTGGTTGATTGTGGCGATAGACCGTCTTACGCGCTACGCGGAAACTTCGCCTCTGCTCAACGCACCTGCGCGCGATGTTGTCTGGTTCCTTCTACATAACATGATACTTCGCCATGGAGCCCCCAGAGAATTGCTGAGCGACAGAGGCCGTGTCTTTCTATCTCACGTTATACAAGCCCTACTCAAGGAATGCCACGTAAATCACCGTAACACTAATGCATGCCATCCGCCAACTAATTGGACAACTGAGCGCTTTAACCGCACACTTAGCGATATGCCGCATCCGACGAGACCAATTGGAATCGCGTTTGACCCGTCGTGACGTACGATTTTCTCCGGTATCTCTTCTTTACGGACGCGAGCCTTCCTGCACAATGGATGCCATCCTTTCGTATCGCCCTGACACGACAAAGGCTACTACCCTGTCCGAAGCTGCTTCACACGCGAAAGAGTGCCGAAAGCTCGCCCGCGCATTTACTTCGGAAGCTCAGCAGCAACAGAAGCCCCTACATGATATTCATATCTCTCCTGCACCCTATGCCTCTGAATTAATAGTCTGGCTTTGGATTCCCACTACAATGGATGGATGGAAACAACTTTATTCTGAATCCGGCAAATTTGATGACCCGGGCTCAGGTCTCCCATGAGGGGACTTCGAGGCCTTGCCTCGTCGCCGCCTCTCGGGCTTGCTGGACAGCCCACTCTTGTGTCTTGAGGTTGGAGCTGCGCAGAGCGGCGGCCCACTTCGACGCAAGAGCCTCCGGAGCTGCTGCCATTGTAGCTGATGTAACCCGACACTCCCACAACATGTGTGACAGCGTCGCTCTAGTGTCCTGACATAATTTGCAAAGAGCATTCGGGTATTGCGCGGGGAAAATGTGCTGCAATCGCACCGGACTGGGGAATGTTTGTGTTTGCAATTGTCGCCAGATGACTGCCTGGCGACGTTTCAGCATGGGGTGAGGTGGGGGCAGCAACCGCCTGCCTAGCTGGTAGTGCTTGGTGATGTCATTATACCTGACCAGGCGTTCTCGCGTGCTTTGAGCCAGCAGTTCCGAACTCGAAGAGGCGGTCCCCGATTCTGCGCGGCGGGTCAGTTCTCGCGCAGAGCGGTGTGCTACCTCGTTCAAGTTAATGAGGCCGTCATCGGTGGGGGTGGCGACGTGCGCTAGAAACCATATGATGGCGGTGTTATCGAAGTGCTGTCGACCAGCTTTCCTTAGAATCTGGAGAGCTTCGGAGGAAATGCGCCCCCGCGCGTAGTTGCGAACTGCGGATTGTGAGTCGCTAAACACTACCTCGCAGAGGGGGTCGGTAAGCGCAAGCGCAATCGCTACCTCTTCTGCTGTTTCGGGGTATTCCGTTGCGACACTACACGCGTGCGTAAGCCTGGAGCTAACGTCTACGACTACCGCCGTGAACCGGCGTTCTCGCGTGTATTCTGCGGCGTCTACAAAGCGCGTAGTCCTCTTTCCACCCAAGGAGCGCAGCAGTGCCTTGGCACGGGCCTGGCGTCGGCCCCGATTAAATTAGGGGTGCATGTTTCGAGGTATAGGGGCGACAATCAGTGTGTCGCTGAGGTCAGGTGGAATGACCTGTTTCTGACCGTGTTGGACGTGGTAGTCGAAGCCGAGTTTCCGCAGGATGTACCGGCCCGTGGCTGTCAGAGACATGCGTTCGAGTTGAGAGGTTCTTTGCGCATCCACGATTTCCTCAAGCGTGTTGTATACCCCCAGCTGTAGCAGACGAGCAGTGCTTGTGGACTCCGGTAGGCCAAGGGCGATCTTGTAAGTCTTGCGTATAAGGGTGTTGATTTTATCCCTTTCAGTGACATTCCAGTTGTGGAAGGCAGCCACATAAGTGATGTGACTGATTGCGAAAGAGTGTATGAGGCGCATGACACTGTCCTCCTTCATGCCCGTGTGCTTGTTTGTAATGCGTTTGATCAGGCGGGTAGCCGCTGTAACCTTGCCTTCGATTTTGCGAATAGCTTCTATGTTTGACCCGTTGGCTGTTATATGCATGCCTAGGATGCGTATCTTCGGGACTCGGGGAATGCAGGAGCCGTCTTGCGTATAGAGGATTATGTCGTCACATTGGCGCCATTCGGCTGTAGGCTTGGGCCTGCGGCGCGAGCGGTAGACGAGCAGCTCCGATTTCAGTGGAGATAGTCGGAGACCTGTGTCTTGTAGGTAGGTTTCGACTGCAGAGACCGCTGCTTGTAAGGTGCATTCTATCTGACCGTCACTGCCCTTGTTGACCCACAGGGTGATGTCATCTGCGTACAAGGCGTGATGGAGGCCATCGATCTCGTCGAGGTAGGCCGGGAGACCCAGCATCACGAGGTTGAAAAGGAGCGGGGATATGACCGATCCTTGAGGAGTGCCGGTGCTTCCTAGTGTATGTTCGTCAGATGTCATGCTGCCGACCGCGAGGGTGACTGTGCGGCGCGACAGGAAGTCTCTGACGTAGTTGTAGCTTCGCGCACCCAAGTTGAGCTTGTTTATGCGGCTCAGGATTGCTGCATGTGCTACATTGTCAAATGCCTTTTCCAAGTCCAGGCCGAGGATGGCCCGGTTGCCGCTAGTTGGGTCGTTGATAATCTCGTGGTAGAGCTGGAGCATGACGTCTTGAGTGGAGAGGTGTGACCGGAAGCCCACCATAGTGGGTGGGTAGGCTCCAGTGTCCTCGAGGTGGTGGTTGATGCGGGAGAGGAACGCGTGCTCCATCACCTTGCCAACGCAGGATGTGAGGGAAATGGGCCGCAAGTGATCGAGGCTGGACGGCTTGCCTGGCTTCGGTATCAGGACTGCTTTAGAGCGTTTCCACGCCTCTGGGATGCAACCTGCTCGCCAGCATTTGTTGATGTATGCCGTAAGAGCGGTTATCGAGGCATCATCGAGGTTTCTTAGAGTCTTGTTCGTAACCTTGTCGGGACCAGGTGCTGATTTGCCATTAAGGTCGTGGAGAGCTGCGCGGATCTCTGACTCGTGAAATTCTCCATCGAGTGTCACATTTGTCTCTCCAGTGTAATCCCCGTGTTGAACATCGGGCCGTCGAGGGAAGTACTTGGCTAGCAGGCGTGTCACGAGCTGGTGATCACTCGTGGTAGCCTGTTCCTTGTGCAAAAGGCGTTGCAGGTTTGCTTGCTGAGCAGACTTGCTCTGCGTTTCCCCCAAGAGGTGACGAAGGAGACGCCACGTGCTGCCATTGTGGAGCTGCCCATCGACTGCGTTGCAGATGTCATACCACTGTTGGCGGCTTAAGGTCCGGCAATGGTCTTCCAGCTGGCGATTGATATGTGCGATCTTCTTACGAAGCTTTCGGTTGTGCCTTTGCTGCTTCCATCTTGCGTTTAGTGACGTCTTGGCTTCCCAGAGGTGGGCTAGTCGGCTGTCGATCTTGTCAACCTGGAATTCGGGTGCGAGCGTCTGCGTCGCCTTGTTCATGTCGTCGTTGAGCGTCTCCATCCATGCCTCGATGTCATCGATGTTCTCCTCACCTCTCTGTTCAGCTCGCTGCTTTCGGAATTTGTCCCAGTCCGTCCATTTGAATAGCTTAGGAAAAGGGGGTGTACCCGCCTGAGGAATTCGTGTTTCTATGATCATGTGGTCACTACCGAGATCTTCAAAGGTATTGCGCCACATTGCTTGAGGGATGTTACGGACCGCCGTTAGGTCTGGTGTCGTGTCCCGTGCCGTAGAGGTGCCCGTGCGGGTTGGCGCCGTGGGATCGGTAATAAGAGTTAATTCGGCATCATGTAGGTCCTGCCACAGGCGTCGACCTTTGGCGGTAGTGTAGCCATAGCCCCAGGCCTCGTTCGGGGCGTTAAAATCTCCCCCCACCAGAAACGGGTTTGCGCCCGCCAAGGCAAGCGCCCCTCGGAACAGAGAGAGGAAACGAGCCCGTGAGTGAGCCGGATTACTATATACGTTGAGGAGAAATAAACTGTGGTTGCGTGTTCTATTGGGAAGGAGCTCTACAAGCATGTTTTCCGCATGTGTGCCGCTTACGCTGTGTTCTTGCACCACTATTCCTTTCCGAATTAAAATTGCAAGTCCGCGATCAACGGGAATCGGCGAGGCATTCGCAGTGTAACCTGGAAGTTTTGGTACGGTACCTACTGTTTCTTGTATCATTATGATGTCGGGTTTGGGTTGCGCGTGTCGGACGTACTGTTGCAGCAGTGGTTGCTTCTTAGTGAAGCCCCGACAGTTCCACTGCCACACCACGAGCTCGTTAGTGGGGCTGGCCATCGTGGTGCTGTACTTGTGCGTTACCTGAAATAGGACTAGGGTGAATGACTGTAGGGCCCATGGTGGGCATCATTTCCATGCCTGGGCGAAGGCCTATGTGAGTCTCGATTTTGTCTATATGGATTTCAACCCTGTCTGTTCGAGCAGTGAGGTTATTGACCGCAACGCCGATGTTGCGGATCCCGGTTTGAATTTCTGAAAGCAGCTTCCTCATTTCTTCTTGTTCTTTCCGCCAGTCATTTATCGTGACATGTGCTTTGCGCCAATCACTTACTGCTGATTCGAGGTTCTCGAGCTGTTGAGACTCGGAACTGGCCGCCGCGCGTTTCTTTGTGGGCGGCGCCGCATTGTCGTTACCGTTCGTGACGGGAGTCGGGACTAAAGCAGGTTTAGGTATAGATGTCTGCGCCATCGACTGTTTAATCTCTCGAATTTCTTGGGTTAATTGTAGCACGACCGTACGTAATTGTGCGTTTTCGCGCTGCATTTCTTCCAATGCCACATCCCTGGGGTCCCTCTTATTATTGGGTTCGGAGGCAGTAGCTCCCTGAGCCTTGCGTCTCAGCGAGCCCTTAACCGCATCTGCCCAGCTCACCTTGTCAGGTAAGTCCGAATCTTGCTGGCCGGCTTGCTTCGGACGCCGAGAGCTCGAACGGCTACGGCTCGGCCCGGGGGTTTTGCTGCGCGCCCGGCTCCGAGACCTGCTCTGCCGGCGGGATGGAGGCCCCGCAACCGAGCGAGACCGGGCCCGGCCTCGAGAGCGGGAGCGGGAGGCAGGTGGGAAATGTTCGTCGTAGTTCTGTTGCTGTAGCTCGAGGGCGGCCTCCGCCGCTGCCCTCTGGCGGTCTCCGCGTCGTTTCTTAACAAGATAGGGGGTCTTGAATCGAGCCTTGCAGGCCTTGTCCGCAGTGGGATGCGCTCCCCCACAAAGGTGACACCTTGGCGTGCATGTGTGATTGGGGTCTGGGTTCGAGGCTCCGCAGCCTCTACACACACGGTCTTGGGGGTTCGGGCAGACGTCCATGCGATGTCCGACGCGTCCGCACTGGTGGCACACGTCAATCTGCTTTCTGTACAAGGTACACCTGAGCATAGCACCCCCGTAGTACACCCACGTTGGTACTCGGCCACCATCGAAGGCGATGATGACCGACGTGGTCTTGCTGAGTCTTTTGGCCGCTAAGGCATTCGGGTTCCTCTTGTTGACTATATGGAGGTGAATGTCCTTCGCGTCTTCTTCGAGAGGAATGCCTCGGACGACCCCCTTGACTGTATAGTCGGGCGCAGTTTCATATGCCCGTATCTCGAACTGGTGTCCGTCGACCTCAAAGCTGTCGAGTCGGCGGTACCGTTCTGCATTAGGAGAGTGAGGGGTACTCACAACGATGATATTTTGCTGTATATTTAGGCAGACAATGTCCTCCGTGGCGTCTTGTGGAGATACGTTTGCTGCCCTATATAAGGCCGAAGACCTGCACTTTAACCCAAACTCGTTTTCAATACCAAGATCGCTACCGTGTCGTCAGTCAAACGTCTCCATTGAACTATTTGGAAGAACCCCTTGAGCCGCTTTCGGATAAGCGTAGCCGAGGGCACGAAATCTTGCACGTTCAGCGGCTTAAGCCGCTGTGCTGTCTGTGCTATCCTGCCCGTAGGACGCCAGGACGGCTCTTCTTCTTCGGGGAGATAATTGTACTGGAAAAGAACAAGCAGCATGCACTGTTTCGCGAAAGACGAGGATGAGCAGTTGTTTGAAGCCTTGTACCCATGTCGCCTCAGCTGTGTGACCTGTCACTGTTGTGCTATATACTTTCTCCGAGTTTCATCAACTAAACCAACGAGAACGCCTCATATATATATATATGTGTGTGTGTGTGTGTGTGTGTGTGTGTGTGTGTGTGTGTGGTGTGTGTGTGTGTGTGTGTGTGTGTGTGTGTGTGTGTGTGTGTGTGTGTGTGTGTGTGTGTGTGTGTGTGTGTGCGGACGTAGAACAAAGCTTCAGTACAAAATGTGTGAGGTGTATCGTTGCATTGAGGAAGATGGACCAGCAAACTGGTTCGATAGGTTCCACAAGAAGTGACCCTGTACTCAGAGCCTGCATTTGTGTGTACTTTCATTTTCTTAAGTAAACGAGATTCATTCAAGGGAGTTTATTGTTTTTTCTGTATTATTTGGCAACTTTTGACGGAATATCAATCGCTAAATATCGGCTTCTTCGACTACGACCAGCATGGCATAAAAGGAGTCAAACCAAATGGAAAAGAAACTTCAAGACGAAATTAGTAAATTTCTGCAATAGGCGGCAGTATGGCTAAATTACAGCTCTTGTATAGCAAACCCAATGAAAGACGAACGCGCATGAAGGGCACTATAATTGATAGCTAAAGAATATAAAAATATATGCCATAAGCATGCATTCGCCTCTGTCGTTATCTTGAATGCACTCCTCCACCTCTTGGTTAAGCTACAGCGAGATACCTAGTTCACTTCCCAACAATAGAGTGAAGCAACTACCGATAACAAGTTCACTTAAGTTGCAAAACTATTCAATATCATAGGTGATTGATCATTATTCCACACACTCGACATACATGTTCAAGCCTAAACAAGTGCAATCGTGAACTTCAAGTTTATGAATGCGAAAACATCTGGTGCGACAATGCAGCATAAGCACACACAAACACAAACATACGAGCGCGCACTCTCTCTGGCTCTCTCTCTATCGCACTTTATAGGCCGAAACGACGATATGACCATGAGGCAAGCCTTAGTGGGAGACTCCTGTTTAATTTTGACCACATGAGATTATTTAACGTGCACTGAATTCAAGATTCAATGGAGCTTTTGAATTGAATTCTGGAGTTTTACATGCCACAGCAGCGATTTGATTTTGGGACAAGCCGTAGTGGGGCAGTCCGGGTGAATTTTGACACACAGGTGATAGTTAACGTTCCTCCAATTACACGGGACACAGGCGTTCTTACATTCCATCATCATCATCATCATCATCATCATCATCATCATCATCAACATCATCAGCCTGGTTACGCCCACTGCAGGGCAAAGGCCTCTCCCATACTTCTCCAACAACCCCGCTCATCCACTAATTGTGGCCATGTCGTCCCTGCAAACTTCTTAATCTCATCCGCCCACCTAACTTTCTACCGCCCCCTGCTACGCTGCCCTTCCCTTGGAATCCAGTCCGTAACCCTTAATGACCATCGCTTATCTTCCTTCCTCATTACATGTCCTGCCCATGCCCATTTCTTTTTCTTGATTTCAATTAAGATGTCATTAACTCGCGTTTGTTCCCTCACCCAATCTGCTCTTTTCTTATACCTTAACGTTACACCTATCGTTCTTCTTTCCATAGCTCGTTGCGTCGTCCTCAATTTGAGTAGAACCCTTTTCGTAAGCCTCCAGGTTTCTGCCCCGTAGGTGAGTACTGGCAAGACACAGCTATTATACACTTTTCTCTTGAGGGATAATGGCAACCTGCTGTTCATGATCTGAGAATGCCTGCCAAACGCACCCCAGCCCATTCTTATTGTTCTGATTATTTCCGTCTCATGATCCGGATCCGCCGTCACTACCTGCCCTAAGTAGATGTATTCATTTACCACTTCTAGTGCCTCGCTATCTATTGTGAATTGCTGTTCTCTTCGAAGACTGTTAAACATTACTTTAGTTTTCTGCAGATTAATTTTTAGACCCGCTCTTCTGCTTTGCCTCTCCAGGTCAGTGAGCATGCATTGCAATTGATCCCCTGAGTTACTATGCAAGGCAATATGATCAGCGAATAGCAAGTTACTAAGGTATTCTTCATTACCTTTTATCCCCAATTCTTCCCAATCCAGGTCTCTGAATACCTCTTGTAAACACGCTGTGAATAGCATTGGAGAGATCGTATGTCCCTGCCTGACGCCTTTCTTTATTGGGGTTTTGTTGCTTTCTTTATGGAGGACTACGTTGGCTGTGGAGTTGCTATAGATATCTTTCAGTATTTTTACACACGTCTCGTCTATACCTTGGTTACGTAATGCCTCCATGACTGCTGAGGTTTCGACAGAATCAAACGCTTTCTCGTAGTCAATGAAAACTATATATAAGGGTTGGTTATATTCCGCACACTTCCCTATCACCTGATTGATAGTGTGAATATGGTCTATTGTTGAGTAGCCTTTACGGAATCCTGCCTGGTCCTTTGCTTGACAGGAGTCTAAGGTGTTCCTGATTCTATTTGCGGTTACCTTAGTAAATAGTTTGTAGGTGACTGACAGTAAGCTGACCCGTCTATAATTTTTCACGTCTTTTTCATCCCCTTTCTTATGGATTAGGATTATGTTAGCGTTCTTACAAGATTCCCGTACGCTCGAGGTCATGAGGCATTGCGTATACAGGGTGGCCAGTTTCTCTAGAACAATGTTTCCACCATCCTTCAACAAATCTGCTGTTACCTGATCCTCCCCAGCTGCCTTCCCTCTTTGCATATCTCCCAAGCCTTTCTTTACTTCTTCCGGCGTTACCTGTCGGATTTCGAATTCCTCTAGACTATTTTCTCTTCCATTATCGTCGTGGGTGCCACTGGTACTGCATAAATCTCTATAGAACTTCTCAGCCACTTGAACGATCTTATCCATATTCGTAATGATATTGCCGGCTTTGTCTCTCAGCGCATACATCTGATTCTTGCCTATTTCTAGTTTCTTCTTCACTGTTTTTAGGCTTCCTCCGTTCCTGTGAGCATGTTCAATTCTACCCATATTATACTACCTTATGTCAGCTGTCTTTCGCTTGTTGATTGACTTGGTAAGTTCTGCCAGTAGTATTCTAGCTGTAGGGTTAGAGGCTTTCATACATTGGCGTTTCTTGATCAGATCTTTCATCTCCTGCGATAGCTTACTGGCATCGTGTGTAACGCAGTTACCACCCACTTCTATTGCACACTCCTTAATGATGCCCATAAGATTGTTGTTCATATCTTCAAGACTAAGGTCCTCTTCCTGAGTTAAAGTCCACTTTCGGCTATCGCGCTTGCGGAAGAAGGTATTCATTATCCGCATATTATTCTGTTCCGCAAACGCTACTAATAACTCTCCCCTGCTATTCCTAGTGCCTATGCGATATTCCCCCACTGCCTTGTCTCCAGCCTGCTTCTTGCCTACCTTGGCATTAAAGTCGACCATTAGTATAGTGTATTTTGTTTTCACTCTACCCATCGCCGATTCCACGCCTTATAGAAGCTTTCGACTTCCTGGTCATCATGACTGGATGTAGAGGCGTAGACCTGTACAACCTTCATTTTGTACCTCAACAAGACCTGCCACCCTCTCGTTAATGCTGTAGAGCTCCTGTATATTACCAGCTATATTCTTATTAATCAGGAATCGGACTCCTAGTTCTCGTTTCTCCGCTAAGCCCCGGTAGCATAGGACGTGCCCTTTTTTTAGCACTGTATATGCTTCCTTTAGCCTCCTCACTTCACTGAGCCCTATTATATCCCATTTGCTGCCCTCTAATTCCTCCAATAGCACTGCTAGACTGGCCTCACTAGATAACGTTCTAGCGTTAAACGTTGCCAGGTTCACATTCCAATGGTGGCCTGTCCGGAGCCAGGGATTCTTAGCACCCTCTGCTGCGTCGCAGGTCTGACCGCCGCCGTGGTCAGTGCTTCGCAGCTGCTGGGGACTGAGGGCCGGGGTTTGATTGGTGCGTTCATATAGGAGGTTGTGGCCAAGTACTGCACCAGGGTGGCTAATCCTGCACTGGTGAGGGAGTGCGTTACAGGTTCTGGTCACCACGATCAGGCCACACTCCAGTCCTGTTTATGCAATTTTATCAACACGCGGATTTTTTTTTTAATCCGGCGGCAAATTGCCGGCACCGGAATTCGAACCACGGACCTCTTGAACGCGAGGCGGGTGTTCTTCCTCTACGCCACCGCTGCACCATTTTACATTTACATTTTATCTCCATCGAAATGCGGCTGCCGTGGTCGGGATTTCATCCCACAACATCGTGCTTAGCAGCACAACACCGTAGCCGCTAAGCCACAGTGGCGGGTAAGGGCTTCTTAAGACGAAACATTCTTGCTTCGACTTTTGCGCCGCCGCCGCCGCCGCCGCTGCTGCTGCTGTTGTGGTTGCTGTTGTTTGTCTTGTTGTTGTCGTGTTGTAATAGTCCTGCACGCTGCGTTGGAGGCTGCTTCAGAGTCTGTATATGCATGGCAGGAGCGTGCCAGAGAAGAAAATCGACGCAAGAAACTCATTTGTACCTTTCCATCGTGTAACATGTGCACAATGTTCTATGGTTCTCCCTGGGTGTCGCCCCATTATTCTTGAGCGCCGTAGTTATTCGTGACCCTTTTCAAAAGCGTTCCAGAAACTGCAGAGCTCACCTTTCTACTAACATGCAAGTCGAGAGGAGACGCAGATGTAACTATAGAGACGTGGGGAGAGAGGAGGCAGAGAATGGGTACAAACGACGCAGTTGTGGAACGAGTGAATAGCAACCTTACCACTCTTGCAGACCCCATACAGGGGTAGAGGGCGGGAGAGGGAGAAGATGACGTGAGAAGACAAGGAGACAGCGGTTGCGGCAAAACTGAAGGTACGGTACGTTACGCTTCTGCTATTTTTGAAAAAATAAACACCGTACAAAAAACTCGCTGGCCTACGCTGCACACGCAGCACCATCACAGCGTAAGCTGGATGAGCGGCTTCATAAGATTTCCATTTTCGGCACCACGCACTACAGGGTCTCCGCGGCGAGGTCTCTTCGCGTCGTTCTCACGAAAACGATCTGAACTTTCCGCCCGGCGTCGACAGCGAGCTGCGGCTCGTCCTGCTCTCTGCACAGCGTTCTGCTAAGCCCGATGTTGCCTGGTTGCAGCCGCGCGCACAGCTCCCCGGTTTGCTTCTTCAGCAGCGGTTCATACATTGCGAGAAGGCGCCATTACGTGTACCGAAGAGTAAACGCAGTTAACCGGACTACGTGGTCGCATGTTACCTCCCGATACCTGAGGCACGGTACGTTGCTGTTGATGATTAGGGCTCATTGGCATCTCCTAGCCTGTTCGAGCTTACCAGGTCCAGCTACGTGCAGCATGGAACTGCTATATGCAACTGCTGGTGAAATATAGTGGAACTTCAACGCAAAATTTTTGCACGTATCGATGCTACGAGGTGCGCTTGTTACATCGCGTGTAAAATGGCACAATACGATGCTAATGATTATGATGATTTATTGGCATTCCCTTTGAAACCGGACAGTGGTAAACAGTCGCCTAGCCTGCTTGAAATAATGAGATATGCTATACATCTTTTCATTACATCAATATTTATACATCTTCATAATATTGTGATTCTCTGGATTTGTGAATCTCTGGTTGCGCAACATGTTTATTTGCCTTGTTTAACGCATTATATGTAGTGACGTTTTCTTAGATACGTATAATTATTGGAGACTTACGTGTATATTTAGATATCTTGTTGCGAGGTTTTGTATATACGCGCGTTAAACTTTGTTTCCAGTGACACTTTTTTTGCCTTTCATAAAGCTGTATCTTCGCATTTGTATATACCATTCTATCGCCGCATTTCTAATGTACGAGGGCGAGTCAAATGAAAGTGAGCGAACCCACGCCGCGCAATGATGGTTCGGTTATTTATCTGCGAGGCATGCGCGTAGCACAGAGGCATCTCCCACTTACAAAAGTGACACCTAGGTGTTAGGGAAAAGGTTCTTTAATGCTCTTATACACGGGGTTGAACTTAGAAGGGTGTCATAACGGACGCTGCAAAAGTTGAACAGCGTGGTGTCGTGAGGTTTTTGACAGCTGAATGTGTTTCCCAAAAAGGAATTAGTCGCCGTATGGCTGACGTGTACGTTGAACATTGCATTTCTTTGGCCACTGTGAAGCGTCGTAACAAACGGTCCAAAGAAGGACGTGAAACCTGCGAAGACGATCGAAGACCGGGCTAAAGCCGCCGCGCAATCACCCCACCACAATTGCGAAGGCTCATTAGACAAGCACAGAGGATACGCATCGGTGACTTGGCAGGGCTTGTGAAAATCAGTCACGGTTCGCGTCACGCCATAATTCATGAACATCTCGGTTATCGGCTCTTGTGTGCGCAATGGATGCATAAGATTTTGAACCACCGCCAGAAGACAGAGAGGTTTGGCGCTGCCTTGGCTCATCTAATCCGGTATCACAACGAGCGTGACGACTTTTTGTCTGCAATTGTGACCCGGCACGAATAATGCTGCCACTACTGAAACACGAGGGCAAAGCTTACAGTGAAAACATTTGAATTCACAACCCCCAAGGAAAACAAAGGCCGTCTTTCTGCCGAAAAGGTGCTGACTTTTTTTTTCGGTCGTCAGGGGCCATTACTCATCGAATTTGCTAAACCCGGAGGGACTCAATCGTTTCCGATATTGTAAAACGTCGGATAGTTTGCGTGTCGCTACAAGAACAAACGACGTGGAAATTGACGAATGGGGTCATCTTTCTCCACAATGACCGTCCCCACGTCGCTGATGTGGTTAACACAAAGCTGGCAAAGTTCAAGTGAGAAACGCTACAACATCCGCCCTACAGCCCAGACCTGCGACCATGTGACTTCCACATTTTGAAGCATTTGAAAAAAAAGACAGCTCAAGGGAACCAGATTCGTGTCGGACGACGACGTGAAAGTCACTTACAGAATTTCGATGCAGCAACCCAAGGAGCTTTATGAGACGGGAATCACGCGACTTGTTAGTCAGTGGGACAAATATCTGAATGCTCAGGGAGACTACTTTTAAACAAAGTACGCCCTTCGTCATATGTTCGCATTGGCTGACTTTCATTTGACTCGCCCTCGTATATTTTGCAGAACTCCTGCTTTTTATAATTATTTTATTTATTCAATATACTGCTAACACGGGTGCCATGCAGGATTGACCATAGATAATTTTTTGGGCAAAACAGTTGCAACATATAACATCACAAAGACATGGTGAAAAAAAGAAAAATAACTGAAAAAAACATTGCATCATTTTAATGAAATCCCTCATTGTACAACCAACACAATGAGAAAAAATCAGGATTGGTTTCTGACCGCATTTATAAGTAGTTCGACTGTTTCACATTCTACAACATCGGCTTGCAGACAATGCCATTCACGAGTTGTTCTCGAAAAAAAAATGAAGTTTTGAATGTGTCGGTGGGATTTATTAAATCTACAACTTTCTTAGAGTGACAGGAGCGCACTGTGCATATTGATGATGGTTTTATGTACGATGCCTTATCAATTCAAATTTTGTCATGAAAAACTAAATAAAAGAACTTCATGCTTTCCGTACTTCTTTGTAGTCCTTCAAGTTCCGCTGTTTGTAAGACATATGCTCTCTGTTGCGACTGTAATATCGGTACAATTACCCACAGTACACGACCGATGACAGCTGCTTCTGGGCAACACATTCTACCAAAGGACAGCGTAATTGAGATTTTTCCCTGGTCGTTACATATGTACAAAGATGTAAACAAAGTTCTTGACTGACAGAGATAGAGATATGAAAATGAGAGAAAAGTAGGGAAGTTAACAAAGTTTCATTAAAATATTTGTCCTCAACAAGTTCATTCCATGGCCTTTATATTTTTCATACATATTTGTCAAACTGATATAGTTATAAAGATCGTTGGGTATTTTTTTACGTATCAAATAGAAAGAAAACATGGAAGCATTGGTATAAATTACTTCGGACACAATTTTTTAGACGTACGAGCATATTCTTGTATGAAAAATACATTTTTCACTTCTGTTGACAGTGCGTAGCATTCAAGAATTCGTTTGCAGCATCTTTCGCAATTGCAATGCAGTTATTGTTAATGTATTTTGTTTCTCGACAAATTCTATAAGGAAGAGGCAGGCCGCAACGTGAGCCCCCCCCCCCCCCCCCCCCCCCCCGTCGAACGAAATTTCTGGCTACGCCACTGGTGACACTACGGAAGCGGTGTCGGACATCAGAGCAACACTTCTGTGCCCGCCGCGCTAGCCTGAGGGCTACGGCCAGTGATCGAAGTCACGAGTTGAATCCCGACCGTGCCAGCCGCATTTCGATGGGAGTGAAGTACAATAAAACTAGTGCACTTTTATTTAGGTGCACGTTGAAGAATACCAGGGTGTTAAACTTGATTTGGAATCGGCCCTTATGGCGTGCCTCATAATCCGACCGTGGTTATCGCACGTACAGCCACATAGCTGCGTTATAGTTCAATACTTCTTGCCACAATGCGATGTGCCATGTGATGACATGACAACGCTCAACCCTCTCGGAGGTTATGAAATATGACGCACAAAAACGCCTCAAGCAAACACGTCTCGCTGTGGGTTCCGTGTACCACGCGGACAAACAGCGGTAGTGCACGCAAGGTAACATTTAACGCTAACTCACCACTAAGCGCTGAAAAAATTGCACATTCTCCTTCAACACCAGCGCTGATTACCGTCACTGAAAGCAAAGAACATAAAAGGCTTCGCTTGCATCCATTCCCACATTGCGTGGGATCCCCATATTTTTGCACTTCGCCCCCACTGAAATGTGGCCGAGGCGGCCGGGATTCGATCCTGCGGCCTTGGGCTCAGCAGCGCAACGACAAAATTACCTTCCGATGTTTTTCCTGCCAAAACGAAGATGTAACCATGAGGCACGCCGTAGTGCGAACTTCGGTTTAGTTTGGATCACCTGAGGTAACTTAACGTGCATCCAGTGCACGGCACACGGGCGTTTTTGCATTTCGCCCCCATTTAGATGCGGCCGCCGGTGTTTATCCCACATCTTTCGGTTTAGCAATGCAACGCCCAAGCCACCGCGCCACCAAGGCGGGTGCAACCTAAGCCACAATTTCGCGAGAGTAGCAGCCAGAAGTTCAAGATATTTTTTGTAGGACTGCTCTCGTTGCCGAACTGACCAGCATATCCCACAAGTGCGTCTGCCTAAAACTGGAAATTTCTGAATATGTCCCCCCCGCGTGAAATGAGCGATACATAAACCGAAGAAATTGAAGCGAATATACGTGCGGGCGCCGTTTCCCACAACCAAGCAAATGAACGTATAACAAATGAACACGCTTGCGCTACTCTACGCCAACAATTAATAGCACAACGCGACAGTCAGATAACGCTTCCCTCACCGCCAGCGATGTCTACGAGGCACGCCACACCAACGCCCAGCTCGGTACACACGAGTTTTGTATGACAAATATGTACAAAGTATTTCCGTACCGCTTCAACTTCACTAGCGCCAATGTTTTTGAAGTAAGCGTCACTCTGAAAGCACTAAGTTGTCAGCGTCCCTCTAGTAAAGCGCTTGAATTTATTAATGTATTAGCACTCTTAGGGTACTACCCGAACTTTCCGGGGGCTACGTATCTATGTATGCAGGCATTAACCATGTTCCCGCCTACCTGGGTCACTGGGCATTCAGTGGTCAAATAGGTTGCGCATCGGACTGCTGTCTTGAGGTAACATGGTTTGAAACGAACAGTCGGACTAACTGGGATCACTGAGTAAGTGGCAATATCTACAGTCGCGTGCAGTGACTTGCAACACCCTAGTTCGTGGTCGAATGGGCTACAGAACTGCGCAATGACTCTGACATGTGAAATAGCCGTTTAATAAATACCACTAATTGAAGCTATGTTTAAGTCTGGAACTTACCTTGTGTCTGCGCAGCCGTACAGTCTTGGAGTCCCTTCGACCACGGGCAGCGGTGTTAGAGGTCATATTGCACATGACTGAACATGCGTGCAGCTCTTCAAAACTCTTTCACGCCGACATGGGTGGCTGTAGATGCGCGAAGGGGTGGGCACCACTCTTCGAAGGAATTCTTTGACAGCGACTTGGAGTACTGGGTCTGTGCAAATTGGTGAGGCTGTGTCGCTTTACTGACTCAATGCTAAACGCATTACCATCGAGAGTCATCGTGATATGGGTTCTGCGGCACATTTCGTTGTTCAAGCGTATGGTCGATAGCTGCGGCTTGTACGTCACGTGTTCGAGCATAGGGAAGACAGTTGTTAAGGAAGCGCGAAAGAGGATTGCTGCTGCAGCACACACTTATCGACAACTCGTTTCGACGGTGGCAATACGTTGTGTCGCTATATTTACTCAATGCTAAACGCATTACCATCGAGAGTCATCGTGAAATGAGTTCTGCGGCATATTTCTTTCTTCAAACTTATTGTCGATAGCTGCGGCTTGCACGTCACGTGTTCGGGCATATGGAGCAACAGCCAGTTCTATCCGCCGGCACTTGAGGAGCACGGCCTACCGCGTCGAGAGCTGTATACGCGCAGGAGCCATATATGGTAAAGACAACATTAAGTGAGAGTAAAGAGTGGTTTCCAATAATGTTTGTGTTTTGATTTTTTTCCCAGTACTGACTTGCACTTGACCGCTTCAACATGCGCACAACCTGGTGCACTTGTTCAATTAGGCGTTCGATCGACTCTGCGCAAGTACCGTGCACCACATTTGTCCGCTTCAGGTGTTTTACCAGATTTTGTTGACAAAACTGCGGTATCTGTGTTATTTGGAACAAAGTTATGGAACTAAGTTATGCATTTTTAAGGTAGCTGCACGAGCTTAGTTTCCTAGCTTTATCTTTATTTATTTTTCGTTTTTTAGGAGTTGAGCATTTGCATCAATTTTCGTAAACATTTGAAGCCGCAGAATAATATTCTGCTAGCTGCAGTTTGTAGCTTGAAGCTTTTTTTCTCTTTTAAATGCAGCGAAGTTTATTGCATTTACTTGAGCAGATAGGTATTGAAGGCATAACAGCGTTTCACGTGCACTGTCTAAACAGATAAATACGATTTTGCGCCGAAGTATAGCTTCGGTTAAAGAAAGAAGCTTTAGCTCGTCATCTGTAAATGCATATCAACCGAGATGTCATGTTGCGCAGCAACAAGGACACCAGTTTCTAGGAAGTTTGCCGGAAGAAACAGCTAAAATCTAGCAAATATAGTGAGCGTATTTTCTTTATTTAGGACCTCAATTGTTTTTGACGAATTTTTTGAAATTCCTAAAGTTCATCAAAATCATGTAATTCAGTTTACAACTGTAATTCCGCGGCAAACAAAAACTATGTGGCGGTTCTGTAAACTCCACGTAGTAATGGATCTAAGGTGGGCAGCACTGATGTATGCTCTAAAATGTAATATTGGAAGGTTCGTAGGACGTTGCAGCAGCCGCGTAAACCTTGGAATAAATTGGTGTAAAGTGTAAATCCAGCAATTACATTTGCCCACTTTAGCGCTCTAAGAGATGCAATTTACAGAACGACGACATCTGTGTTGGTGCGGTGTTACGAATTCGCGTATCTCGTGCTTTTATTTTCTTTTTTTTCCTTTCCTACCGATTTTTCGCAATCTTGGTAAAAAAAATATGCGAGATCTCAAATCAGGATTTCTCTTCATTACGGGTACGAGAATGTAATTTTTCTTATTTCATTCTAATCGGTCCTGTGGTTATCTCCGAAAAGCATATCATCGTTTTATATGTGTTTTAGTGGGGAAAGCTGAGGCACCATGCCTGTCCGTACACGATGCACCTGTTATTTCAGATATATTTGCGACAAAGTGACTCCTACTCCTGTTCCTTTCTGTTTGATGGTGCAGCGTTGAATGCTGGTTTGCTGATGATGAACCTTACGCGCATGCGTGCCTTTGGCCTGGAGAGACGTGTACTAAAGCTCAAGCGGGAGTTCGACGGCCGCATTCCGTGGGCTGACCAGGATTTGCTGAACATCCTGTTCTATCGATACCCGCAAGGGATATTCACATTCACGTGCCGCTGGAACTTCCGCGGCGAGCACTGCCAGGGTGACGCCCTTTGCACTGACGGCCCAGTGGCAGTGGTGCACGCCTCGCGCAAGATGATTCTGGAGAAGCTCGAGCCGGCATTTGTCGTGCTGCATCAGGCCATGCAGAAGGTAAGCGCATCGTCAGTGATGAGCCCAGTCACATTGGGGTTTTTCTATATTGGTCGTGGGAGTCGCCATGCGCCAGGGGTGCTCCGAAACGTGGATTGATTGTTGAATGAAACTTCATTGTTGTTTTCGCCGTCATTCTCGTTTTTGTCGTTGTTGTTGTTGGTGGTGGTGACGGTGCCCTAAACAAGTAATTCATTGCACCGATTGTTCAACCATAGCCCGCTCCTATAGCTGCATCACCCGAGACGTATACGACATTTTACGTAATCCGATACAACGTACGCGTCTCGCTTTTAAATAAAAGAGTGATAAGGATGACAGCTCCAGTAATGCGATAAAAGAGGAAAATGAAAAGCAGCGCGTACGTATAACTACGCTCTATCGAAGTTGTCCTTCTGGCGCTCACACAAGAAAGGAAAGGCAGGAAAGAAATTATGCATAAACCTTCGACAATGATTGTCAATTCAAACAAAGGTCCCGAAAGAATAAGCGACTAATGGACAGTGTCCTACCCATCTCTTTGCCGCCCATCCCAGAAGCTCGGTTGGCTGAAAGGGCGCGCTTTTTCCCTCGGTGCCTTCGTGCAGTTCTTTCGTACCAGCCGTGGAGAACGAACGCATCCACTTGTTGCTCTCCTTGGTGCATCCGCGTGAACGGCGTCAACGTTTGACGGAATGCTCACCTGCGCTTGCGCGGGACTTTCCGTGGGCGAGAATACGCTATGAATTTTCGGCCACGGCGTATACAGTTCCCGATCGGCTGGCTGCCGCAAGAAGGGAGGCTGTCGCTTGTGGGTTCGTCGCACGTCTTTTTGGCCACCCGGCTGGCCAAAGAGACGTGCGACGAACGCACAAGCGACAGCCTCGCTTCCTCCACTCTCTCTGCTTGCCGATGTAATGTAGCGCGAAGACACAACTACACAGATGGGACACCAATTAGCCAAACAACACACGCAGGGGAAATCTGTGCATTAAATTGCTTAAAGTCCTGTAGCCTTTGAGGCGGAACCTCAATCGGGCAACCCCTGAAACTAAATATCTTGCTTACAAAACTCTGGTTAGACCAATTATTGAATAAACTAAAATTCTTTGGGACCCACACACCATAAGTAACTGTTCTAAACTTGACCGAAGAGAGAGGCTAGCTGCCAGGTTTATATTTAATAAATATCGTCGCATCCATTCTCCAACATAGTTATGTCAGTTAGTTGATCTAGCACCACTTGAGCTCAGAGCAAAATACGACAGATTCAAGTTCCTCTTCGAAGTTATTCACAATCAAGTAGACATTAAACCATATGATTATTTCAGCTCCCTATGAACGCGTCAATGAGGCATCGTCTTAGTATGTACAGGGGCCGACAAAAATGGTATATTCCACGCAGATTGCTACTGCAGCGGCGTCGCTCGGCATATTGTCGAGCTGAAGCACGAAACATTGACAGGAGTCAAGCGGCATGCTTGCAAATCACAGATGCTGCCTGTAGATGGTGTTGCGATGGTTTGCCGTTGCTCCGGATCCTGCTGCGTGGAGCATACCACCTTTGTCGGCGCCTGTACATTCCGCCTCCACTCGCCCGCAATGATTGCTTCAAGTTCAGTTTCTTTCTTAGGGCGATAAGAGAATGGAATTTGCTACCCGACTCTCTTGTCCCCTCGATGTCTTCAACTGCCTTTTTTAGAATGTCTTAAAAGCACATTTGTTTGTAATAACACGTAGTGAATTGCCCAATGCCTATGCATTTACTTTTACATGAGTGACTCTTATTGTGTCTATGACGACGCGGTGCCAAATTGTGAATGGTTTCTTTATTATTTTCCCATGTATGTTGTATTTCATACGTCTTTTCCATTCTAAGACAAGCTTTGTGCGTGAAAACCTGCAACTCGGTCGCATTCTATGTTTCTTGTTGTTTTTATTCTCCGCTCCTGTAATAGCCGTCCGGCTGACAGTATAAATGAATGAATGAATGAATGAATGAACGAATGAGCAAGTCCTTCCCTAGAATACTCCTCTCTGGGTTTTCTCCCCGCCACTCCCTTGCTCAAAATCACGCGCCCTTTCCCTCTCCTAGCCGTGATGAATGAGCGACCATGTGCCCCTCCCTTCCACTTTCCACGTTCCCCCCTCGGCCCCCTTCGCAACCCGATTGCCCAACGAGACGCGTCTCTCTCTCTCTCTGACATGCCGTCGTGCCCCCGACCTAGCATGAAAACGACCGAAAGGGCCAAAGAAAGCTATTCGCTTTAATATTACAACATATGTACCCAATAAATTTTGTGCAGTGGGCTGACGCCCATGAAACGACTTTAGCCGCACTACATGGACGACCCGCCGTAGCGCGTGGCATGACTGTGATAGATACTTGTCATCGACCCAGACTTCGTAGTTGATTTTGCCTATGGCGCGGATGATCTCCTTTTTATTGCGATAGCAAATAGATGGACACTCCAGGCGCATTTCTGCCGTTGGCGTCACCATCGGCATCGCTTTGAGGTTCCGTTATGACCAAGGCCGATAGAATCGTCGTCGCGCGCCGTATGATGTATGTGCGAGTGAAAGCGTGCGAGGGTGAGCCTACGATCGCGGCCCAAGCTCGTGCACGCTGCGGAAGAAAGCGAGGAGGAAACGCCCCGCCTACCGTCGCGCGCAAGGCTTCGCGAGAGAGGGTGGAGAAGAGGGGCGGGCGTTCAACTTCGGGAGGTCTGGGCGGCCGCGCGCGCCCGGCCCCGACGCTGTATCTTGAAATTCATCAGCGACGGGTGCAGAGTCCGCATTGTGCTGCGTTTTCGCGATTTCATGTTGATGCGAGCGGCTGCACGAAGGTCAATTCGCTCGCGGCTGCTGCCGCGTTTCCTCACTGCAGCATTCTGACAGCGAGTTTCTGCGGTCATCGAGTGAGGTGTGTTCATCTTTACTTGTGTGCGCGTGACACCATGCCTGTTAATTTAGTTAGTATACCTATCTTGCAAGTTTATACGGTGGATGAAACTACTACCCTTACTACGTCTGCCTAGCTGTCCCCTAGCTTGCTAGCGCAATCGATGATTCGCCTTTCGGGCGAAACTGCGACTTTTTGGATCTTTCCCACTGCCGACATCCTTATCGAGGAATGTCATTGCTTCGAACAAACTAAAAGCTGCTGTATCACGCATCAATTCGCTAGTCAGTCCAATACCGCCGCGACCTGCAAATGTGAGTACCATCACAGTCACCCAAACACTAGCGACAACATGATCGTCATCGTCTCCGCCACGAGCTCGAGGCCGCCTATTTGCCATCCTAATCCGAAACGCCTACCGATCCATCACCAGCCACAAATGGGACAGATGCGGCCGTTGTCGTACACGAATATGCGAATATGGAAACTTGGTTCAGGATGGTCCACTTTCCCTACCTTGCATATTACATATGACATACTATAGGTTCTCATTCTGGTTGCGTGTCCAAACCATTTTATTGCGGCATCAATTATTCGGACGCTCCAGGCGTATTTCCGCCACCGTCACTGGCGTCGTCGTTATGTTCCGTATAAAGTTCAAGTGCGATAAGATGGTCGCCGCACGCCATATGCTGTATGTGAGAGTGAAAACATCTGAGGATTACCCGACGATAGTTGCTCAATCTCCAGCGCCCAAACAAGGAAAGCGGAGACGTAGCGTGCCGTCTTCCTGCATCGCGTGCAAGCGGTCCACTCTGCTGGCAGTTGCGTAAGCCGCGGTCGCACAGGACCTATCTCAAAAGCCAGATGCGATGGAGACAGAGCGCGCCAAGTGCTGATAGCTTCGTGAGCGCTGTGTTCTGGCCGTTTAGTTCGCACTGAAGCTAGCGGCAGCACAAAGTTAAATTCGGTCGCTGCTGCTACCACGCTTCCTCATTGCAGCGTTATTAGAGCAAGAGTGCGCTGTCATCGAGTGAGATGTGTTCATGTTTGCTTGGGCGCGCGTGACACCACGCTTCTTAATTTAGATAGTAAGCGACTGTTTACGAGTTTATATGGGCATATAAAGTTACTGTCCTTACTTGGTATAGTTGTTACGTCTCAATACCACAAAGGGTGTTAAACTTTTGCCACGTGTCAAACCACCAAACCTGCTATCCAGACGTCAACAAGACATGGACGACTAAAAGCGCTCACCCCACCATTACCTGGAAACTGGAGAAACGGGCGAACGGGGTAGGGGGGGGGGCAACAACGAACTAACCAGGCGTCGCCGGATGATTTCTTTCCTCAGATTCTAAACCGGATTCTTCAAAGGGGAATTACTGCGGGTTATCGCGAGCATGGGCGTGGTATCGCAACGGAGTCGACGATTGAGATTTACTGCTCGACAGACTTCACATTCCCTAGTCGACTCGCCTAGGGAAGAGGACGAGACCAAAAGCAGATACTTTTGGAGAGTGACGTCAGTGGATCCTGATGTGAATTGAGACCTTTAACTTGCTCCTGCATGTAGTGGGCTTCCGTGCTGGAGCCGTGTAACTAAGCTAAATAAACCCTTTTTCCTTCATTTGCTACAACTTGACGTCGTAATCGATGGGCTTGCTGCATTCCATACCTTGCACTCTACCCTAGCCGCAACACTGTATACTAATTTGCCATCGCAATCGATGCTTCGCCTGTCGGGTGAAATTGCGAGTTTTCCTGACAGAATGACTAACATGAATTCCTACACTTTCACATGTAGCCTCGAGGATTTTTAATGTAGGCTTTGTTTATATTGAGTTGGAGACAACAGCATGTCTTCAACGTACGGGAAAAATCACGCGGCCTGTTTCCATTTTGCGTGTCTTCCAATGCAGAGGAACTGCGATGTGGGATACGACAGGCCAACGTGGCATGAAAAGAAAATCTATATTATAACAAAGAAAGCAGCCGTACGGAAGCAACGTCTTGTCGCGGGTGCGAAATGACGGAAGAACAGTGTTTGCACCACTTGTGCTGCCCATTATCATTGTCAAAAGGTTAAGAAATAGCTATAGGCTTATTATGCGTCTAGATCTGTTCTCGTAATATCAGAACAATCTGTTCAGATCTTCTATTATCTCTTAATATCTTGCCCAAAGAGCCGGCCTTGAGTCGGGTTCCTGGCAAGAGATTCCGCGCGCACTGCATAATCAGGTGCTTTCAACTGCAGGCTCAGCGGTACGTAGTCGATGGCCACGTCAAAGCCAGCGAAATAACATCACGCAGAGCTACGTACGAAGACCGTTTCTCAAATCAATCCTCAAAGTAAGCTGACCAATCAGCTGCACGACAAAGTGATCGCAAGAAGTGAAAATGCCACCAAAACGCGACTAATGTGACACGTATTTCAAGGATTGAAAGTGTTACCGTGCATTCATGAGGTAGAATCGAATGCGCGCTTACAAGCAACATTCCTACCGAACACTATAAACGAAATCTACTTGTAGAAGAGAAAATTTTACTGCACGAATCAATAATCGCGCTCTCCTTTTGTTCTTTTCGGTACCGTGCGTCAGCAGCGGCAAAACAGAACAGACTGTTCGGGACAAAGCACAAGGAAGTCTGAAAAAAATTACGAGCATGGACTTGAGTCACTTCTCCTGCAAAACAAAACATTATTTCAAAGGCAAAAACTAAAAACCTCTTCCCATAAGCCTCAAGGAGACGTATATGCAATTAAAAGCTCTAACTGTATCTGAAGGCAAAACTTGCTTCCCTGAGTCCGTCACTGTTTATTCGAGTCAGAGCACCGACGAATCCCTCGGCTTGCAAGTGCTATTGAAGATTGTACTATTTGTAGGTAAGAATTCGTAAAATTACAAATGTTTATAAATTATATCAGAAGATAATTATCGAGTGTGTCAACTTCTATGCATAAAGCTCTCTAGCATTGGCATCGTTGCTGCGTTGTAGGGAGAAGTAGTGCCGTTGGTGACGGAGTTGTCACTATGCTTAGCGGCACGTCAATAATAGGTACAAGATTCCAGCCCTGCAGATACTAATAATGTTCATAAACTGTAGACCAAGCCCTCACCCTTCAGTTGTGTATAACATGTACTGGGCTGCAATTGGCTATGACCTTATTGCAAGCGTCGGCCACCTTGCGTTGCAGCGCATCGGGAGATGAGTTCTGTCGTAACTTTTCTTTCTGTTCAACGTTTCAGTTCAAGCTTGGACAAAGTCTCGTGGATGGCTTCATTGTTCCTGTGAGAGAAGGCCTCCAGAAGGCGCGTCTGACGGGGTGCACCGAAGAGTTAACCAAGCAGCTGCCTCTATTTACGCTGTCTGCAAGTCGTGTCGACAACGTGACTGGCCGAGCTGTGGGCGCGAATAGAACTTAGCTGTGGAGTGCATCACCGTGCCGCTTTAGTGACGTTTACCGGTGGTCATATTCCGCCATGAATTAACTATGGCCCGATAGTCTTGTGACCACTGTTCAGCCAATTGACCGGAGCAGTCGGTTGTTAAGAGGACGGTGTACGACGAGCGACACACCGATGGAATCTTCAAACGCTTGCAAAACGCCTCAATTCTCTCGCAAAAGTAACCGCGGAATCTACTTGAGTGAACTTTCTTGCATTCAAGGGAGGACGTTGCATTTTACAGGCAACAAGACGCACAATTTTCATTTAGGGCACCTTCATTTTAAAAGAAATTGTCAGAAATCAGTAAGCTTCAAACATGTAGACGCACGACGCTTCCATTTCCGCAACTTTCAACTTAAAACAGACGTCGCCATTTAGTTCTGTTCATCAGTAGTATATCACATATTAGTCTGGGATACTTCAATTGTTTTCAATGTAGATGTCTTAGGTGATCTTTACAATATAGAATATCATTTTTTGTTGTTGCTCCGCTACAGAGTGTTAGACTTGATGGTATACATGATAGAGTGTGTAAGCGTGACTGAACGACGACCTAGAAAGAAGCAGATACACAGAGACAGCGCTACTTTCAACTAAAGATTTTATTTTTGCACGCATCGGTAAGTATACACCGGACGAGCGGTAACAAACTAGACTACAAAAAAGAACATTCAGAGGTGCATGTCCATGAACCAGACAGGTGTCCAAGGTGGGATCAAAAACATTCACTGCAATAGTTACAGCGACAAACCGAGGAATTGTATCTCTTTCTTCAGATAGCAACACTGTTGGCTTGATCAAAACAAGGCATAATAACTCCAGTATTCAAAAAGGGTGACCGTGCCTTGAATTGTACTTACAGACGCGTTTGCATTTGACCATTTCTCGGCAAAGTTATTGAACGGCTAGTAGAAAAGCGCCGGACTATTTACCTGTCGAAATTTAGTATACTTTTACCGTTCCAATTGGGCTGCCGTTAGAGCTATTCAACGGAACTTGCTAACATCGCCATAACTGAGCAAATAAAGATGGCAATTGGCAAAGCAATCTAAGTTGTATCAGTGTTAGTTCATCTAACTAAGGCCTTCGACGCAATTAACCACTGCATTTTGTCTTTTAAAGTTGAATATACCGGTATAAAAGGTCGTAGCTGCTCTAAGATTGATACAAAATTACTTAAGAGATAGACCACAAAGAGTAAGAATAAATTATGTTCTTCCTAAATCAAAGATAACAAACTTTGATGTATTACAGGGATACATATTTGGCTCACTTTTGATTTTGTTATATGTTAACCACCTACGTAATTGTCAGCTTTCTCCTAACTGCATCCTTTATGCGGCTTACACAAATATATTTAACTCTCACCATTGTGTAAGTAAACTAGTTTCGAAACTTAACGCTGAGTTAAGCAAAATGTTAAATTGGTGCAACATTAACCAGCTCGATATGAACCCGTCTGAAAGTAAATCTGTTTTATTCGCGTCCCAGCAACGCTCATCCGCATTCATGCCTCCGCTTTACCTTGGTGATAATCCTATTGCCCTTAGTTCTCATTGTAACTATATGAGTGTAGAACTTGACTGTAACCTTAAATATCATCTACACATAGCCAACATTGGACAGACGGCAACCTACGAAATAAGGACACGTTTAAAAGCTCGCTATGTGTGGAGCCATGAAACATTACTCTCTTTATACTACTCATTTATCCATTCCTATATAAACTATTGCAATGCATGTGAGAGCAACACGTATGTTACCCCCTTGCTATCCTTACAAGTCTTGCAAAACAAAGTTGTTGGAATAATCAGTTTTCATCCTAACCGTTGCAATTAAAAACGGTTACTGCGTAACTATAGCATTCTTACTACGAACTCATTAACTGTAATCTTGGTACGTCTTTATACCGACAACCAGCTGACTCTCACCGCAACAGTGTGATACCTAGACCTTTTCTACTGAATACCAATCTTACGCGATTTTCATTGAACAATAATTTTATTATTCTGAAGGTACCCTCCAATTATGCTAAGCAGAGGGCCCCCTCCTTTTCTTCTTCTTTGGTTGTTTCTTTCTGGAACACACTACCTACCACTATTAAGTCATGTATTAAGTCATTTGAATTCAAGCAAAAAACTGAAAAACCATATTTTAGCATCTGCAATCACTTAGTTATTTATGTATCTTTTTTTTCCTTTTCTGCCTCCAAACGTACACTTTGTTAGCACTTACGCTACACGAATAAAAATCTACCTGGTTATGCCTCATTATCCATTTACTTCTATAAAGGCGTTATAGTTACTTCCACCTGTATGGACATATATTTTTAATTAGTCGAATGTAGTAATGATGATTATCTCTCTAGCATATGGCGTACTTTTATGTGCTGTATGAATTAGCAGATGTTCTTGCACGTTTGTAGCTGATTTGCGTTAGCACTGTCGGAAACCAATGTCTGTTTATGATTTTTTTTGCCTTTACATTAATCGTTCCCCTTGTGGTTTATACTTTTACTTATACGCTATACAGGAGGTCCTATTACAGTCTTTGACCGCGGGCCCTTCTCCTGTACACTATTTCTTTGTGTGTGTATCGTGTGTAATAATAATAAAACCAAATTAATTCAAACCCTGATTCATTCAGTCTATGCCGAGCGAAACGATTTTTCCCTTTGAAAAGGAGCTCTTTCTTTTAAGAACTAACGCACTTCATATTGATCAGCTACGCAAGAACGAGGCAGAAAATGTCACGGAGTGGTTCAAAGCCACTGCCATGAACAAATACAGGGAACGGTGCGTCGAATAAGTGGCACAAGCGACTGCTCATTACAAGCCGTAACCTCAAAGCCAGCGTCTGTATTTTCTGTACCTGAAGTTTGTTATGTTTTGTATTATAGTACTAGCAATTTAATAAATGAAGTGGCGAACTGGATGAGGTGGTGAGGAATCCTGAAAGCGCGATATGACAAGAACGCTGCCGAACAGACGTGGAGTTCTTCAGCCGTCCTGGGTAACACATACTAGTGTGCCTAAACAAGGTGTCGTCGTCAAATCTTATTTATATTTGTTCTTTTATTTCTATTACAATCTAACATCTTATATTTTGTAAATAAGTGTTTAGAAGTGCTAATATTGCCGGAAGTTCACCTACAACTCTAGGCAAACTTCGAAGGAGGAAGAAGTCACACTTTTGAAAACTTAAAGATGCACCGCTTATAGAACATATTATGGTACTTTTACAAGAGCTTTCGAACAGTGGTAAAGAAAAACTATTTTGCATACGACTAAAACATTGTCTACAATTTCGCGGCACAATAGCGGCGGTGAACACCGTGACTGCTGCACCGCAGCTACTTTACATTGGGGCTGCCCTAAATATACAAAACGTAAATAGCACAAAGCAAACAGACGCGCAGGCAGCAAACCGAAACATGGTATGGGCTCAGCTGGCTACCGTGTAAAATCTATAGTAATACTACATCGTACTATCCACCTGTGAGCAATGCACAGCTGCGGAACAGAATTGTTTTGCAAGTTGCTTCTTATTACCTGCAAAGGCAGAAGCTCATAAGAAGATGGAGGTTTGAAGGGCTAAGCAGTGATAAAACAAGGAATAGCCTCATTACTTAAAGATTTAGTGACATTTCTTATCGGACTACTGCTAATAAAAGTGACAAACGTCTAATAAATGTGAGAAAGCCTTTTAGAGCTTAGTTCTTAGGCGCCCATTCCTGTGTTTCGTGTTGGCATGGTCTCTCTGCGTCACCGAGCGAACGAACACAGCGACGGATGCAAGAGCGAACGCGTAACGCAGCGCGGGATGAAAGACGGCAACAGCGTAGAAAGCGCGATGAGGAAAGCAGATCAGGAGGGCATGCTGAATGCGTGAGAAGTGTATTGCCGCGCAAGATGGTCCCTGCCACGACGACCACTACGAGATGGCGCCAGAGAAGCGCGCCGTGGTCTTTTCACCAATGGCATGCGGCAAGCGCGTCCAACGATGTCATATATACAAACAAAGCGTTTCATGAGCAAAGGTCTGTCTGCGGCGGCTGCTGTGAATCGCGCCCACACGTCACCCATGCGCTGCTTCTCGCGATCTCCCGATTAGCGATGCAGTAGAGCCAAACTTCGCTCCGTTTGCAATGTGCCGCACGAGACAGATTGTCCGCGCCAGATGTGAGTTTTTTATTGGCACAGGCACAAAGAGACGAAGGTGCATCATCGCGTGATACGTTGGCATGTTGATGTGACATTCTGTGCATTCGTGTATTTGCCGTGTATTTTGTCACAGGCGTGAAGAGCAGTATTTGCTCTTCACGCCTGTGACAAAAAACCGTGTTGAGCAACTTGGTGTGAATGTTCATAAATGAAAACGGCAATAATGCAACCTAATCAACTTCCATACAGGTATGGATGTATCTGACTTTATATCCGGGATAAATATGCAGCGCTATCACCTTAGGAAATCATGAAAGGCAGGGTACTTCGTGGATACCCAGAAACTTAGCCGGCTGTATACGCATGCTAATATATAGGCATGACAACGAAAAATAGACCTGCTGGATACGCGAGTAATGGGCACAGTGAGCTCACATTGCTGTCACGGTAAAACACTTCTTGGTGGATAAACAAAATCAACACCTGCAGAACGCTTCATTTATGCAATCTGTTCATATACAAGCTGATTTTTCTTTAGAGGTTAGTGAGCGCGAAAAAATCCACAGTTCCGGAAAAGAAGCCTATACCGCGTTCGCCTTATCTTTCTGCGTTCTTGACATCCTTTAGCGCCAAGGACCCTTGAGCTGGGTTACCTGCCCTGCGAAAGCGAAGTTCTTCATTGGAAAGTATAGATGTTTCCCGGTGTTCATATGACCACTGACATGCTACTTTTAATGCGTAAGGATTTTTGGTGAATACCTAAGCAAAATCTATCCATCGCGCGAGAAGGGAAAAGCCTTGTTTCTACTCAAGAACGCGTATTTGTGAAGTGAAAACATTTAATCGGTATAATCTAGTAAATGTAGACGATAGGTACCTTTATAAGTGTTAAGAAACAATTCAAAGGAAACAGGAGGACGCTTAAGCTTCGCCTTTAAGAGTGGATCACGATATCATTCAAAGATTCTCGACCGCTTCTCACGCTTCCCGGCAAATGCAGCTTATTTAACTTAATATTTTCCTGGGAGCACTGGCGACGAATGTATGCACGAAGGCGAGCTTTCTGGATCTTTTTTATCCCCCTCACGGCGGGCGCCGCTGCTGCCGTGAATGCGTGGAGGCTTGCGCCATCAAGATGGTGTTGAGAGAAACCCAGCGGAGCGCGCTGCTCCTACTAAGAAAGAACTCAAACGGCAGCTGGAAAATAGGTTTGTGTTTGAGTTCCAGCGTAGCAGAATCATGTTTTCTCGTACATTCAAATTACAATCCGACGCTATCATGTCTGTAGGTTGTGTGTAGGTTGTACTTTACAAATTTTCTGGCTCATTTTACTTTGCGAAATTTAATTAGTTTAGTAACGCCTACGCGCCACGCTGACGGCCTGCGTGGTTTGGGATGCGTGATTCGGGGTGATTTTTCCCTCACGGACAATGCCGCCGACGCCGACACCGGATATTCTGCGACACGGGCCCTTAATGATATCGCGTTCAAAAGTTTATATGATATGATATCAGATTTATTCCTACTTACAGTGATACATAGGGCTCCAAAGAAAATGTATGGGGAAGCCTATAGTAGGAGTGAGTCATCTCAAATTTGGGGTAGGGAAAACTGGAAATTTGGAGGTGGGCCAACTTGAATTATGTGGGTGGGCCAACCTAAATTTATGAAACCCCATAAAGTAAATAATTATTGCTTAAGGGAACGAATATAAGCGTCAGTGAGGACTATTTCAAAAGATTCTTCAAAATACGGAAAGGTCTATGGGCTTCTTCACAGCATGAAAGGACGAAGGGAGCCAAGGTTAAGCTTGTACATGATAAAATCAAAGTGAACAATGTTGTTTATGCATGGAATAAACACACGACGGAGCAATACGAGTGTAATTCCCTCCCACAGAATGACTCTGCGCGAATTTCAGAAAGCGAAAGATTCAAGATATTGAATGTGAATGCAGGAAGCATGCTAAAGAAGGTCGGAGATATCGAAGCAATGATTTTGGAACATGTACCAGCCATTATAAGGATTACTGAGACGGCTTTATAAATATATTGTAGATAGCGAAGTAATTTCCAATTCTTCTGTAATGGTTAGGAAAGCCCAGCATAGTACAAGTGGCGGTGTTATGTTAGTGATTCGCGATAATATCGATCTTACTGTATTCCATGATTCAGTTGACATTGAGGCTGTATGGGTTATGACAATTTAAATAACCGCGCCATTCACAGTCTTGGACTGGCGCCTTTGGTGGTGGCCCCCGAAGTCTCCAGTACAAGTGCTCTTAAGTCTCCAGCGCTTTATGGATTGCAATATGGGTCGTGGTAATAATATACTTTTGGGGGCCTTCAACCAACCTGGAGTAAACTGTAATGATTACTCTTCTGGAGCAACAGAAATTGTAAGTTGTGAACAACTACTAGAACTTGCATCTTGCTTTTGTTTAAACAAGGTGGTGAGCGACTATACAAGAATTAGTGCAGGCACTTCGTCTGTCCTTGACCTTGTTTTTGTGCATACTCACATGATCCCTTTTCTACTTGACTGTGAAACCAGTGATCTTATCACAAACCGTAAGCTAGTAATGCTGTCTTTACACCTTTCCCCAGCACCGTGTGCCTTCTCTCACGAACGTTTTAAACCATGCTGGCGTTGATAATATTGGGGTACGAGAATTGTTAGCGCACTGTTATGAGAGCTTCTCTGAAAGTTATCAGCTTAACCAGAGCCCAGAATTTCTCTGGGAGTACTTTTTAATTTGACCATGTGCATACTTATGCGTATTAAGAAAACTAGTAATTGAAGTCGTGGGATTACCAGAGAAATATTACACATAAAGAGACAACTAAATAGAAAACGTAAGAATCCACCTACTTCATGGTGCGACAGCGCATGCGCCCTGCCCTAGCGGATTAGTCGCGAAACGTTTTCGAAGGGTCGCGCGCGTGGCCGCGCGCTGAAAAGTTTCCCGAAAAAAAAAAAAAGAAAAGCGCTCGGACGGGCGCCGCTGCAAACGCTCGTGCCCTCTACCGGGTTGAAACTCTACTGGCAGCTCGACGTCGGTGCGTGGCAAAAACATGCGTAGCGTAACGCTGCAACTCCGCTTTAATATAGAAAGCGGCCAGGGCATCGTCCAAGTTGTGCGGAATACACCGTGAGCCAGGTAGTTGATGGCTGGCAAATTTACGAAAACCCAGTGCGTTACACTCGGGCGACACAAAAGTACATCACGTTGCTGAGTAGTCTTCTTGCAGCGTCGGCCCTCGCTTGCTGGTGACGGCAGTGCGTGCTTGACTGCACGTACTCGTAAGGCGCAGCAACACTGGGTCGATACGAGACCAACAGGACGCTCACTCCAACGACTGGCCGACTATTGTGCGTCGCTGAAACCTTATCACACCAGGTAGACAACGACGCAACCGACGAGCGCGAATTTTACTGCGACGGGCTTTCTTGTCGACGGCACCGGCCAAGTTAGCGTGCCAACCTTCGTTAATTCGACGGAACCCCGCGCGATCTGCCGTTGAGCGGACAACACAATAGCGACAGCGTCTTCGCTTGTGTATATAACTAATCGAGCTCAGAATGAGTCAAACACGTCTGCCAAGTTGAAATGCACAAGCTTCGCCAAATAGAATTCAAAATACATCGCATTAATTTTTCCGTCTTCGCTTCGTGGTGGTTCTTTTCCCAAGGTGTGGAAGCTAGCTAAAGCGATTCTTATCCTCAAAAGCGACAGTCCAGTCAATTTAGCAAGTTATCGCCCTGTCTCGATTACTAATACTTGCTCAAAGCTGCTTGAACGTATTATCTCGAAACATCTTTTAAGTTATATAAGCGAGCACAATTTATTATCTCATTGCCAACACAGCTTTCGACAAGTGTCTTACCTGCTACATCTCAGCTCATCGAATTAGTGTACCATCTTCGGAAACCATAAACTTTCGCGGACGGATAGATATGATCTTCGTGTACTTCGCAAAATCATTCGATAAAGTGTATCACAATAAATTGCTACCAAAATTAAATACTGTTTAATGATGCCACCATTACAAATTATTTCTCATCCTATTTTCATACTCGCGTGCAATGTGTTGAGGCTAGAAGCATGAAATGTCGATGTTTCAGCTGTTAGTCAGGCGTACCGCAAGGTGCCGTTCTGGGCCCCCTTTTATTTCTTTTATTAATTAACAACTTCCCGAATAACATAGGCGTTTCCATCAGACTCTTTGCAGATGACTGCATTATGTACAATAAAGTACAAACACAAGATTACCAGAAAAAATTACACGGAACTAGAAATAGAAAAAGAAATAGTGTGACGAATGGCAGATGGAACAAAATCCAATAAAAAGCGTAGTCATGACAGTCTCTAGAAATAAAAATTATTTATACCACTCTTACTACACTGATAATTATGAACTTTAAAGAAATGAGCAGCATAAGTACCTCGGCTTGATTTTATCAAATTATCTTCGCGGGAACGATCATATAGATTGAGTATATTTTAGTGCCAGCAAGTCGCTCTGGTGTCTCAGGCGTAATTTGCCCTTTGCAACACAAGAAACAAACTATTTAGTGTATGGAACACTAATTAGGCCAATAATCGAATATGCGAAGGTTGTCTGGGATTCTTTCTCTGCTACAAGCATATCAAAAATTGAAAAATTGAGCGTGTAGTAGTGAGATTTATATTCAACAAATACCGGTGGTCGGACTTCCCTTCTCGACCATGTCTACTTGCAGACCTACCCACAATACAAGCTGAGACCAAATACAAAAGCTTGAAAAATATTTATCTTTTTATTAATCGTGTTCATATTTAATGCACCGAATGTTCTGAAATGTTTCGCAGTGAAACCTCTAAGCACCGCCATTTAATGCTCATTTGTACTCCTGTCGTTCGTACTGACTGGTTTAAGTACAGCGTCTTCCCAAGAGCTATCATTGAATGGAATTCTCTGTCCGAAGAAGCCATCTCATACTCATCAATTGATTCACTCATAAAGCACATAGCTGACGCATTGATTTGTAACTGCTAACATAATTTTTCTTGCCGATAACTACTTGCTTATTTGCTACTTGGTGCTATTAGTGTTCCTTCACCTGTTAGATTTGAATGGAAAATGTCTCATGTGATTGTTTTCCAGAATGCTATACTCGCGGACAACTTTCTGTGGCTATGAAGGGAAAGCTACGGAGGCAAAGCAGGCGCAAGTGAGAGCGCGCTTCTGAAACGAGTATCGCGTTTTAATCCAGGTTAGTTTAGGCTGGGGAAGACAATACATAAACACCTTATTAGCGACAGTTAAATAAGGCAGAATACACCACTGAGCGTAAAGTTTACTTATTTTGCGGATTCTCCCTTCCGCGTCTCGGAAAACTCGAAACCCTCGCACGTGGAGGCTGCGTCGATGCAGCGTCCGTTCCGGCCATTCAAAAACACTGTCAAACGCTGGCGAACTACTTGGCGCCGTAACACACGTGCAGCAGCCGTACGCCAGTCGCTTTCCCTTCACAGCCACAGAAACTTGCCTGCGAGTATAACTGTTATGCATTTCTATTCCACTCCTTTAATAGCCCTGTGTAACGGCTCACACTATATATAAATAAGTAATAAATAAATAAAAAGAATCCGCGCCAAGGTTACGAGTCTGTAACGCGAATGTTTAGGCGTTAGGTACTGTGCGGGCTAGGTGTTTTCGCTCGCGATCTCGAGCTCACCGAGTCACTCGGGAGTCTGAAGGTCTGGCTTCCTCCAAGAGCATTCAATGTAAAGGATGGCTTTTATTGTTTTAGTTTAAATTAATACACGCTCCTCTCCGATGTATCTGTGTGCTTGTTCATATCTCGGACCGCATTGCGACCTCGTGTGCATGTTTAAGACTCAGCATGCTGTGTGGTACCTCGTATTTTACCTGTGTATATTATAGTATGTCTCTTACTATATGCACACCCGCCGTGGTTGCTCAGTGGCTATGGTGTTGGGCTGCTGAGCACGAGGTCGCGGGATCGAATCCCGGCCACGGCGGCCGCATTTCGATGGGGGCGAAATGCGAAAACACCCGTGTGCTTAGATTTAGGTGCACGTTAAAGAACCCCAGGTGGTCAAAATTTCCGGAGTCCTCCACTACGGCGTGCCTCATAATCAGAAAGTGGTTTTGGCAGGTAAACCCCAAATATTATTACTATATGCACACTTATTTTACTCTCTTTAACTCACTGCGCTCTTGCTTTTTCCTAACGTGTGACGTGTCTTCTTCTCTTATTCTTATTTACTGCGATAGGGAGCGTCCGCGAAAATTCTATAATTATAATTGCAAATAGAGAGTCGCAGTTTCACCCGAAAGGTGAAGCATCGATTACGATGGCAAATTAGCAGACACTCATACAAAGTAAGGAGAGCACTTTTATCGGCCGTGTAAGCTTGTAAACATTCACTTGCTAACTAAATTAACAAGCATGGTGTCAGGGCGAGCAGCAAACATGAACACATCACACTGGATGACCACAGACATTCGCTGTCAAAATGCTGGCATGAGCAAACGCGGCAGCGGCAGCGACCGAAGTTATCTTTGTGCCGTCTATCGCTTTAACACAAACTGAGCGCCGAGAACACACAGCATGCACAAAGCTACAAGCCACCGACGCACATAGACACTGCCCCCAACGCACATCGCTATCAAGATACGGCTGGACGGCCGCGCGCAGTCGAAACACGCGCAGTTGCACCCGGAGTAGAACGCCGCCACCCCCTGCCTCCCCTCCCTCCGGTTCCTCGCAACGTTGAGTGCCTCGCGTGTCGCAAGACGGCGCGCTTTCTCTCCGCTTCCGTCACCATCGCGCGAGCGAGATTGAGCCGCGATCGTCGTCTCCCCTCGCACGCTTTCACGCGCACATACAGCCTAGGGCGCGCGACAATGCCGACGCCGACGGCAGAAATGCTCTTGGAGTGTCAGTATAATTTCTATCGCAATAAAACAAACAAGCGACGTCAGCTGGACTGCCGTAAAATAGAAGTGATTGGAGTGGGGCAGGCAAGTGTTTCCGCCTTATCAGAAGGGGAGCGAGTCTTGTTGTCATTCGCTTCGATTTATTGCCCGTCGTTTTATTGGCAACATAGGTACCATAGATATCGCACCACCTAAATGCACTTTCTGTCCTAGCTTTAAAGCAATTCAGAAACAAGAATGGAAAATTGGGCTGATCCGTAATGTACGAGGCACGTTCCGAAAGTACGTTGCCATTTGCCATTTGGCAGCGGTGATAGCCAGTAGGCGCAGGACTAATCAGAGTAGTTGTAATAACTTGGGACTCACCGCAAGGAGCTTCTAGATACGAGGGTTACTTCACTGGAAGCTTGAAAGCGGCGCAGCATTGGAAGCAGCCCTGCAGCTACCCACTGCTCCATTGACCCCGGAGACTTGCCGCGAAAAACCGCTAGGTGCAAGGTGCACTTCACCGAGGGTTCACTAAAGGCAACGCATCGGCATCACCCGGAAGTTACCCAAAGTGCATCAGCAAGAGTACAAAAGGAAGCGCTCGACATTCAGCGTAACATTTGGCAGCGGTGACAGCCAGTAGGCGCAGGACTAATCAGAGTGCTTGTACTGCAGGTTGGTGCTGTTTTTCTCTCTGTTATTTCCGCGTTTTATTTTATTTGTCACCGCTGCAACATTGCTGTGTCATTTTGCTTATTGAATTTCTTTTTGCACATTTTGCACTTTCTACACTCGGTGACGTCACAGAAGGAACGGGATGCACGCTCTGACTTGCGCGAGCTACGTTCCGAGATGAAACAAATGAAACAGAGACTTGAATTCATGGAAAATCAATTTGAAACAATGAAGCAACAGCTAATGGAAGGACGCTCCGAGAGAGAAAGCTTCAGGAAGGAAAATGACCGGCTGAAGGCTAAATGCAGTGAAAATTAGTCGATCATTGTAGAGCTGCAGAAGAGAGTTGTTCAGGGTGAGCAGTACTCTCGCACGTCGAATGTGGAAGTAAAAGGGCTCGTTGAGAAGAAAAATGAAAACATCATTGATCTTGTTGGCCAGATTGGTGGTTTCGTTGCCGAACCCATTTCTGCTGGCGATATAGAAGTGTGCCACCGAGTACCGACTCGTGAGCAGGGCAAAACGAACGTTATTGTTCAGTTCAAAAGCAAGCAGAAACGGGACCATGTCGTCGAGAAAGCCCGCAAGAGCCGCATTCGAAATCGTGGTGTAGGAATCTCCTGCGAAGCTCAAATCTTCGTAAATGAGCATTTCTGTCCGACACTGAAGCGGCTGCTTCAACAGGCAATTGCAAAAAAAATGGGAGAATCAGTGGCAGTTTGTGTGGACTAAGAATCGGAAGATTTTCGCGCGCAAGACACAGTCCAGTCAAGCGGTGCGCATTGAAACAAATGCTGACCTCGTCAAGATTGCCTAGGGTGCTTACGCTTATAATCTGTGTTACGTTTTCTTGTACACGCGATGCTGTATCAAGAGTTTTGTCTGCCATGTGAACTGAAACTTCCGGCGCAGTCGCAGGACATTTTCACCGCCATTCACCTCAATGCACGTTCCGCCGCCACTAAGCTCGATGAGTTGCGCACATTCTTTAATGAATTCAACTTCCTGTTCGACGTGATAATGCTGACTGAAACGTGGTATCATTAAGGAAGCGACATGTTAAATATGACTGACTACAATCACTATTTTATCAATCGAAGTGGCCGCCGTGGTGGCGGTGTGGCAATGCACGTAAAAAAACACATGATCTGGGATATAATCCCGGAATTTACGTGCATTACAGCTGACTATGAAGTGCTTTGCATAAAGAGCAATATCAACATGTACGTGGCGTTTTACCGCCCACCGTCTGGTGATATGAGTGTATTCCTGGAATTTATTGAAGAAATGTTAGAATACTCAACATTTAATCAGTATAACACTCTAATAGGTGGCGACTCTAACATAAACCTTCTCAAGGATAATTTGACCTCCCGGGAATTCCTTAACAAACTTTACGCTTGTGGCTACGATAACGTCATTACTACGTCAACACGCGTGACGACAACTTGCCAGTCCATACTAGATTTGTTTATCGTCAGCATAGACACTGATGTAAGCGCAGCTGGCACGGTATGCGCCGGCGTAAGTGACCACTGTCCTGTCTTTATTGCTTTTCCTAAAACTACTGAAAATGAAATAACTTACCAGGATATCGTTAAACATAGATGTATGTCTAGCAAAAATATGACCTCATTCCGCATGTGTATGCTGAGGGAAGATTGGTCTTCTGTTTACGATACGCTAGACCCAAATGAGAGCTATCGTGAATTCTTGTCTATATTCACTAGTCATTACAACACATCTTTTCCTTACGTAAGCACCAAAGCTTACAGAAAAAGAAGAAAACCTTGGGTAGGGCGCGAGCATATCAAAACGATCAAGAAAATAAGTAGCCTTTTTAAGAAGTTTTTGCGCACACGCGATATTAAGCAACTTGAGGCCTTTAAAACTTACAGAAACAAACTAACTGCCGCTCTGAAAAAGGCAAAGGCCTCCTACTATAACCACATGTTTTCTGACATCTGTCGACGGCACCCAAACGAGGTTTGGAAAGCCATCAATCATTCACTGAACCGCAGAGCGGGTCAGAATACTTTAACGGAAATAACCATTAGCGGGAACAAACTTTCCGGTGTGCATTTAGCCGAGCACTTCAGTGAGCACTTTGCTAATGCGGTGCAACCACTGGGAAGCATTGCTCATACTCACATTACTTACTATAATACTGATACAATTTTTCTCGCACCTACAGATGAAGCACAAATAGTATGCACATTTCTTTCTCAAAAAAAAGCAGTAAAGCTGTCGATGTCGACGGATTTCAGGTAGAGGCGATTAAGCACGTAATTGACCTCCTTGCTCCTTGTCTAGCCTACGTGTTTAATCTAGACTTTCAGTCTGGCTCTTTCCCAAATCTCATAAAAATCTCAAAAGTTTCTGCTATATTTAAAAGTGGATATAATAATGATGCTAATAATTACCGACCAGTTTCCATAATTCATGTATTCTCCAAGGGATTAGAGAAGATAATACTCTGCCGCGTAAATAGCTTCTTTAACAAACACAATATACTTTCGGAGTATCAGCACGGTTTTCAACGTGGTAAATCTACACAGACTGCACTGTTAGCTCAAAAAGAACTGATAATTAATAACATCGAAGAAAAAAAAGCTTACGCTGGGCGTTTTCATTGACTATAGCAAAGCCTTCGATACCCTAAACCATTACATTTTACTCGGGAAATTAAGTGCTCATGGAGCACGTGGTGCAGCTAATTCATTGTTTAGTTCCTATCTGTCTGAGAGAAAACAATGTGTCTCAATTGCTAACTGTTTTTCGTCTTCTAAAACCATTTCTTGTAGCGTGCCTCAAGGAAGCATTTTAGGACCAATGCTGTTCAATATCTACATAAATGATATTGTTAAGATAAACAATGATGGCTTATTCCTGCTCTATGCGGATGACACTAGTATTTTCGTTTCTGGACACGATCCAACTGAAATTGTTGGCAGAACTCAAAGTGTACTTTCATATGTGCTGCAATGGTCCACTGCTAATGGCCTACGAATAAATGCGAAAAGAACAAAAGCTGTCTTTTTCAGATCCCGAGGCACTGAAGTCAACGTGAACCAATCATTAACGCTTGAGGGAATAACCGTCGAAATAGTGGAGAAACATAAACTTCTGGGCGTGACTTTTTCTGCTCATATGATATGGACGTGTCATATTGAATCACTGACTAAATCGTTATCGTGTGCTGCTGGTGTTCTGTCACGATGTAGGCACTTTCTTCCAGAAAAAGCTAAACTTCAGATTTATTATGCTCTGTTTCTGTTTCATATAAATTACTGCCTGTTAGTCTGGGGCACCACAACCCTTAGTAACATAAATACAATTCACCTATTCCAGAAAAGAGCACTTCGGTATATTGCAAACGTCCCGCGCAATAGTTCTACAGTTACATTGTTTACTCGCTATAAGATATTCCCAAACGAACATTTCGATGTGTTTATTAAATATTTATCTAATTTAAGCACGCATTACACTGATTCACGCACCCGCAGCGCCGACAAGTGGCTTGTTCCTCGTTCCCGCACGACCTATTTCTGCAGTCTCTTCGATTCACACTGCCGTCCCTACTTAATAAATATGGGGAGAAAGATGCCAACTTTTTACGTTGGGAAAAAAAGAAATGCGTGAATTTTCTCTAACTCTTGTCAAATGTTTTTTATACTGCCCGAACATGATCAAGTATGTTGCGTTACTCTTTGTAACACGTTTATTTTCGTCATTTTATATGTGTTCACGTGAACACTGAATAATTTATATATAATGTACAACTGTTCTGGAGTGTACTTATATATTGACTTTATTTGTTCTATTGTTCAGTTGTTGTATTGGCACAACCTCTTCTTAATTTCTTTTTAAAAACTGCATTTTTTACTTGATTAGTGTACATTTGTTTTTGAACGTATGAATCGTATTACCGCTGTCATGTACGTGGGCCTTTAGGTATCTTCAACTGGTGTTACTGTCGCTTTTCGCCTAAGGAACCGCCAACTGTCGTTGGAAATAAATATTTGATTGATTGATTGATTGATTGAAGTTTCGTCATTTTTTTTTAAAGAGAAGATGGTGCACCAGGTGAAACAATCAAGTGGCATCAGAATTCGCGCACGTTGCTGGTTCAACGACGGAAAGAGCATAAGCGGAGGAAAAATGGCACATGGGCAGGGCGCCAGAGAGAGTAACAGCAGCCGGCGTTCTCGAGGTTATTCGAATATAAATCATTGCACTTATTTAATGAACCTATTTTAATGTCACATTGCCATCCCTCTTACGAACCCACGTAAATTCTGGAGTATTTTTGGCGACAAGAAAGCTGACTCCATTCATTTAGTTCATGTAGATGGCAGTGATGTTGACGAAAGCCAGTGTTGCACTGTGTTAAATGAAGTGTTTAACTCGTTCTTTTGTGATGATAACTTTGCCTATTTACCAAATATTCCTGATTCCTTGTTCTGTGCTATGGATCCCATATTATTTGATTGGGTTGGTATCAACCGTTTGATTGATAATCAAAAGATCTCAGCTTCTGCAGGTCCTGATCTTATTAATTCAAAAATGTTAAAATGTACTGCATTATTTTAATCTATTATTCTATCTAAACTGTATACTCACTCAGTACAGTACTCTTCGCTTCCTTCAGACTGGAAAACGGCGAGGGTGGTTCCAGTCCATAAATCAGGTAACGCAGTATGTCCCGAGAACTACCGACCCATCTCATTAACCAGCATTCGATGCAAACTCTTAGAACACATAATCTATTATCACCTCATCGATTTCCTGGAAAGCAACTCGTTCATCTCAACACGGTTTTAGAAAATCTTTTTCATGCGATACTCAACTTTTTGTTTCACTAACAATTTGTTTGCCGCCTTAGATCAAGGATTCGATATTGACTGTATTTCTTTAGATTTTGCCAAAGCTTTCGATACCGTATGTCATAACCTACTTATCCATAAATTTAATGAGCTTAATATTGACCCAAATGTGTTGTATTGGATTACACAGTTTCTTTCTAATCGAACTCAGTATGTCACAACCAATAACTTTTCATCTACATTGTCAACAGTTACATCAGGAGTGCCACAAGGCTCCGTGTTGGGGCCTCTACTCTTCTTGATTTATATTAGTGATCTCCTTAACTGTGTAAAGCCATCATCAATTATTCTTTTCGCAGACGATTGCGCAATATACCGAAAGATCACTAACCCTGATGATTCAGATAAACTGCAAGGAGATCTTCACAATGTATCGCTCTGGTCTAAAAATTGGCTCATGAAACTTAACGCTAACAAGTGTAAATCGATGCGCATATCACGTAAAACCAGCAATAGCAATCAGTGTCGATATGTACTGAATGACACTTCATTAGCATCCGTTCACGCTCACAAATATCTTGGCCTTCACATAACTAATGATCTTTCATGGAATTTGCATACTAATTATATTACTGCTAATGCTAATCGTATGTTAGGGTATCTTCGTCCTAACTTTTCTACCGTTCCTACTTCGGCAAAATTGACACTCTACACAACCCTAGTTCGCTCATAACTTGAATACGTCTCTGCCATTTGGGATAACAATCAAGCATCACTAACCGTAAAGGTTGAAGCAATTCAAAATCGAGCAGCTCGCTTTATTTTATCTAACTATTCCCGCCATTCCAGTGTTACATGTATGAAAACAACCCTGAATCTGCCAGATCTTTCATTACGCCGCGAATGTGCTCGTCTTTGCCTATTTCACAAGGTTTATCACTCAAACCAGGTGCTCAAGAATCAACTTATCACCCCACCTTCCTACACTTCATCCCGTTCTGACCACAGATATAAAGGTGCTGTCCCATCCTCCCGAACGAACAAGTATCATTTTTCTTTTTTACCCCGCACAAGTGTCGACTGGAACCACCTTCCTGCTTCCATCATTCAGATCACGGATGTAACTTCATTCAAGACAGCAGTCTACTACGCTATCGCTTAACGTTGCCTGCATACCATTGTCTGCATATTACATTGCTTGTTATGTACCCCTCCTTTCTGTGGTGCCTTAGGGTCTTGAAAGTATGTATAATTAATAAATAAATAAATAAATAAATAAATAAATCACGATGAATAACCGGCGTAGGCTGACAACGTGATGTCCAATGGAAATGCGGGCTGTTATCCGGTATGAATGTGCACATGGGATAAGTGTGTCCGTCATCTATGAGCGCCTACAGATCATTTCTGGGGAAGAGGTCATGTCATGGGCCTTACATCGCAGGGCAGAAAGCTTTACCATACTGAAAAGATTTTGCGCCAAAAAACAACACACACAAGAAAGACGACGACACCATGGGCGCTGGTGTCGTCGTCTTTCTTGTGTGTGTTGTTTTTTGGCGCAAAATCTTTTAAGTATGCAAGATCACCAACTAGCCCAGCAGTTAACTCTTCTAAAGTTTTACCAGAGTGCTTTCTTCAACCTGATTGCACGCTATGACAAATGTCTCAATGTGAGTGGCCACTATATAGAAAAATAGTGCAAGGTGTATAATTCATGAAGTCATGGTATTTTTTTGTCGACAAAGTGTCCGTGTGAAAATAAATGACGAGATTTGCTTCCGGAACGTCCCTCGTATATTTAGAAGCACATACATGGCTGCTACACGTGACCGCAAGGAGCAAGCCTTGTAAGTGCAGTGTGCCTTTGCTATGCTGCGAGCCTTCTGTTCCCAGTATTATATCGGATTTTGTTATTTGGGCAAAGGCACGCAAAGCTTTCGTCAACAGCAGTCTGGTCACTACCTCACAGAAACTAGCGAAATGCTCGCAAGTGCAGCGCCCGCAGTCAAGCACGTAAGCGCATGGACGAAACAACAGATGATATCATTTAATGATACCACACAACGTTAGGACTGTGATGTAAGGAGTTCTCAGCTACGCTTTTTTACATTTGCGGCCATTCACGGAAGAACGTAGAACCTGCTGTCAAAGGAGTCCTACATTTCAGCAGTTACGATGTGCTTTGAGGTCAGCGGTGAACCGCCTTGATGATCATCCTTTCAATGTAGAAACTTTATCCCCCATTGGGACCCTCCTTCTTCCCCTCCCTTGCGCAGAGTGGCAGGCTAGATACTCCACTTTCCAGCCAACTTTTCTGCTTTTTCCAGCCAATAAGTGTCTTCTTCTTCTTGCTTTGTTCATGCGGTAACTGTAATAGTCATCTCGCATACAAAAGCAAGAGGGAAACAGCACCTTGCTAACACGGGAATTTCATGCGGTAACTGTAATAGTCATCTCGCATACAAAAGCAAGAGGGGAACAGCACCTTGCTAACACGGGAAAGCGTCCGACCTTATTTTCACACACACTTATACTCACAGCGGTCATCTGTTAAGTTCCTCCCCAACCAAGAAGACAAACAAACGTACTAGAGCTTAGCGGGGCTTCGTGGTTATAAACCCACAACTTCATTTCACATCTTGGTGCATCTTCTCAGTGTCAGTGTACTAGCGTTGGAAATGGAAACAGTCAGTGTCTTTCGTGCCTTTTGTTGAAACTTCTCTCTGTCCAGCTTCAGATCGCACATGCTCTTTGGCGTGTGTTCCAAGGTACGGGTCAGCAACGGACGCTGTTTGTTCTATCTTAGTTTCGGCAGCCAAAAGAAGACTGTAGCAAAGGCGGCGATCCTGGAGACGCATCAGCTGCGACGAAGTCCGGTCGCAAATTTTCTTCATGGCGCCGCTGACATTGACCATCCGACAAGACATCAGCTGCATTGTCGGTGGCGCTGTCAGTCACGCTTGCTGGCATCAAGGGATGCATTATCTTTCGCTTTAGTAGCTTCAACAAAATACCACCCTCATTTCAAGATGTGACAATGTTAAGGCAGTGTACAACTCATGGCATATGGTTAGCTCCGCTGGTCTGCAGCTAGTGTTTTCGTGGGGAGTGGTCCTCCTGTTAAGGATGGAAGCTGGTGGGCATGTTAAACTGCCTTCAGTAGCTTTCTTTAGCTTTGACTTGATGCTTTGAACTACATGCTCTGCAGCTGCATTTAACGCTGGATGGTACGGGGGTGTCGGCGCTTGTTTGATACTCTTCCGATGCAGGAAGTTCTTGCAACACTCTCTCACGAACGCTAGACCTTTGCTGGATTCAATAACGTGTGCCAATCCGTGAGTAGCAAACACAACCCGCAGGCAAGGAGTAGTTGAAACTGCCGATGGTGCAGATACAGGAACAGCCTCTATCCATTTTGAAAACGCGTCGAGAACAACAATCATGTAGCGGTTCTTCAAAGACCCATCAAGATCAATGTGAATGCGAGACTAGGGCCTGTCTTGGAACGGTCATGGCATCAACACCATTGGTCGCACAACGTTGTGGTGTTTCTGACAGACATGGCATTGGACAACTGCAGCGGTAATGTCTTCGCCCAAGGACAACCACCAATCACGACTTCTGGCGATAGCCTTCATCTTGGCCATTACAAGGCGCGCCTCATGAAGCAGTTTCTGTACGTCTGGCTGTAAATTAATTGAACTAACTTCTCGTGACCAAAGAAAAGCAGTTTTCTTGCACCCTTATTTTACTTTTTCCGTCAGCGTAGGAGTTTATCCCAGGATCGCCCAGCTTAGCTCCAAACCATAAAGCATCTCAAAGCTTCGTTAAGGTTGATGCATTGGAAGTAGCCTCCGCGACTACAGCCGGCAGCAGAACCCGGGGATAAGCAGCATCTAACATGAACACTTCTGCTGGCGACTCGACAGGCTGAGCGTACAAAGGCAACGGTAGCCTACTCACGCCGTCCACGCTAACAGTGATCGTTCCCGGTTGGTACTAGGGCTCGTACATGTACGCTCCAAACGGGACACGTGGCCAGCACATCTCGCGCATCGGCTTGTCCGCAGCAAGCAACCTCAGCAGCGACTTGTGGTCGGCAACAGCTTAACCGGAATTTGCGTACCCATAGGCACTGTCGGAACATTGTTCACAAGCCAATCACAAGCGCAAGAGCCCTTTTGTCTATCTGACTAATTTCGCACAGCTAACGCGAGACTTCGCGATGCAAATGCAATTGGCCGTTCAGCAACTAAGTCTTCGCAATGAGCCAGAAGAGCGTCATTGCCATACAGTTACGCATTGAACATTAGCTCCAAGTTTTTCTTGCGATCATAATGTGCCAACGTGGCTACAGAAGCCCGTACATTTTTGCTTTGTAGGAAGGAACGCTCGTTATCGGCACGACACTCGCAAGGCACCTTGGCAGCAGCAGCTCATTCAATGGATGCAGCACGCTAGATCGTCCAGGCAGAAACCTGTGGCAGAAGTTGACTACACCACCATAACCCTGCAGTGACTTGACATCTTTATGCCCAAGGGCATTCAGCACGGCCTCTGTCTTCTCAGGCTTAGGTTTAAAACCTTCAGAGGTGACAACGTGGCCCAGGTGCTGAACTTGTGGTGCCCGGAAAGTGTACTTATGCAAATTCAGCCTAAACCCGACTTGCTTCAGTCGGCTTAGAACTCCGGACATGTTTGAGTGTATTAGACAGGGAGAGTTTGTCCAGTACGGGGTCCTTACCGAGGCGTTTTAGAGCGCAGCACTTAAGCGTCTGTTCTTGCTTTGAGCATCGACGTGCCTCGACGTTATGCCTCGTAACCGAGCGAACGCGGAGCGCTGCGGCAGGTAAAAGAACCACGCGCGAGCACGAAAGTGGAGGAGGAGCGAAGGGACGAAGGCCTGTACATGCAATGAGTTGCCGTCTGGCATGGTAGCATTTGATAAGGCTTGATGTAACGCTCTCTTGGATGTTGTCGCGGCTTGCACTGGTGGCACGATGTCCCCGCGACGAAAGGCCCGTTCTTACCGTTGGTGGAACGAAAGCGTCTGAAGAAAAGCGTAGTGCCACGCAAGACGAACTGTGCGGCGACGATGGGTACGATATTGCACCAGAGTAGCACGCATCGTCTGCATGGAAACGAAGCGCAGCCTTAGCTGCATGACGGCTGCTGTGAATTACGCCCAGGGCTCACCCACGTGCTGCCTCTGGTGATATCCCGATCGGCGAGGCAGTCGCGCTACACTTCGCTCCGTTTGGAAGGTGCCGCACGAGACAGATTGTCCGCGCGAGCTCGCTACTAGCGGCGTTCTCATCCTAACATAAACCGTCAACCTATATAATCATAATACAAAATATTGACATGCGTAATGAAAACACGCTTAGAGCTGCGCTCAAAGTCCGCATTAGGGTGTATCGTAATCGACGGTGAATTTTTTTACATGTTGGTGGCGCCACGATCACATGCACCCGGACGGCGCATGCACGCCGGCCGGGTGCATGTCGGGTGCGAGACGGTAGGGCAACTCCAGGCTGGCCCTTTCCGGCTTATGCAGGCTGAGAAGAGCGGCCTTGGGGTCGCCGAAGATGACTGCAGGGGTCGCTGGCTGCTGTTACGTCAGTAGGTCGACGGCAAGGTGGAGGCCTGCTACCTTCACTGCTGTTGAGCTCGCGTGTGCCGGGAGGCGAGACGGCTTGCTCTTCTGCAGAGCGGGTGCTACGCAGGCTGCCGTTGATGAGCCTGTGTCTGGTACCACCGAGCCGTCGACGAAGATGTGAAGGTGCTCCCTGTGCCTCTCGTTGAGGTGAGAGGCTGCCGTCCACTGAAGGGAACAGGTTGCGGAGCGCCTCTTCGAGACGCCCGGTAGCTCTGTAGTAATTTAGACAGGTGGTCGTTGTAGTGCGAATGACTGTACTGCATTTCCTGGCGTGTTTCCTATGACCTCCTCGTAGGGGTAGCACAGCCGCCCCGTCTGTGACGAGGGCCGGGAGTGTAGGCGCGCCGAAAAGGTATGGCCATTTGCGGCATGGTGTAGGCGGTGTTGTAATCGCACCGCTCGCACGAGTTGTTGGGAACTCGGCGCTGACGCCCGTTGTTGCACCTGGGTCGCAAGCCCCAAGGGTAGCGTTGGCCTGGCGGCCTGGGGTACAACTGGAAGCATCCGAAGGTCCCGGCAAAGCATGAGTCGACTGGTAACAACAAAACAACTTGTTTATTCTAACATCGCAAAGAGTTGGCGGTCAGGTTGACCGAAGTAGAGAGACGGGAGTGCACTTTACTCAACAGAAGAAATCGGAGCCCTCCTTTGGCGTCCGGGGGCAGCTGCTTTTATACTCTCGCAGTTGAGGGCAAGAAGGAACCCCTCTATAGACGAGCACGTGACTGTGCCGCTCGGGCACAATGGGATAAAGTGGCGCAGCCGTCGTGCCGGCGCCGCTGGGGCACAATGGGAGGAGAAGGTGGCTCACACGTCGTGTCGGCGCCGGTCAGACCCCCTCGCTTCACAGTTGGGGGGAGCTCCTCTCCCCGGCTGCCGCGCTTCGACAAGCGTGGGCACCAACATGCACATACACACACACACGCACATGAAGACACGTGCCATTGGAACATGCCTGGACGCGCTTGGCAGGGAGGCGTAGCGGCGGCGCCGAACGGGCCAAAATGTCTGCCGCTTTGAACGAAGCCCAGGCGTCCGTTGCAGCCGCGCCGGCTAAACCGCGCGTCGTAGGCGAAACGTAACAGACCGCCCCGCCGGGGGAAGGAGATCCCGATGGTCAGGGGACTGCATCCGCTGTCCGGAGGGATGTCGCTCGATGATGCTCATAACCGAAGTCGGGCGTCCCTCGACGTTTCTGGAGCGCAGCGCACAGAGAAGGCCTCGTTCTCTCGTTCAGGTTCGCACGGGACACTGCAAAGTGACTTCGGGAGAGTTGACATTTTTGTTCTCGTTCCCGGCAAGCGTTAGAACTACGCTGAAACTCAAACGCTTAGTCAGCAAGCACGGCACAACCCTCACTAAGCCCTGCCAGGCTCTTTCCCCTTCTATACCACTGCCTAGTTCCTTACAGTAGTCTAGCAGCACTCAGAACGCGTCCACAAATTGGAAAATTGCACTAGAAAGCATGTCATCACTTTGAAACACTAAACAAAAGCAATATGTTAAAAATCCTGCCTCAGGAAGAAAAACATCAGTAACAAACAATTTTGAGGCTGATTCCTACGTTAGGGGCTTCGACTTAAGCCATCGGCGTTACCGTTGAGACTCCCCTTTTTGTAACGCACCTCAAAGGAATATTGTTGCAAAGCGAGGCTCCAGCGCAGGAGGCGGCCATTTTTGGGAGAGATGGTCTGCAGCCATTGGAGAGGGCAGTGATCCGTCTCAATGATAAACCTCGAGCCGGCTAGATAGCATGACAATTTCTGAACGGCCCACACGAGACACGCACACTCTTTCTCGGTGGCGCTATACGCCTGCTCACGACTGGTCAGCTTACGACTAGCATACAGGACGGGGTGTTCTACTTCTCCATTTTCCCGTTGGCACAGTACAACGCCCATGCCTCGCTCACTAGCATCGCACTGAATAACGAACCCTTTTGTATAGTCTGGCGATCGTAGCACCGGCTGGCTTGTTAGGGCACTCTTTAGGGCGCTAAAAGCTCTTTCCTTTGTCTCGTCCCATACGACTGTTTGGGGCTCTGTTTTTCTTAGAGCATCCGTCAGGGGAGCCGCGATATTTATTTATTTTTATTTATTTCACAATACTGTCAATCCCAATTGGGATTATTACAGGAGTGGGCATATAGTCATCAAAAAGTACAATTTGAGCAAACACTGAGCAAACAAGGAGTTAGGATAGAAAAACATGGACGCTTTCATTTATTGAGTAACACACTGGTCTTCACACAGTTGCTCTTGCAGAAGAGAAGAAAAATAACTAAAAGACTAAGTAGTGATTGCGATTGCTTCTTCTAGATGATTGGTAAATGTTTCTAGTGTGGGCTGGGCAGTAATAGCAGGGTTTAAGCAGTTCCACTCTCGCACAGCTCGCGGAAAGAATGAAAAGAAATAAGTATTGTTGTTACACAGAAATTCCTCTAGCGTGAAAGCGTGTTTATGCCGAGTCGGTCTAGTGAGCTTGTACTTTAGAAAAGTGGCGGGATCCAATTTCAGTGCACTGTGTAATACCAAGTATAGGAACTTCAATCGTTGAACCTTGGCTCGAATTTCTAGGGTAGCGAGGCCTGCGCGAGAAAGAAGTTCGGTTGGTGAATCTGTGCGTTTGAAACGGTTATAAATAAATCGGGCAGCTTTTCTTTGTATGCGTTCCAGCGTATGAATTTGGTTTTTGGAATGTGGAAACCATACTATGTTGGCGTATTCGAGTGCCGGTCTGATGAGGCTGACGTAAGCAAGCTGTTTTGTCTGGCTAGTGGAATGCGATAAGGTGCGTTTGAGGTAGAACAGTTTGTTCAAGGCTTTTTTAGCTACGTACTGTATGTGTGCATTCCAGGTGAGGTCGGATGAGATGATTACGACTAAGTATTTATACTGGGTGACGCTTTGTAGAATAGTGCCGTTGAAACCGTACGGGAACTGCAGACTTGATTTTTTGTTTGTGACCGACATGCAGACAGTTTTATCAGAATTTATCACCATTTGCCAGTCTGCACACCACTGCACTACCTTATTTAGGGATTTGTTCAGTTTTGCTTGATCTTCGTGGTTACGCACAGTATGATAAAGAATGCAGTCATCTGCAAAGAGGCGAATGGTGACGTCGACTTGGTTGGTTATATCATCTATGTATAATAAGAACAGAAGTGGGGCCAGAACTGAGCCCTGGGGAACGCCGGACAAAACAGGGACAGCATCAGAAAGGTGATCATTGTATTCTACGTATTGGGAGCGGTTTGACAGAAAGTCATTGATCCAACCAACAACAGGGCCTTTACCAAGTAGGCGGTTAAGTTTGTGAAGCAATTTAACATGGGAAACACGATCAAACGCTTTGGAGAAATCCATAAAGATTATGTCTACCTGTAGTTGCTCATTAATGTTTTGAGTTAAGTCGTGAAGGGTTTCCACGAGTTGGGTGACTGTTGATAAACCATTTCGAAAACCGTGCTGGTTTGAATAGATTAAATTGTTTGCTTCCACGAATTCTGTTAAGTGTTTCAAGATTATGTGCTCTAGTATTTTGCAGCACGTGCATGTTAAAGAAATTGGCCGGTGGTTAGACAAGGAAGATGTGTCACCTGATTTTGGTATGGCAATTATTTTGGCAACCTTCCACTCTGCAGGAAGGCGGCTCTCACGGAGTGACTTTAAGAAAATTAAATGAAGAAACTTGCTTACTGGTTCTGCGTACCTTTTCAAGAAACTGTTTGGAATTTGATCTGGACCATCGCTTTTCTTTTCATCTAAAATCAGAGTACCTGGGGATGTACCTCTGATAGTAGCCGGCGACACCTAAGAACGACCGAATATCGGTCTTCGTGTGCGGTTGCGGGAAGTCTCGCACAGCGGCCACCTTTATTTCAGAGGGGCGGCGACGACCCCGACCAATCACGTGACCGAGGTAGACAACCACGGCCTGTGCTAACTGGCACTTAGGAGCCTTGACTGTCAAGCCCGCTTCGCGCAGGCGGGTTAGCACTGCCCGCAAGTGTGCCATATGCTCAGACCAGGATGCGAAGAATATCGCTACGTCGTCTAGATACGGTAAAGCGAATTCTTGCTCTCCCCGCAACACTTTATCCATGAGGCTTGAAAAGCAGTATGGCGCGTTCTTCAAACCAAAACTCAACACTTTAGGACGGAATGTTCCCATTGGTGAAATGAACGCCGCATACCTACTAGCCTCTTCTGTAAGTGGAACCTGCCAATAACCCCTGACAAGATCTAGGGTGGAAATAAACTGAGCGCTACTAACTTTCTCAAGGCGCTCCTCGATGTTAGGGATCGGATAAATTTGATCCTTAGTGATGGAATTAAGCCTGCGGTAGTCGACGCAAGGACGAGGTTCCTTGCCCGGTACCTCAACTAAAATCAAAGGGGAGGTATAATCACTCTCACCTGCCTCAATAACACCGAGCTGTAGCATTTTCTTTACCTCAGCCTCCATAATATCGCTCTGGCGGGGTGACACCCGATACGCCTTGGATCGTACTGGCTCTGGGGAGGTAAGTTCTATATCATGAGTAAGTACAGAAGTCCTACCAGGCCTCTCAGAGAACAGACCTTGAAACTCTTGTAAGAGCTGGTGTAGTTCGGTTTTCTGCTCAGGCGACAGCGATGCTCTACTGATTAAGTCACTAATGACTTGATCGGTGTCTTCCCTGTTCGTCACTGAGCCTAGTCCCGGAAGCTCGACCGGAAGCTCTTCAGGAACGTTTACCATCATGCACACCACTGCTTCCCTTTGTCTATAAGGTTTGAGCAGATTACAGTGGTAAACTTGCTGTGCTTTCCGCTTTCCTGGCAGACTCACCACGTAGTTGACGTCTGACAGTTTTTGAACAATCCGTGCTGGGCCCTCCCACTGCACGTCTAGTTTGTTGTTTAGCGATGTGCGCAATATCATGACCTCATCGCCCACCTCAAAATGACGGGCCCTGGCGGTCCGATCATAATAAACCTTGGCCCTCTGCTGGGCCTTTGCCATTGCTTCACCTGACAACTCCTGTGCCCTTCTTAAGCGTTCGAGGAGCTTAAGCACGTACTCCACCACGACTGGGTCGTCGCCCCTGCCTTCCCATGATTCTCGAAGCATGCGAAGCGGAGATCGCAGCGAGCGACCGTACCCCAGCTCAGCTGGCGAAAACCCCGTAGCCGCATGCGGCGCGGTCCGTAATGCAAAGATCACCCCAGGCAGACACAGCTCCCAGTCAGTTTGATGTTCAAAACACAATGCTCTCAACACGCGCTTCATGACGGAGTGGAGCTTTTCAACGGAATTCGACTGTGGGTGGTACACTGAGCTGTGTAACAGCTTTACCCCACACCTTTCGAGAAAAGTTGTCGTCAAAGCGCTAGTAAACACTGTGCCCTGATCTGATTGGATTTCCGCAGGAAAACCAACTCGCGCAAATATGGACAGTAGTGCATTGACTATCTCAACTGAGCTGAGTTCTTTAAGCGGCACTGCTTCAGGGAACTTTGTCGCTGGGCAGATCACAGTCAAAATGTGTCTGTACCTCATGGCTGTTACCGGCCGAGGTCCCACTGTATCAATAACGAGCCGTCTAAAAGGCTCCGTAATGATAGGTACCAATCTCAACGGCGCCCTTGATTTGTCCCCTGGTTTGCCCACCCGCTGACAGGTGTCACATGTCCTCACGAAATAGTCTGCGTCCCGAAAACACCCTGGCCAATAGTACTCTTGCAAGAGACGGTCCTTAGTTTTCTTAACTCCTAGGTGTCCGGACCACGAACCCCCGTGTGACAAGCGCAACAGATCCTGACGATAGCATTGAGGAACGATCAGCTGATCGAACTCCACTCCCCTGCGGTCTAGATACTTCCGCTACAGGACCCCACCTCTTTCCACAAAGCGAGCATTTTTCTTGGCGATACCTTCCTTGACAATGCAGCGTATGTTTTCTAGGCTGCCATCCTTCTTTTGCTCAGCTATCAAAGCCGACCGGCTGACTTTTAGCAACCTATTAGGTCCGTCTGACGTAGGCGCGATGAGCAAATCTGCAGATAGCTCTTCTAACTTTCCCGCATCGGGAATTTCCTCTCCAGTATCTGGTGCCTTTAACGTTACAGACTCAATTTTATTCAGTTCAGGCGTGCTCTGAATATCAGCTTGCTGCGCCTCTGACCCTTTTTCATTGTTGGACAACGTCGGCCCCGCAACTACCGCCTTTGCAGCGAGCTCCCGAACCTTCGATCTGGTTAAGGCCTGAACGCTAGCCTCACCAAACAAAAGCCCCTTCTCGCGCAGGAGGTGATCGGACCTGTTCGAGAATAGGTACGGGTACTGGGGGGGCAGCTTAGATGACACTGCCGCCTCCGTCTCAAGCGCTCCGAAAGGTCCTTCAATAAGCACTTTTGCTACCGGCAGACACACGCTATGAGCTTCCACGGCTTGCTTGATCCATGCGCACTCGCCTGTGAACATATCGGGTTCTACGTAAGAGGGGTGAACTACATCCATCGTAGCTGCGGAATCGCGAAGCACTCGGCACTCTTTCCCGTTCACGAGGAGGTCTCGCATGTAAGGCTCGAGAAGCTTCATGTTCTCGTCAGTGCTGCATAATGACAAAAACACAACTATTGGTTTTGTTTCCGGACACTGCGCCGAAAAGTGACCCGGCTTCTGGCACGTATAACAAACGCGCGCTTGCCTCGTCTCGAACCGCTTTCTGCGTTCGGCTTCGGCTGCCGCCGTCTCCTTAGGTTCGGTCGCACTGCTTTCACTCGCATCCGCACTACGTGTGTTCCCGTTTGCTCTCATGGGTGTGAACTTCGGCCTCTCAAACTTGTCTGCCGCTCAAATGTCTGCCGCTTTGAACGAAGCCCAGGCGTCCGTTGCAGCCGCGCCGGCTAAACCGCGCGTCGTAGGCGAAACGTAACAGCGGTCGATGTGCCTCAGCCCATGTAGTAGAAAGATGAGAGACAGAGGCCATGCTCCTGCCTCCACAAGAGTGGCAGCCACCTTTGAGGTGTGGAGGAGTCGAAGCCAGAGCTGCACTGCTGACCTATGCAGCATCTCCAGCTTCTTCAGGCGCGGGGGTTGAAGCGCCACCAGTGGAAGGGTGTACCGCAGGCGTGATGTGGCAGCGGCATCGTGGTGCCGTAGGGCCAATCTGGATGTACAGCCCTATCCCTGGGCAAGAAGCTGAGATACTGCCTTGCGGACCCAGGCGGTGTAGAGAAGCAGCTTTTTGGTAACGCGGAGCCACGTCGACCGGAAGTCTAGCTGTAGACCAAGGTAAGTGACCGCCGTGCTCCATGGGATCTGCACGGTCTCCAGGTGTAGCATGGCAGCAGTGCGGTGGCCAGCTGCTTACAGATGAAGCAAAAGGGTCTTGTTTGCCAAGATGGTCAAACCAATGCTTCTCAAGTCGGCGGCAGCAGTGTCGAATTTATTTCTAGGGCCAGGCGTGCCATGCTGAGAAACTGCGATGGTACACGCACCCACAGGGCTATATCATCCGCGTATATGGACGACTGTACGTGGAAGGGGGGGTCGATCGGCAGGGCTATGGGCAGCCGGGAAAGGGCCAGGTTGAACAGGAAGGGAGTGACAAGAGAGCCGTGCGGCATCCCGCAGCCACTGAACGAGGTGAACCCTTCTGAGAGTGCGTTAATGCAGGAAAAACACCAGGAGACTGCGCAGGTTCCCGTTGATGCCCGTGAAATCTAGGACCTGCTGGATGATTGGGTGATGGAGAGGCTCTCGAAGGCCCCCTGGATGTTGATGAGCACCAGAAGCACGACGTAACCACGGGCCTTGGCATCCCCCAGAGTAGAGACCAAGTCCGCGATGGAATCCGCAGTGCCCAATTGGCGCCGGAAGCCCGTCTTTTGGTCAGCCTGGAAGCCACAGGTGCGGGAAACCCAATGCAGGCGGGCCATGGCAATGGCCTCCATCACACAGCAGCAAGTAGAGATAAGAGAGACTGGCCAGCAGGAAGTTAGTTCCTCAGCCGCATTGCTGGTTTTCAGGATGGGGGTCATGATAGATGTGCGCTATGACTCTGGCACTCGCCTTGGTTGTCAGATATACTTCAAGCAGTCAAGCAGGTGCTCCTGCCCTCTAGCGGTCAGGTTGCGAAGCATCAGGTAGGGGGAGGAGAGTGTTGACGCCATCGGCTCCCAGAGCACCGAGGCGCTTCCCTTTCCTGAGGGAAGCCTGGAGCTTGAGGAGTGTGAGTGGCTCCTGGCAATTGTCGGGTACCTGACTTGCCGTCCATTCTGGGTGGAGACTGTGTAGGCAGGTAGGCAGGCTGGCAAGGGGCATCCCGACCTGCATGGTGGCAGCAGTTCAAGGAGCAGGAAGCGCTGTGTGGTGTGTGTTTCTATTCTACGTGTCTCGTCAAAATGTTGCGCAATCCAACTTATGATATGCTATACCAACACGCCCAGTCTTGAACCTTGGCGAGGGGGAGCAAAGTGGCTGGGCAGGAGCTCAGCAATCCAGATCGCTGATCTTCGCTGTTCCCCAGCGTAATGACCACAGCGAGGGCAGGTTCGCGGCCCGCACCAGTGTGCGTGCCGGCCAGTGACTTGAGGAGTCACCACGCCAAGGTGCCCCTGGACCTATCCTCGATTGGGGAGAGGCTCCTCCAGCGCTGAATCCTCCTGCGTCAAGGCTGCCGTCTGTATCGGGCATCCTCTCGCCTGAACTCTGTCCATGCAGTGCTCTGCCTTGTCCGTTCGGATCGCATTGCGCTCTATGCGGCACCTGGCAGCACGGAGGTTCAGCAGAAGCAGATCCGGAGCAGGGTTATCTGGTTGGGCAGAGCACTTAACGGTGTCTGGCTCAGCGCATTATGCGATACTACTCAGGAAGTCAGAGCCATCGGCCACCTCACTGCAATGCTTGCTGAAGAGGGACAAGTGTGTGACAAGGTATGTTCTTGTCCTTGGCCTCTTCCTAGACACGGGAGTTATCAAAATGGGGAAGTGGGCAGACCACCACGTGTCCGTAGCTCTAGCCCAGGAATCGGTCCACTGATGTGTGATGAGAATGCGGCCGATGGCTGTGCTCAACCCACGGCGTACGTAGGTAGGTTCTCCACTGTTGAGGATGGCAAGTCCAGCTCCGCTGATGGCGTCGGTAAGGTCCTTGCCTCGGCGAGTGGTGGCTGCGGCTTCCCCAGTCTATGTGGTGGGTATTAAAGTAGCCACACAGGACTGCCTGCCCGCCGAGATGCATAGCCAGCTGGATGAGTCAGGAAGGTTGCCAGGTCTTCCTCGAACGAACGTCGACGTTCGCCACAGTCATGTCCGGGCTACCAAGAAGGACGTGAACGGCACAGCGTTCAATGGGGCCATCGGTGATGTCGCGTCCACTCAGGTGTCCACTCCCTCAGGGACGCAGGGCTGGCAGCGTCATCTGGGGGAAGCTATATAGAAGCTCAGCTATCGAGCCACATTTTCACACAGCAGTTATTGCATAAGCAACAGCAAGCACAGGCGACTAGCAGTGGCAAGTGCAAAATTTGCTGCTATGTTTGCCACAATAGGAACACAGATTGACTGCATTAGATGCATATGCACTGCGCTCACATTCTGACTTGCTGAGGTGTGGCAACAGGTAAAAAGTGTTTGAAAAGACAGAAACGAAAAGGGAGGATGCAATGCGAGGGCTAGTGCTCGTGTTGGGATCGCCATTTTTGTTTCCGTCTTTTGAAATCCTTTATACATTTTATTTTACTGTCATGCGTCACAATGTTTGCATGTACGACGAGCTCTGAATTTAGGACTCACACTGGGTTGTTTCGTGGATTACAACTGTTTGTTAAAGTACGTAACAAATCTTCATGCTATGTAATGTGCTGCAACAATGTGCCCACCTCTGCATAGTCCAGGCGGTCCTGGCTCAGGTGTCCACTCCCGCAGGGGCGTAGGGCTGATAGCGTCATCTGGATCAAGTTATACAAAAGCTCAGCTATCGAGCGATATTTCCGCACCGCAGTTATTGCATAAGCAACAGCAAAGACGGATGATTAACAGTTGCAAGTGCAAAATGTGCTGCTTGCCAGAATAATAGCACATGTCACCAGCTTCGTTTGTGTTGAAATATTTATAAAATGAAGGGCTATGAATTTCGGACGCATGTGGAGTTATTTTCTTAATGTCGATATCTAATGCTCCAAATAAATTGTTCCTTTTGTAATAGTTAGGCTAGAATACGATATGCATTTTTACAGCTGTTAAACAATCAACAAGTGAAATGCAGCCTACCTTGATTATTGACAGGCACGCCTGGCAGAGATAGATCGATTTGCCCAGGGCTAACTGCGCAGCCTGAAATCTAATTGGAGTGCTATTAAGGGAAACTAAATGTATGCATGCAAAGATGACAATAGAGTTATTCTTTCTATGGAGTTTCCAAAGTGAAGGGTACAGATTCACCACATAGTGAATTCCCAAAAAAAAGAAGTGCACTTTCATAGCAGCCCGACACTTTTTCCAGTTGAAGAAAAGACAATGGAGCGAGAAAGCTGTGCTATTTAATGTTGAGTGTAAGATAAGGCCCACGTAGTTTAGCTAAAAAAGTTTAAACCTGGACTACCTTTTGACTCGAACAGCTCGAATGGCGCTTTCACGCTTCGCACGGCTGACCAAACGAGCCTGCGTCCCGCCGCGTCCAAGAAGTCTCCATCCGTGAAGTGCGCCGAACAGATTCTGTAGTTGCAGACCTTCAGCTGGGGCAAACCTATGAGGTCCTGCATTCCAGAGTACTTGAGAAACGCTTCCATCCTGAAAAAAAACTTAAGCGAAAAGCATAAATTCCAACCTGATAAAGTGCGCAGTCGGATCATGCATAAAAACTCGTTTCGTCGTCTCGGCACAGTACAAGTTGTCATACATCTACCTTAAGGCTCAGAAACACGTTTTTAAACAATAGCTGGTTTTCAGCAGCAGACAAATACAAAGAAGATCAGGATGTGAGTTATCCCGATTACTTAGGGGTAGAATGCAAATATATGGATCAGGAATTCACCGAAAGTGAGGTACGCACGGCACTGTATGATCTGAATAGTAGGTCAGCAGCTGGCCCGGATGGCATCTCTAACAGATTGCTTAAGAATTTGGACGACGATTCAATAAAATATCTGACCACATACATTAATGACCTATGGAAAAATGGGGTATATCCAGAAGAATGGAGGACGGCCAGTACTATCTTAATACCAAAGCCGGGCAAGCAACTCAACTTGGATAATCTGAGGCCAATTTCGTTAACATCATGTCTAGGGAAGACAATGGAGCATGTCATATTGAACAGGTTAACGAAATATGTGGAGGACAATGACATCCTACCGTACAATCTGATTGGTTTCAGATCAGGCTTGTCCACACAAGATGCCATGTTGTTAATCAAACATCAACTGCTATTAGCTAAACCAAAAAACATTCGAGCTCTCTTGGGGTTGGATGTCGAAAAAGCTTTTGACAGAATTAAGCATAGAGCAATACTTGAAGTGATTTCCGAACTGGGATTGGGGAGAAAACTCTACGAAGTGGTCAAAACCTTTCTTGGCAATCGTTCAGCTCACCTTAGATTCGGGGATATTAAATCAAAGAAGATGGATCTCGGTGACAGAGGGACGCCACAAGGGTCGGTCTTGTCACCTATGCTTTTCAACCTGGCCATGTCAAAAGTGGCAAAGGGACTAAAAGGGATAGAGGGCATTCACTTTACCATTTATGCAGACGATGTGGCTATATGGACCGCTGAAGGAAGTATGGGACATGCGGAAAGCAGACTTCAGAAGAGCATTTATGAGGTAGAGTCTATTTTAGAAGGCATGGGACTCAAATGCTCTGCTAATAAGTCTGAACTCCTTGTACTCAAGAACAGAAGAAGGGGTAGAAAACCGAGGGGATACGTTCCCGAGGAAGAACCCAGGTTAGTACTGACCACGAAGGCAGGCGAATCTATTAAGCAAGTAGAATCCATTAGAGTCTTAGGGTTATTCCTGGAGTCAAACGGGGCAAATGGAAGAACAATACGACACATCACAAGCAAGACTGTGGAGGTAATAAGACTGCTAAGGAGAATCACTAACAGACACAGAGGGCTGGGAGAGGAGAGCGCCATGAGACTGGTCCACGCTTTCGCCTTGTGTCACTTCTCATGTGTAGCTGGGATGCTCACTTGGACACAGACAGAGATAAACAAGTTGAACAGATTAATTAAAAGGCTAGTCAAAACAACAGTGGGGTTACCGATTAACACTCCGGATAACAAATTAATGAAACTCGGGCTCCACAACACAATAGCCGAGATAACTGAAGCTCAGCAAATTGCCCACAGAGAGAGGCTCTCTGGAACAAGGCCAGGTAGAGCAATACTAGAAGAGGTAGGATGGTGCCCAACCGAATCCAAAATTTCAGGTGAAGGCACAGTAGAACTAAAAGATAGCATAAGAAAGGTAATCAAGACGACTCCTTTCCCCAGAAATATGCACCCGGTGCACAACCTGGAAAGACGAAAGGCAAGGGCCAAAGCTCTCCTGCAAGAGATAGAACACGACAGAGAACATGCGGCATTTGTAGATGCTGCGTGGGTCAGAGGAAAGAAAGCCTTTACGGCAGTAGTAGTAGATGCAGATGGTCTCACTCGGGATGCTATTACAATCATGACTAAAGACACGACAGTCGCGGAACAAGTAGCGATAGCATTGGCTTTAAGGAATAATAAGTGGACGAAGATTTACAGTGACTCTAAGATGGCTAGTAGACACTTTACCAATGGCTTTGTAACCAAAAGGGCTGCCCAGCTGATCGGTGAGTTGGACAGCCAAGAGATCGAAATCCGCTGGTTTCCTGCGCACATGGGGTCTGTCGATCCATCTCGGAAGAATTTAAACGAGATGGCTAACGCAGCTGCACGAGGACTCACAATCCGTGCACTACGCGACCAGAACCTTAATAATATACAGGAGGAGAACAGGGACCAATTACTAACATATAATGAAATCACGAGGCATTATTACATCAACAGAAGGGAATTCCCAGTGCCACACGCTAAGCTCAATAGAGCTCAAGCGGTGACTCTGAGATTGTTGCAAACAGGAACTTATCCAAGTCCAAACTTTATTAACAAGATATATCCTGAAAGAGAGATACCAATCAATTGCGAGAAGTGTAATGGCATCATTACTCTGGATCACATGCTTTGGCAGTGTCCTGTGACTTTCACAGACTGTGACAAGGAGAGAGACTGGTGGCAGCGAGTCCTACACAGTGGAGGTCTTTTCGATCAAGTACAGGCCGTCCAGAAGGCCCATGATACGGCGGTAAAGTTAAACCTTACTGTCCCGACGTGGGAGCCGCCTGCGTCAACCTAAGGGTTGATCTTCAGGACATTAAATAAAGTTCATCATACCATACCATATATCAAAAAGCACGTGGTTATAACAGAGACGCAAAGGTGAAACTATACAGTATGTCTCAAGTGGTTTGTGTTCGCTGCTTGTTGGTATTACGGTTGTTGTGGTCGCACCGCTGGCGCGAGTTGTTGGGAACTCGGCGCTGACGCCCGTCGTTGCACCTGGGTCGCAAGCCCCAAGGGTAGCGTTGGCCTGGCGGCCTGGGGTACAACTGGAAGCATCCGAAGGTCCCGGCAAAGCATGAGTCGACTGGTAACAACAAAACAACTTGTTTATTCTAACATCGCAAAGAGTTGGCGGTCAGGTTGACCGAAGTAGAGAGACGGGAGTGCACTTTACTCAACAGAAGAAATCGGAGCCCTCTTGGCGTCCGGGGGCAGCTGCTTTTATACTCTCGCAGTTGAGGGCATGAAGGAACCCCTCTATAGACGAGCACGTGACTGTGCCGCTCGGGGACAATGGGATAAGGTGGCGCAGCGACGTGTCGGCGCCACTCGGACCCCCCTTGCTTCACAGTTGTTGGGAGCTCCTCTCCCCGGCTGCCGCGCTTCGACAAGCGTGGGCACAATGGGAAGAGAAGGAGGAGCAGCCGTCGTGTCGGCGCCGCTCGGACCCCCTTGCTTCACAGTTGTTGGGAGCTCCTCTCCCCGGCTGCCGCGCTTCGACAAGCGTGGGCACAATGGGAAGAGAAGGAGGAGCAGCCGTCGTGTCGGCGCCGCTCGGACCCCCTTGCTTCACAGTTGTTGGGAGCTCCTCTCCCCGGCTGCCGCGCTTCGACAAGCGTGGGCACCAATATGCACATACACTCACACACGCACATGAAGACACGTGGCATTGGAACATGCCTGGACGCGCTTGGCAGGGAGGCGTAGCGGCGGCGCCGAACGGGCCAAAATGTCTGCCGCTTTGAACGAAGCCCCGGCGTCCGTTGCATCCGCGCCGGCTAAACCGCGCGTCGTAGGCGAAACGTAACAGACCGCCCCGCCGGGGGAAGGAGATCCCGATGGTCAGGGGACTGCATCCGCTGTCCGGAGGGATGTCGCTCGGTGATGCTCATAACCGAAGTCGGGCGTCCCTCGACGTTTCTTGAGCGCAGCGCACAGAGAAGGCCTCGTTCTCTCGTTCAGGTTCGCACGGGACACTGCAAAGTGACTTCGGGAGAGTTCACATTTTTGTTCTCGTTCCCGGCCAGAGTTAGAACTACGCTGAAACTCAACCGCTTAGTCAGCAAGCACGGCACAACCCTCACTAAGCCCTGCCAGGCTCTTTCCCCTTTTATACCACTGCCTAGTTCCTTACAGTAGTCTAGCAGCACTCAGAACGCGTCCACAAATTGGAAAATTGCACTAGAAAGCATATCATCACTTTGAAACACTAAACAAAAGCAATATGTTAAAAATCCTGCCTCAGGAAGAAAAACATCAGTAACAATTTTGAGGCTGATTCCTGCGTTAGGGGCTTCGACTTAAGCCATCGGCGTTAACGTTCAGACTCCCCTTTTTGTAACGCACCTCAAAGGAATATTGTTGCAAAGCGAGGCTCCAGCGCAGGAGGCGGCCATTTTTGGGAGAGATGGTCTGCAGCCATTGGAGAGGGCAGTGATCCGTCTCAATGATAAACCTCGAGCCGGCTAGATAGCATGACAATTTCTGAACGGCCCACACGAGACACGCACACTCTTTCTCGGTGGCGCTGTACCCCTGCTCACGACTGGTCAGCTTACGACTAGCATACAGGACGGGGTGTTCTACTTCTCCATTTTCCCGTTGGCACAGTACAACGCCCATGCCTCGCTCACTAGCATCGCACTGAACTACGAACCCTTTTGTGTAGTCTGGCGATCGTAGCACAGGCTGGCTTGTTAGGGCGCTCTTTAGGGCGCTAAAAGCTCTTTCCTTTGTCTCGTCCCAGACGACTGTTTGCGGCTCTGTCTTTCTTAGAGCATCCGTCAGGGGAGCCGCGATATCAGAGTACCTGGGGATGTACCCCTGATAGTAGCCGGCGACACCTAAGAACGACCGAATATCGGTCTTCGTGCGCGGTTGCGGGAAGTCTCGCACAGCGGCCACCTTTATTTCAGAGGGGCGGCGACGACCCTGACCAATCACGTGACCGAGGTAGACAACCTCGGCCTGTGCTAACTGGCACTTGGGAGCCTTGACTGTCAAGCCCGCTTCGCGCAGGCGGGTTAGCACTGCCCGCAAGTGTGCCATATGCTCAGACCAGGATGCGGAGAATATCGCTACGTCGTCTAGATACGGTAAAGCGAATTCTTGCTGTCCCCGCAACACTTTATCCATGAGGCTTGAAAAACAGTATGGCGCGTTCTTCAAACCAAAACTCAACACTTTAGGACGGAATGTTCCCATTGGTGAAATGAACGCCGCATACCTACTAGCCTCTTCTGTAAGTGGAACCTGCCAATAACCCCTGACAAGATCTAGGGTGGAAATAAACTGAGCGCTACTAACTTTCTCAAGGCGCTCCTCGATGTTAGGGATCGGATAAATTTGATCCTTAGTGATGGAATTAAGCCTGCGGTAGTCGACGCAAGGACGAGGTTCCTTGCCCGGTACCTCAACTAAAATCAAAGGGGAGGTATAATCACTCTCAGCTGCCTCAATAACACCGAGCTGTAGCATTTTCTTTACCTCAGCCTCCATAATATCGCTCTGGCGGGGTGACACCCGATACGCCTTGGATCGTACTGGCTCTGGGGAGGTAAGTTCTATGTCATGAGTAAGGACAGAAGTCCTACCAGGCCTCTCAGAGAACAGACCTTGAAATTCTTGTAAGAGCTGGTGTAGTTCGGTTTTCTGCTCAGGCGACAGCGATGCTCCACTGACTAAGTCACTAATGACCTGATCGGTGTCTTTCCTGTTCGTCACTGAGCTTAGTCCCGGAAGCTCGACCGGAAGCTCTTCAGGAACGTTTACCATCATGCACACCACTGCTTCCCTTTGTCTATAAGGTTTGAGCAGATTACAGTGGTAAACTTGCTGTGCTTTCCGCTTTCCTGGCAGACTCACCACGTAGTTAACGTCCGACAGTTTCTGAACAATTCGTGCTGGGCCCTCCCACTGCACGTCTAGTTTGTTGTTTAGCGATGTGCGCAATATCATGACCTCATCGCCCACCTCAAAACGACGGGCCCTGGCGGTCCGATCATAATAAACCTTGGCCCTCTGCTGGGCCTTTGCCATTGCTTCACCTGACAACTCCTGTGCCCTTCTTAAGCGTTCGAGGAGCTTAAGCACGTACTCCACCACGACTGGGTCGTCGCCCCTACCTTCCCACGATTCTCGAAGCATGCGAAGCGGAGACCGAAGCGAGCGACCGTACACCAGTTCAGCTGGCGAAAACCCCGTAGCTGCATGCGGCGCGGTCCGTAATGCAAACATCACCCCAGACAGACACAGCTCCCAGTCAGTTTGATGTTCAAAACACAATGCTCTCAACACGCGCTTCATGACGGAGTGGAGCTTCTCAACGGAATTCGACTGTGGGTGGTACACTGAGCTGTGTAACAGATTTACCCCACACCTTTCGAGAAAAGTTGTCGTCAAAGCGCTAGTAAACACTGTGCCCTGATCTGATTGGATTTCCGCAGGAAAACCAACTCGCGCAAATATGGACAGTAGTGCATTGACTATTTCAACTGAGCTGAGATCTTTAAGCGGCACTGCTTCAGGGAACTTTGTCGCTGGGCAGATCACAGTCAAAATGTGTCTGTACCCCGTGGCTGTTACCGGCAGAGGTCCCACTGTATCAATAACGAGCCGTCTAAAAGGCTCCGTAATGATAGGTTCCAATCTCAACGGCGCCCTCGATTTGTCCCCTGGTTTGCCCACCCGCTGACAGGTGTCACATGTCCTCACGAAATGGTCTGCGTCCCGAAAACACCCTGGCCAATAGTACTCTTGCAAGAGACGGTCCTTAGTTTTCTTAACTCCTAGGTGTCCGGACCACGAACCCCCGTGCGACAAGCGCAACAGATCCTGACGGTAGCACTGAGGCACGATCAGCTGATCGAACTCCACTCCCCTGCGGTCTAGATACTTCCGGTACAGGACTCCACCTCTTTCCACAAAGCGAGCATTTTTCCTGGCGATACCTTCCTTGACATTGCAGCGTATGTTTTCTAGGCTGCCATCCTTTTTTTGCTCGGCTATCAAAGCCGACCGGCTGACTTTTAGCAACCTATTAAGTCCGTCTGACGTAGGCGCGATGAGCAAATCTGCAGATAGCTCTTCTAACTTTCCCGTGTCGGGAATTTCCTCTCCGGTATCTGGTGCCTTTAACGTTACAGACTCAAGTTTATTCAGTTCGGGCGTGCTCTGAATATCAGCTTGCTGCGCCTCTGACCCTTTCTCATTGTTTGATAACGTCGGCCCCGCAACTACCGCCTTTGCAGCGAGCTCCCGAACCTTCGATCTGGTTAAGGCCTGAACGCTAGCCTCACCAAACAAAAGCCCCTTCTCGCGCAGGAGGTGATCGGACCTGTTCGAAAATAGGTACGGGTACTGGGGGGGGGGCAGCATAGATGACACTGCGGCCTCCGTCTCAAGCGCTCCGAAAGGTCCTTCGATAAGCACCTTTGCTACCGGCAGACACACGCTATGAGCTTCCACGGCTTGCTTGATCCATGCGCACTCGCCCGTGAACATATGGGGTTCTACGTAAGACGGGTGAACTACATGCATTGTAGCTGCGGAATCGCGAAGCACTCGGCACTCTTTCCCGTTCACGACGAGGTCTCGCATGTAAGGATCGAGAAGCTTCATGTTCTCGTCAGTGCTGCATATTGACAAAAACACAACTTTTGGTTTTGTTTCCGGACACTGCGCCGAAAAGTGACCCGGCTTCTGGCACGTATAACACAAGCGCGCTTGCCTCATCTCGAACCGTTTTCTGCGTTCGGCTTCGGCTGCCGCCGTCTCCTTTCGTTCGTTTTGCCGCCGTCTCCGCCGTCTCCTTTCATCCGCACTGCGTGTGTCGCCCCTTTCTCTCATGGGCGTGAACTTCGGCCTCTCAAACTTGGAGCCAAATTCACCCTTTTGACCGTCCTTAGCTCCGCGAGCCCGACGCGTCACAAACTCCTCGGCTAGCTCGGCGGCTTTAGCCACCGTACAAACGTCTGGCCTATCCAAGACCCAGTACCGCACGTTCTCAGGTAACCGACTATAAAACTGTTCCAGCCCGAAGCACTGCAGAACTTTATCGTGGTCACCAAACGCTTTCTCTTCTTTGAGCCACTCCTGCATGTTTGACATAAGCCTGTAGGCAAACTCTGTATATGACTCACTTTTGCCTTTCTCATTTTCCAGAAACTTCCGACGGAACGCCTCCGCTGACAGCCGGTACTTTTTTAGCAGACTCGATTTCACTTTGTCGAAATCCTCTGCCTCCTCTCTATTCAAGCGAGCGACTACGTCGGCCGCCTCGCAGGGTAACAAAGTGAGCAAGCGCTGTGGCCACGTTTCCCGAGAGAACCCCTGCTTCTCGCACGTTCGCTCAAAGTTAACCAGGAACAAACCAATGTCCTCTCCAAGCTTAAACGGCCGCATCAGGTCAGTCATTTTGAACAATACGCGTTCTCCTGCACCATGTGCCTGACTTCCATTACGAGCGCGTTCCATCTCTATCTCGAGACGCTTCATTTCCAAAGCGTGTTGACGCTCTTCTTTTTCTTTCTCTTCTTTACGTTCACGCTCTTCTTTCTCTTTCTGTTCTTTAAGTTCGCGCTCCTGTCTCTCTTTTTGCTCTCTAAGTTCGCGCTCCTGTCTCTCTTGTTGCTCTTTAAGTTCGCGCTCATGTCTTTTTGACCTCTCCTCAATAGTCTCAAGGCATTCCGACAGCTCGTTATCCTCAGCCTCTAACTCAAGAATAGCCTTTAGCAGTTCTGGTTTTCTGAGTTTGTCTGAGACATCCAGACCCAACTCTCTTGCAAGCTCCAGCAATTTCGGTTTGCGCAACGACTTCAAATCCATGGCTGCTCTGAATGCTGCTTTCTCTACTGCCTATTATTGTCTTGCCGCAAACTAACCCGGCAGCAACGACAACTACAATTACCAGCTCTGTTTCTGACACTAACAAAAGCCTGGCAAAGCTCAGAAGAAGAAAGTCCCGCACTCACCAAACCTCGCAGCCAAGAGTTCAGCGCAGTCGTTCCGCTGCAGGCAACCAGTCATCACACAGGGCTCGTTGCACTGCTCCCGGATGGTCGTTGAGCTGCTCAGCATACAGTCAACTGCATCTCTTCGCTGCTGGCCTCCGTTGTCGCGATCTCACCGCTTGCAGACAGTTGTTGTGGTCGCACCGCTGGCGCGAGTTGTTGGGAACTCGGCGCTGACGCCCGTTGTTGCACCTGGGTCGCAAGCCCCAAGGGTAGCGTTGGCCTGGCGGCCTGGGGTACAACTAGAAGCATCCGAAGGTCCCGGCAAAGCATGAGTCGACTGGTAACTACAAAACAACTTGTTTATTCTAACATCGCAAAGAGTTGGCGGTCAGGTTGACCGAAGTAGAGAGACGGGAGTGCACTTTACTCAACAGAAGAAATCGGAGCCCTCTTGGCGTCCGGGGGCAGCTGCTTTTATACTCTCGCAGTTGAGGGCAAGAAGGAACCCCTCTATAGACGAGCACGTGACTGTGCCGCTCGGGCACAATGGGATAAGGTGGCGCAGCGACGTGTCGGCGCCACTCGGACCCCCCTTGCTTCACAGTTGTTGGGAGCTCCTCTCCCCGGCTGCCGCGCTTCGACAAGCGTGGGCACAATGGGAAGAGAAGGAGGAGCAGCCGTCGTGTCGGCGCCGCTCGGACCACCTTGCTTCACAGTTGTTGGGAGCTCCTCTCCCCGGCTGCCGCGCTTCGACAAGCGTGGGCACAATGGGAAGAGAAGGAGGAGCAGCCGTCGTGTCGGCGCCGCTCGAACCCCCTTGCTTCACAGTTGATGGGAGCTCCTCTCCCCGGCTGCCGCGCTTCGACAAGCGTGGGCACCAATATGCACATACACTCACACACGCACATGAAGACACGTGGCATTGGAACATGCCTGGACGCGCTTGGCAGGGAGGCGTAGCGGCGGCGCCGAACGGGCCAAAATGTCTGCCGCTTTGAACGAAGCCCCGGCGTCCGTTGCATCCGCGCCGGCTAAACCGCGCGTCGTAGGCAAAACGTAACACGGTGTTACTGCAACGTATTTGTTCTTCTCAAATCAGCCATATTTGCAATTAACTGTTGCCTGACTGCAGAACGGCTATGTATGACTGCGCACACTAATTAGCACAAATGAATGCCAGGAAGCCAACTGCCCGCTCACCTGCTGTCTTTAGGCACCCAGAAGAACCTTGCATGGCTCGTTCTTGAGGTTTTCTTGCACCATTGCACAACGCATGTGCGGTGCGCGCAGTGCTGGAACGGGCGAAACATCGCGGAGCGCTAGCAGTTACCGAGGGCCATGAAACTGACGAAACTGACCATGCCGGCAAATACATGCAGCGCACGTTTCCCGATAATAACAGGTAGCGAAATTTGCAACTTCATGTAGCGGGCTAAATTGGCGCGGTGCCGCCGGCTGCCGCCGGCGCCGCGCACGCATCTCGATGACAGTAGATAACGAAAATGAAGCGTTACGGTAGCGGACTAAGCTAGCGCCGGGCCGGCGGGGACGGCACGGCAGCGCGGGCGCGTAGACAGTCGAAGGTGAGGGAGCAGCGTGGGCGTTACGAGGGAGGGCGTGGGGAGAGGAGTTGAGCGGGGGTAAGGGCTACCGCATGGATCGGCGCGCGTGCGCGCGACGATCTACGAGACATGCAAGGGAAACGGATTTTCGGGTTCGCCCGTTACATAGATGGCGCCAATTACCTCTGCCACCGAAACGCGGGAGTTTTCCCCCGCTGGTGTGGCCGTGAGGACGCCGTATCTTGAAGGCGTGTCCAACTTGCGATCTCGCGCGAGCGTCATCTTCAAAGCGATCTGCGATGTTTCCAGAGTGCGCGTGGTACCGGTAGCTTCATATGCGCGGTGCTTTCGAGATTTCATTCGTGTTGAAGAGAGATGCACGAAGGTTAATTCGCTCGCTGCTGCAGCCGCGATTCCTCACTCCAGCGTTTTGACAGTGAGTTCCCGCGTTCATCGAGCGAGATGTGTTCACGTCTACCTGTGTGCGCGTGACACTATCCTTTTTAAATTAGTTAGTAAGCGAATTTTACAAGTTTATACGGCCGACAAAACTACTATCCTTACTTCGTATAGCTATCTACCAATTTGCTATCGCAACCAGTGCTCCGCTCTTCGGGGAAACTGCGACTTCCTTCTTGTGTTGGTGATGCATCTATCGCTATGACAGCGTTTATTTTTAGCTCCAATAAGTGATTTTATAGTAACCAATTGAATATATTGTGAGAAAGGTGCTTCGCGTTGTTTGAATATATATCGTCAAATATAATCTGGACATTCTCTCTCCCACTGCCAATAGGAGGGATGTCGCATAACCGTAGATCTAAGGGACCTACAAGTGCCTCTACGATCGCGACCTAAAAATTATGGAGCGCAGCCAGGAAGATTAAAAAATTTTACAGGCTGAGAATTAAAAATGGCTCGCAAAAGTGTTTGCACCGTTAATAGCCGAAATCTATATAACAGAGACGGTCAGAGTTCTTCTATTATATATACATTACACTGTTGACAACACACTTTGGTAAACCAAAGCACAGGCGTAAAGCTCCCGGTTCCAGAAAAAGAAGGGGATGTAATTTATTTACGGGCCCTCCTGCATATACAATCAATCCAAATTATTCAATAAGTTTGCTCTTTGCCCAACGTCATTTTTGTCCGCTAAAGTGAAGAATGTTGAAGAATGTTGTGACTTCCGAAATGCAAAAAGGCCACCACTGTCAAATTCTTTGTAGCGCATAAACGTTGCAAAACTGACAGTCAGAATTTTTGGCGATAGTCTATTTGTTAGTGTGTCACGCTCCAAATTTCATTAAAATTTCATGAGCAGTTTCAGCAGCGGCATTTCGCGCAAACGCCTATGTTATTACGATTCGCACGCTTTTCCAAAATCTGCATGTAGCAACCTCAGTGCTAAAATAATTAAGTGCTTACATGTCATGTGCTCTCTAATCACGCGCTGACCTTTAAAATATAGGACTATTTGCACTGGTCGGTTTTGCAAATACAAATATCTGAGATTACTATTCGATTAAGCCTACCAGATGAGCGTTGATTACACCGAACAGAACTTATTCCAGCTTGCTCCTTAATATGCTTAATATGCTTAATAGACCCGTTGGTTAGGCACATGCTTTGTATGTAGCACGAGCAATGCGGTGAGGCTGTGGTAGATCAATGTAGACCGAAAGTAAGGCTCGACCTGAGGATAAATAATTGACCCGAGGACGCACAATAACGATACCACGCTTAACTTTGAGGCAGAGCGATTGTAGTATTTAGTTTATTACGACTGATAATCAATTCCAAGTTGTCCTGGCATCGAAGTAGAATCGCAGGCACAACTGGCAAACGCTTGCGTGGTGTTTTCACACTAAGTACATCACTCCAGTGTATGTGGGCAAGCTGAAGCTGAAGCTTGAAAAGCTCCTGCGAACAATTCGCACATACCACAACAGCGCGCAGACTCACCGAGTGTCGTAAAATGTTTTTCGAGTGACATCCAAGTCCTGGTTCTACAGAACCAGCGCGACGTCATACCTACATACGTTATCCCACCGACTTGTATGTTGAAAAAAACCTACCGCATGACATGCCTACGTACTTCGAAGAAACCCATCCGCTTTCAGAATATTCGCAGCAAGAAACACAAACTAGCCTTGTAGTGTGTAATACAATATTCGGTATCGGCTACTATAAATATACAGCTAAAACTGGAAAAAACGTGCCAGCACTCTTTTTGACTAGAAAGCAAGGCGAAAGCTGTAAACCTTCGCTCGAATCTGTGTACTCGATTGACACCGCAGCAGCTACACTTCTCCAGCAGGGACAGCATTTCCACGAGCGTGAAATGTATATTTTTCTGCTTCATTCAATGCTACGTCTTTTCTTGCTTCAACTAATGCTACGTCTCCTATTGTCATCAGATTTACTCGTTTTTCAGCCCTCAGTACTTGTTCCGCTGTGCCTTGCTTCCTAGCACGTACTGCCACTGCTGGGTCATGAGTTAGTGCTGCCACCCTCTCTCCCGATACTGTTATATACTGTTACGGTGTGTCAATACCACACACGTTGCTTTTAGCGCTCTCTCCTGTGAAATTGTCAATAGGCACGGAAAAGTAAGCGAGCGGAGGTCAATTCCTAGAACATGCAAAATGCTGGTAAGGAGCTAATACCATATACAGAATAGACGCACAATATATTGCTAGGTACAGCCCTGTGGCCAAATAAAAAGACATATTAGCGCCACTTCCTGCTTCGATAGCGCAGATTGCGGTCAGGATACTGACACAGAAATTCCTCAATGGCAACATCTTTGCAGGGATGTTGTCCGCTCCTGTTTGCAAGAAGCTAGCAACATAACTGGTTTTATGTTCCTCAGGATTCGTACTTGAAGAAATGACATGCATTTTCATATTTTTGCCGTACCAGCTAGAAAAAGCATAGTCGGTTAAATTTTAAAGTGTGTAGGGACGAGGCTCGTACAATTTTGTTATCGCAAAATTCATCATCATCATCATCATCAGCCTAGTTACGCCCACTGCAGGGCAAAGGCCTCTCCCATACTTCTCCAACTACCCCGGTCATGTACTAATTGTGGCCATGTTGTCCCTGCAAACATCTTAATTTCATCCGCCCACCTAACTTTCTGCCGCCCCCTGCTACGCTTCCCTTCCCTTGGAATCCAGTCCGTAACCCTTAATGACCATCGGTTATCTTCCTTCCTCATTACATGTCCTGCCCATGCCCATTTCTTTTTCTTGATTTCAACTAAGATGTCGTTTACCCGCGTTTGTTGCCTCACCCAATCTGCTCTTTTCTTATCCCTTAACGTTACACCCACCATTCTTCTTTCCATAGCTCGTTGCGTCGTCCTCAATTTCAGCAGAACCCTTTTCGTAAGCCTCCAGGTTTCTGCCCCATATGTGAGTACTGGTAACACACAGCTGTTATACACTTTCCTTTTGAGGGATAGTGGCAACCTGCTGTTCATGATTTGAGAATGCCTGCCAAACGCACCCCAGCCGATTCTTATTCTTCTGGTTATTTCAGTCTCATGATCCGGATCCGTGGTCACTACCTGCCCTAAGTAGATGTATTCTCTTACCACTTCCAGTGCTTCGCTACCTATCGTAAACTGCTGTTCTCTTCCGAGACTGTTAAACAATACTTTAGTTTTCTGCAAATTAATTTTCAGACCCACCCTTCTGCTTTGCCTCTCCAGGTCAGTGAGCATGCATTGCAATTGGTCTCCTGAGTTACTAAGCAAGGCAATATCATCAGCGAATCGCAAGTTGCTAAGGTATTCTCCATCAACTTTTATCCCCAATTCTTCCCACTCCAGGCCTCTGAATACCTCCTGTAAACATGCTGTGAATAGCATTGGAGATATCGTATCTCCCTGTCTGACGCCTTTCTTTATAGGGATTTTGTTAGTTTCTTTGTGGAGGACTACGGTGGCTGTGGAGCCGCTATAGATATCTTCCAGTATTTTTACATATGGCTCATCTACACCCCCTGATTCCGTAATGCCTCCATGACTGCTGAGGTTTCGACTGAATCAAACGCTTTCTCGTAATCAATGAAAGCTATATATAAGGGTTGGTTATATTCTGCACATTTCTCTATCACTTGATTGACAGTGTGAATATGGTCTATTGTTGAGTAGCCTTTACGGAATCCTGCCTGGTCCTTTGGTTGACAGAAGTCTAAGGTGTTCCTGATTCTATTTGCGATTACCTTAGTTAATACTTTGTAGGCAACGGACAGTAAGCTGATCGGTCTATAATTTTTCAAGTCTTTGGCGTCCCCTTTCTTATGGATTAGGATTATGTTAGCGTTCTTCCAAGATTCCGGTACGCTCGAGGTTATGAGGCATTGCGTATACAGGGTGGCCAGTTTCTCTAGAACAACCTGACCACCATCCTTCAACAAATCTGCTGTTACCTGATCCTCCCCAGCTGCCTTCCCCATTTGCATAGGTCCTAAGGCTTTCTTTACTTCTTCTGGCGTTACCTGTGGGATTTCGAATTCCTCTAGGCTATTTTCTCTTCCACTATCGTCGTGGGTACCACTGGTACTGTATAAATCTCTATAGAACTCCTCAGCCACTTGAACTATCTCATCCATGTTGGTAGCGATATTGCCGGCTTTGTCTCTTAACGCACACGTCTGATTCTTGCCTATTCCTAGTTTCTTCTTCACTGTTTTTAGGCTTCCTCCGTTCCTGAGAGCCTGTTCAATTCTATCCATATTATAGTTTCTGATGTCCGCTGTCTTACGCTTGTTGATTAACTTAGAAAGTTCTGCCAGTTCTATTCTAGCTGTAGGGTTAGAGGCTTTCATACATTGGCGTTTCTTGATCAGATCTTTCGTCTCCTGCGATAGCTTACTGGTTTCCTGTATAACGGCGTTACCACCGACTTCTATTGCGCACTCCTTAATGATGCCCATGAGATTGTCGTGCATTGCTGCAACACTAAGGTCCTCTTCCTGAGTTAAAGCCGAGTACCTGTTCTGTAGCTTGATCCGGAATTCCTCTAGTTTCCCTCTTACCGCTAACTCATTGATTGGCTTCTTGTGTACCAGTTTCTTCCGTTCCCTCCTCAAGTCTAGGCTAATTCGAGTTCTTACCATTCTATGGTCACTGCAGCGTACCTTGCCGAGCACGTCTACATCTTGTATGATGCCAGGGTTCGCGCAGAGTATGAAGTCGATTTCATTTCTAGTCTCACCATTCGGGCTCCTCCACGTCCACTTTCGACTAACCCGCTTGCGGAAAAAGGTGTTCATTATCCGCATATTATTCTGTTCTGCAAACTCTACTAATAATTCTCCTCTGCAATTCCTAGAGCCTATGCCATATTCCCCCACTGACTTGTCTCCAGCCTGCTTCTTGCCTACCCTGGCACTGAAGTCGCCCATCAGTATAGTGTATTTTGTTTTGACTTTACCCATCGCCGATTCCACGTCTTCATAAAAGCTTTCGACTTCCTGGTCATCATGACTGCATGTAGGGGCATAGACTTGTACCACCTTCAATTTGTACCTCTTATTAAGCTTCACAACAAGACCTGCCACCCTCTCGTTAATGCTATAGAATTCCTGTATGTTACCAGCTATTTCCTTATTAATCAGGAATCCGACTCCTAGTTGTCGTCTCTCTGCTAAGCCCCGGTAACACAGTACATGTCCGCTTTTTAGCACTGTATATGCTTCTTTTGTCCTCCTAACCTCACTGAGCCCTATTATATCCCATTTACTACCCTCTAATTCCTCCAATAACACTGCTAGACTCGCCTCGCTAGATAGCGTTCTAGCGTTAAACGTTGCCAGGTTCAGATTCCAATGGCGGCCTGTCCGGAGCCAGGTATTCTTAGCACCCTCTGCAGCGTCACAGATCTGACCGCCGCCGTGGTCAGTTGCTTCGCGGCTGCTGGGGACCGAGGGCCGGGGTTTGATTGTTGTATTCATATAGGAGGTTGTGGCCCAGTACTGCACCAGGGTGGCCAATCCTGCTCTGGTGAGAGAGTGCGTTACCGGTTCTGGTCACCGGGATCAGGCCACACTCCAGGCCTGTTTGTGCAATTTTCTCAACACACGTTTTTTTTTGTATTTTCCGGTGGAGAATTGCGCTGCACCGGGATTTGAATCACGGTCCTTTTGCACTGGAGACGGATACTCTACCGTCCCCGCAGGAGTTAAATTAAAAATTGGAGAATGGGGTTTTGCGTGACAAAACCGCTTTCTGATTATGCACGCCTTAGTGGAGGACTCCGAAAATTTCGACCACCTGGGGTTCTTTAACGTGCACCAAATTCTAAGTACACGGGTGTTTTCGCATTTCGCCCCCATCGAAATGCGGCCGCCGTGGCCGGGGTCCGATCCCGCGACCTCGTGCTCAGCAGTCTAACACCATGACCACTGAGCAACCACGGCCGGTCCCGCATCGGTGCTGCTTTGGTGCTGCTTTATTGCAACTGCAGCTCGAAAGACCGTATTCCACTGTCCGAGGGCGTGAGCACAACTGCAATGTTTTTACTCGTATTACATCGCACAAGTATAGTTTCATGGTAAATTTTAGAACTGCTAGGTGACAGCAACACCTTGTATCTACGGTTTTAAAAAGCAGCTAAGCAAATTTTCGTGCTCTATGCGCACATGTTTTTCAGGGTGTCCGGCAAAACATAACACGTCCAACAATTTTTGCTTACCCATGCGTTGTCACAAAGGAGACATCGTAAAGGAAACTAAAGGCGCTTACGTTAATAGCACTGACTTCGCAATCAAAATAACGTAAGGGCGCATACAAAACTGCCGCAAACCTTGCTGCAGCTTTTTTTAACACTTTGCAGCAGACAGACCGCCGGTGTTCCCCTTGCACCATAACGCTGACATATACGCCGCGACAACCCGCAACCGTCATCGATCCCAAAGAACATGAAAACAATCACACAGGCCAACGGTGCAATGCAATGAAGAGTACTGTTTAACTCTACCGTTCAGTCCAACTTGCGCGATAGCCCAATTAAGGAATACATAAGATTGTTCTGCCGACACAACATAGGTGGTTGCCAACACAACAATGTTTTGCAATCACAGCACCCCTTTTAAGATCACCCCATTTGTATGCTACATTTCTCAGTTATAGTAACGAGACGCGCTAAAAAACTTACCGACGTAGTCAATACAACTTCGTGTGCCAGATTTTCAGTATTCTCTTTAACATATGCACAGAAACACCATAGTTCGAAATAAAAGTGCGGCGTCGGTGACCACCACTGGAGAGACTACGAATAGCAGCACTTGTATATAACTCGTCAGCAAAACAATGTTTGTCATAACCATCAGCGGTTTCAACATCTCGCCGTGGTGTAGAGCAGCCACGCCTCCCAGGTAAAGATCTCCAAGGATCCGATGTAGCTCGCGGTAGTCCTTCGACCATCCTTAAATCCACAACCTCAACTACCGAGAAAAAAGGTCAAAGGGGGAAAAAATATAACGCCAAGCAGTTCAATAACGATGGTTGTAACGTTAAACACTACGGCGTCAGGGGAAATACTATGAACGAAATTGGTGTATAAAAATCCAGAAATGACATTTATGACGTTTATAAAAGACGTTGAAAATGCATTTTGTAACAGGCAACTATGTCCCTTTTGGAGGGCAACAAACGAAAAGAAAATATAAACTCTCCCAGGTATATTATGCGCAACCTGAGTGGTCACCGTTAAAAATACAACGAAGCAAATGATTGTGATGGTCGGTCAAAATCTGTAAACATTTCACTACACTTCACGCTCCTTGTACAAGGTATCCAAAAGTCCAACTTCTGCAAAACAACAGGGTGTAAACGCGTAGACGAATGAGTATAAATGGAAGAACCAGTGAACTGGAGGCGTATTGTAAGCGAAGCGGTCGGGAAAGAAAATCTTAATAAACAGAACATGGTGGTTGCAAAAACTGTCCAATGCCTTCGCTACTTAAACTCAACATAGCACAGAAGAGTCTGCATTACTGAAGAAGGAGCAGAGACATAGAATGGAGATCGTAATGCACTGGTCGTAAAATCAATCGAAAAAGGAACACTTCGTAGCCGGGTTCATTTTTGAACCGACGGGACAACCGAAAGCTTTGGCGAATGGTGCAAAGTTCATCATCGCCTTATTGCAGTCGCCACCAAAGAAGTTGTCGGCGGGCGTCACAGCGCAAGAGGAGAGACATGCGGTGATGAAGAATACCTTCTCTTCCGTTAAATCCTGCAAAATAAAAAAAAATCCCAGCGTTTTAGCATTAATTTTCTGTATTCGTAAACATTCTTAGTAAATCTACGTACTCTGCCCAACCACATATGTACAACTGTACGCGGATCACTGCCAAGACACCATCGCGTTGACACGGTACTGGATCAAGGGTTCTAGTCAACTGAAGCGTTAAAGAATCCCAGCATCTGGAGATAGCATGCGCATGAGCGTTGCAACAAGGTGCGTTGCTTGGTTTGGCAAGGGAACGTGTTTGGGTACACTAAAATGAAGCACTAGCGGCACAGACATGGGTGCCCAGCACACGTCTATGCCCAGCAGTCCTCTTACAGTCTGCAGACAGCGTGAAACTAGTCTTGCCTAAGTTTCCTGTCAACACGAAGCTTTGTCCCATGACTCGGTAAGGTTAGGCTTCAAATCTTCAACCTCCTCCTTTGATATGGCAGCTATACGAAAGTATAGGCTGGCCACCTCCAAAGCGTAGTACAATGCATGGCGGCCGTAAACACCGTGGTGTTCTGCTCTGTTGTCTCTGTGTGTTTCGCGTTCTTATACTCAGCACACGTGCGCTTGCGACGCGCGCAAGATGGCGCCAGCGCTCCTTGCAGCTGCCGCACTTCGCGGGGAATGACGGTTCTCACGCGCGCTGGCGCACGCCAACTTGGCTCGCTCACAGAGGTATTCACGAACATCGTTTCAAACATTGTTATTGACAGTGCTTCAGAATGTTCAAATAGCGACAAATGCAATTCCTATGACTTCAGAGTCGTTAGATATGCGCTAAGAGTGAAGAAAATGTGCGTTATCGCATGGCATAAATTTGCTTCACGGAGTGTTGACTCTACCACGCCGTATTTGTGAAACTAGCCGCGTGGAAACGCGAGGCAGCCAGTTAGACGCGTTCGCATGAATGGGACGACTGGCGCATAATATCGCGTCACATCAACTTTCTAGCGCATCGCATTTATGCAAACGCGGTCAATGCACTAGGAAAGCGCGTCATGTTAATGCGCCATAAAGGGGTGGATTGAGACGAGTTAATTGCCTTTCAAAGCAAATATGAATGCGATCATATTGCATTAGGAATTGTGGGAAAGGAATTTGCTGCGGATCTGCCGCACTCGTCGAGCTGCGGGACAATAAGATAGGTGAAAAAATGGCGACCCCGAAGGCGACGCCCACGGAGGAATGAAATAAGATGAAGGAGCACACCGCAACGTGACTGGAGCTGAGATCTGCTGGGCCAGTAGTCGCCCAACACGTGATTGCGCGTAAAAGTGCCCGGTTGGTTTTAGTGCCCCGCTCTGCATACAGAGGCACGGTAGGGCAGCTGAGCAAGCACGCACCGAATAAAAACAACTGGCACAGCTACAGGGAACCAAACATCTGAGCAAATCTCGACTCTTGCTCCGTGATCTCGATGCAAGAGGTCACGTGTTGGGCCACCACTGCGGCTTCACGGAGCGTTCGCTTGAGAAGGGTGGCTGCGTGACGTAGTACTTCCTCCTATATTTTTCCTTCCTGCATGGCGACGCCAGCAGCGCTTCTTTTGCTACGACGTGGGACACCCTGTGCCCCGCCGTCAAGCCAGGGGTTATGTGCTACATGTAAAAGCTGGCGCGTCGTGTAGCTAGTAAAGCGCTAGGAAATCAGATGCGCTGCTGTCGCATTCTGTCACATTCATCTAAACGCGGCTGACGTTCCAATCCTTGTGCGGAACAGATATTCGCCTTCGCATTATGTTTGGACGCGTGCTATTTATTCCACATCATTTGCCCCTGTGTACGCACAACTGACGGGGCTTGCACATGCAGGTAAGCGTACGTATGATTTGGTCTTTAAATTTAGCAATGCAATACCATTGCGCACATGTATCAAATCTTCCAGAGAAGGCCGGTTGCACTGCAGTGCACCAGTGTTTTTTTGCAACCAGAATTTTGTCACAATTCAGTTGAACAATATAGCCGAATTTGGTTTTCGGAGCCCGAAGAGAGGCGGTAACTTCCTGTCGCAAGGCCTGGCACACTGTCGCAAACCGGACGTAACTTCTTTTCCTAGATCAAGGGCACCATTCAGTCATTCATTATAAAAGAACACTTTCACAAAACCATCGCAGAAATGTTTAGTGCAAGCTTAATGATTTAGCCAACAGCGTTTTCTCTGTGAACGCAAGTGCCGAAGGTGGAATGGTGCAAGTCAAAACCTGCATGTTTATTCTGTGCGGTGCTTAGCAGCAAAGTCGAACGTAGTTGCACGTCTTCTTCAACGCCCCTGCTTTTCACTCTGCAGTGTGATATATATCTGTGTTCTGTAACGGTTTGCATGCTGCCGCCGGTTGAAAAAAATATTGGGGTATCATGCTCGCCAGAACCACGATGTGATTTTGAGGCACGCCGTAGTGGAGAACGTTTATCATCTTGAACTCTTAAGTACATGAGCGTTTTGCAATTTGGCCCACACTGAAATGCAGCTGGGACCGAACTCACGGCATGGAGATCAGGAGCCCAACCCAATTTCCAATACGCCATCAAGGCAGGGGTGGCCACGTTCGTATAGTGAACCACTGACATCGTATGTAGTAATCCCACCCCAGTCAATTTTTTTCATTATGTGACTGACCCTGGCATTAATCGGATTAACGGAGCATGGCCAAGGCCACTAGCTTTAAAACACGTAAGCGTTTCTTTGTCTAACATACGAGAAAACCAGTCCGTCCATGCGTCTGCCACGTAAGGTAAATCGCTATATATAAAGAAATTAATGTATAAAACGAAATAAATTCGACAGGAAAACGTTGGCGGAAGTCTATGAGCAGCCAATAAGTTCATAAGGATGCTCACGAGTGATGAAGGATTAGATGGGTCTTGTCACGGTTGATAATTGTTGGACGCAGATGGATAAGGGGCTAAAGAGCTATAAGAGCTTATAATTGTCGGAACAATTGTGACAAGATTAATAAACACCGATAAGGGTGGATTAGCGCTGGATAAAATGTTATCAGGTTATGTTATAAGCGTTAATAAGCGGCGGATCATAGCAGATGGGGTTGATAAGGAAAGATAAGGGTTCATAACGATCGGATGAATTGCGATAATTTTGACAAACTGATAAATTTGATAAGCCTTGGATCGAGTCCGATAAGGTTGATAACAACCGGTAAGGGTGGACAAGTGTCACATTTTGTTCGATAAAGTTTATAACGACCGATAAGGGTTAACTAGGGACTATACTGGTCGGACCAAGTTTCATAACATTGATAATTACACCGGATTGCGCGGAGATGCGCAAGTGGCACAATGCTTACGCTTACTTAGACAACTATATTCGACCACGAGATTGCTCCGCCAAACTATACAGTCACCCGAAAAGGCCGACCTTCACGGGGTGGAGGAATGGCCTTACAGGTAAAAAGCTGTCTTCGCTTTGTCCTTATTTCCGAGGTGGACTACGCTGAAGCCGTTTTCTGCAAACTTTTGTGCGACTGGACGTCAATTGTAAATGGTTGCATTTATCGGAGCCCTTACTCTGACAGTGCATGCCTTTCAGCAATTCAACAATATATGCACCGTCATGTCCATCAACAATCCAGGATTATCTTTGCGGGATACTTTAACCTTGCTGACATAGACTGGCCTACAACGCATCACACCTCAGAAGCCTCAGAAGTGCGAATAGACTTAATGCTACATTTTAAGCTACATCAACTTGTCACTCGTCCTACTCGCGTTCAAGGCTCAACGAAAAATATTCTCGACCTCATATTTCTTAGCAACCATTTTTCTACAAGTACAAATGGACATTATTGAAGGGATATCTGATCGCAGTATACCTACGTGCACATTCCAGCTTGATCACTGTATTACTACCCTGTCTATAGTAAAAAGATATTTGACGTTCATAAAGCAGATGACGCCAGCATACTAATCTGTCGCATGAAGTTTATTCCTTTTCGGAAAAATCATCTCAGGCATCTACTGATGTAAGTGCATTGTGGCTACATTTAAGAGAATTGTCCTGCACTGTATCACTAATTATATTTCAATGCAAAAGAAAAAAACAGCGCCTTAAGAATCCATGTATCCCACGCGACGTCATCCATGTTAAACGGCGCGCAAATCGGCTTCGAAAGGCAAACAAGAATAACCCAAGACCATCTACAACCTTGAAGTTAAAATCTGCAGTTATGCATTTCAAACAGAAACTAAAAGATTCGAAACAATACTAGTACAGTGTCACGCTTGCTAGCTTCCTAAAAAATAACCCACAAAGATTCTGGAAACATCTGTGCAGTACCGAACAGACAACAATAAAACTAACTGAAGAAGAAAAAAGTGCAACGGCAAAGAAATATAACGATTTCTTCAAGTCAGCCTTTACGGAAGACAATGGTACACTTCCCCCTCTTCCACTATCCAGTACCTCAGTGCTTGCTCCCTTAATAATAACGGATGCCGGTATCCACAATCTTCTCCTCGACATTGACCCTAAGAAAGCAAACGGCCCTGACGAAATTCCAAACGAATTCCTAAAACAAATATGCTCAGTGGTGCAATAGATATCTGGGACAGATTTTCCGCAAGTCACTACCAACTACTAATCAACCTCACGACTGAAAGAAGGCTAATACCGACCCACAAAAAAGGAGACAAAAATGATGTTGCCAATTTCAGACCCATATATCTCTCACCAGCACTTCATGCAAACTAGAACTAGACCACATCATTCTAAAACACATGACAGTGTTTCTATAACGTGAAAACTTCCTATCGCCTCACCAGCACGGTTTTCGATCTGTCTTATCAACCATCACTCAACTAACACAGGTAGTTCATGACCTTGCTTTTAGTATTAATAATCATTCTCAAATAGAGATGATTTTACTTGACTTATCTAAAGCTTTTGATTGCGTGAGTGACACTAAGCTAATCGCAAAAGTTGAACAAGCCATCGGGAAGGGAGAAGTTTCTGCTTGGATAAGAGCTTTTCTAACACACCGCCAACAATTTCTTGTGTTTGACCATATGTCATTTGATGTCGTTCCTGTCACATCTGGAGTACCAGAAGGCTCGGTACTCGGGCCGCTGTTATTTCTGATCTTTATTAAAATTATAACCCATAATAAAGCGTGCAAAATCAAACTCTTCGCGGATGATTGCGTGATATGTCAAGAAATTAACAGCCATAACGACCATCTAGATATTTCTGATTCCCTTAACACGCTAGCCGAGTGGTGCTCCCAGTCGCAAATGTCTATTAACGTGAATAAATCACTGGCAATGACAGTAACAAGAAAAAAGCAACCCTCTCATTTCACCTATATCGTTGATGGCACGCCTCTTTTCTCATTTCACCTATATCGTTAATGGCACGCCCCTTTCAATCGTTGAGCAACAGAAATATTTAGGGATAACGCTGACATCAAACCTCAATTGCGAAACACACATAACTAATATTACAACTACTGCACTGCGAAAGCTATCTTCTCTAAAAAAAACGCCTAAAGAACCCTCCAACGAACATTAAGCTTCTGGCGTATAAAACATTTATGAGACCTATTTTAGAATACGCTAACGCAATTTGGTTTCATTTCACAGCAACTAACATAGCTAAAATTGAAGCCGTACAAAGAAAAGCCGCAAGGTTCATTCATAGCAAATATCGTTCTACTGACTTACCTTCACGTCTCTTAGCTTCCTCAGGGCTCAACTCATTATCGACGAGAGCAAAACAAGTTCGACTAAAATTCCTCTTTCAAATTCTGCACCGTCAGTATAAAATTGATATAACCCAGTACATTTGATATTCACAATCTAGAATAACACGGCATCGACACGAGCATACGCTAGCCGAGTATTCCTTTTCTAATGACGCATTCAGGTACTCGTTCTTTCCTCGGGTAATCAGAGAAGGGAATGAACTTAACTCGTCATTAACAGCGACAAACTCTTTATCCTTGTTCGTTTCACAGCTGGAGCTCACCACAAGAGATTATTACCGACTTATAATGATTCTTCCCTATTCTTTTTATGTTAAACTGACGGTACTTAGAAAAAAAAATTGTATATGTACACTTGTTCGTTCCCAAATATTTCACGTTTTTGATTTGTCTATGACGTGCCCCGGTTATTGTTCATTTTATTCTGCGTTGTTTAGTGTTCTGTTGTATACCTTATCTACCTTATCTTTTGTATTTTGTTAAATATCGCTGTTTTTTCATTCTTTGAGTAGCTCGCACGTGTATTCATGCGCGGAGAAGAAAGTGTTCATGACCGTCTGCTAGGCGCTCGGCTGAGAGCGGCAGTATTGTAAAATAAAATAAATAAACTCCCACCGAAGTTTACGCGTTAATATTAATCTTGCCTCACCTGCATAAAAATTGCCAGTTTGCCCTGAAGACCGAAGTTTTGTAAGATATAGCAAGGTTGAGCGCTGTGCTCGAGCTTCTTGCACCATGTTCTAACAAACCGCGAGGGTGACAAGTTGCTTGGACACAGCAAGCGATGTATCTGCTGCTGCTGAGAAGAAACTGGCGAGACGAGAACTGCTGTCACCGCCGTTACAGGCTTGCCACCTAGGTGGTGCACGACTTACGGAATTGGATTGACTTTTGTCAATGCCTCATTAAATAGTCAGATAGCTTGAGCTTGTCCTTTGCTGTGTTCCGCTCCGAACATCTCGTGCACTACAGTGTGGTGCGCGCACAAATGGTGCGCGAAAACGCTACTTCGAGTGCGCAGAGCGCTGATGCCAACAGCGAAAGCCAGCATACGTCATTTGTGTCATATGTCATTTGTGCAGCCAGACACAGCGCGTCGCCCGCGGCTTTAGAGATCATCCATAGCCCCATGTATATTTTGCGGATCATCTAACACACTCCGCGTGCGCCTCCCATCCGCGCATGCGCCGTCGAGAGCTTCAAAACACGACGGCAACGACGTCGATGACAAAAAATAAAAACGGGCCTCGTGTGTCCGGTTATTTCGACCACAATAAAAAGTTCCGTACTGGACGGATTCGAAACAAAAGAAAACCGGTTGAACGCATCTTACGATCAATGTTGACGCTATTGCAATTAGCATTGAAGCAATAGAGCTACACACAGTATCGACAAATTATTCGCTTGTGTAGGCGACTTCTTCCGTTTTCAACTACTGACATCAGCTTGACTTCTCAAACTTGACTTTTCTCTGAACGTGTGCACTGACCCCATTGTGTTCATTCACCTTCGTTCTCCACACTCGGATGCTTTTGACGCCGAGTGTTTTAACTTGTCTGTTAGTGATTCTTCAATTTTCTGTTGCCGACCTCTTCACTTCTTGCATCTTTTTCTGCTTGTCTGTCCAGGCACCTACCCAGTGGCACGTGGTCATTCTGTAGGATTCACCATGAGTGATCATACATTAGTGTCGCAGGCCCGGTGGCACGTAGCCAATGGCCAAGCTGTCTATTTCTAAGTTGTCTATTCCTCACATACACATACACTGTGAACCAAGTGGACCTGAAAGAGGCTGTATATCTGCGAACTTGTCAAAAAGTGCGGCTGGCTTTTAAAGAATGCTCGTCGCATTAAAAATCAGGGCTAACGTACGTTACCTTATAGTGTTCTAGCATTCCTAAAATACTTCGCGCACTTTCCGCTGGTTAGGTATCCGTATCTGCACGCATGTTTATACGTAACGGTTTTCCCACCTATCTGGGTCAATGGGCAATCCATGGTCGAATGAGCAGCGCACCAGGCTGCTGCTCATTATAGAGTGGCCCATTCCCAATGACACGTACCTAGTAACCCGAGTTAACGTCAAAGACCTTCATTAAAGAGTGGCATCAAGCAGTTTCATTGAAGACCAGCGTAAGCGAGTGGTACATACATATGCCTCCAATCCGGCGTCAAATAGTTTCTACAAACCCATTCGGTAGTGAAATAATTTCGCTGGAGAGAGGCACACATGTACACATGGGCACATGCTCAGGGACAAACAAACCCAACAAAACAGCCCCAGTGACCCAGGTAGGTGCGAAGACGGTTAGACACAAACAAACATACATACAATCTATATATGCGCCGCTTTTTAATTAATGCCTTTCGCAACAACGCTTTAGCGAGCAGCGCCGTAAGTACAAGGATATGTGCCACTGTTCAATGAACCTTTTTAGTCACTGAACATGTGCCACAGTGTCACAGTGTGAGCGTCAAGCAAGCGAACAATCGTCAATGTTGGTAGGCACCAGCGCGCCACGCTTCTAGTCTCAGGGGCCACACTCGGACTTCTCAGTAGCACCAATAGATGGCTCAGCGTATCCAGAAAGAAATGCGAGAGGCGAGCATGGTACGCACACAACGGCACGCCTTGCATTTGGAGGGCAAGCGCAGCCTTGGCGGCGGCGGCGGCGGCATTGCAGGACGCAGACAATGTGAAAGAGGAGTCCCGCGGCAGTACATGTCTCATACATAATTCGTTTCGACGGCGGCAATATGTTGTACCACTACAGTGATTACATTCCGCACGCATTATCATGGATAGTCATCGTGGGATGGGTTCTGCCGAATGCTTATTAGCCATGCATGCCTAACACCATAGGCATTATAAACGATAAACAGTGTAAACTAGCTGACAACATTATGTTAATAAATTTTCCTTGCCCGCAGGACATCCCCTAGACGGTAGTCTATTCGTGAGTTGCATGATGGTTTTCGTCACGCCATGAAAGTGGTATAAGTATACTTAACGTAATAACAGTGTAATAGTTTAAGGAGATTGAAATGGAAGTCATTTGTTCGTTGTATGTTCCTCTAACGTCCGGGCAGCGGCTTCACAATGCTTAACCCACATGTTACGGTGAGGAAGACATTTCCTAAGTTTCCCACCTACCTCTGATAGATTAGTATCATTTTCTTTCATATGTCGCCTGAAAGCCTCGTACGCGACCTCTATCGCCGGAACCTCGGGGAAGATGCTGACGTTCCCCGGCAGGCAGCCGAGTGTGCGCTCTTCGTAGGTGCTCTGGACGTTCTCGCTCAACCAAGTCGGCACGATCTCGCCTTGCGGATTGATCTGCATACAGCAATGGATTACTGCTGCATTCGGCCATGCCCGGACTTTGCACTTATGGCGGGAAAAGCACTCCATCCATTTAGTTGGCAGACAAAGCACGAAAGATGTAGTGCGTTCAGCGTAACAGAGAAGTGTAGTGTAAGCATATCACTGCCAGTAAGAGATAATATTTAATAACACTAAAGTAAACACGAAAATACGTGTTTATATGCATAAATGTGGGCACAAGATTCAGAATGCGCAATAACAATAAATACGCTCAATTTTGCCGAAGTTACTGCGTCCTACTGAGTCATCACAGACACAGAATCAGTGAATCTCAAAGCAGCGCCATCAGTGGTTATTGTGTCTGGTTGTCGATTGCGCATTACGGAAGAGATAAAAGTTTTAAGAAGAAGAGATAAAAGCCTAAATGGCCAGTCTGATGCAAAGGTTGAGGAGTCGGCCAGAGGATGACAACCACCACGTCAACGCTTTAATAGATCGAATGGGCAGAGCCACCGAAGTTTGTGGCTCTTCTCGCGCTCCACGTAGGATATCGCAAACATCGACCATAATTGTGAGTGGCCGACAATAGAAATTTAACTGTTCAGAAACCATCGACGGCGATTGTCATTGCAAGGGAGTAGCCTACAGCTTCTAGAAAGCTATTCCTTCTATAATAGAAATGATTAGATTGCAATCGTAGATTTCTTGCAATGAGACTATTAGGTTAGAAATAGTTGTCTCATTATGTAATCTTGTAAAAATCAGAGCCTTTAACCGATACATTTGTAGCGATAGTAAAATCGGCTACTCGTATGAGCCGACTGGTCTTGCGCGTTCTCTCCATCGGAGCAAACTATCAACGTGAGTGCCGTTCTTTCGAGCGGCAACCGCATGACCGAGACAGGACGGCTGTCCTTCCAGAACGGTCCACCACAGCGCCTAAACTTCAGATGGCCCCAAGCTATAGCCAGACAGCATGTGCGTCTCAGAGATTCGTATTACTTGGCCTTCGGCGACAAACAGGACCCGCAACATTGTTGAATCGCTCGCACACGCGCCATTTGCATTGACCAGTTTATTTTGGCAATTTCATCTGACAGCGAAGCATTGAAAGTAGGGGTGTTGGGATTACGAAATTATGTAGTCGAACGTGAATATCCGAGAAACCCGACCTTAGAATGTCGGAAATTAACGTCTTAGATTCATACCTGACTGGTCGTAAGCAGTATGTATAAATAAATGGATCATGCTCCCGGTTTTTGAGGATAACTTCAGGCGTACCTCAGGGATCGGTGCCGGGTCCAGTACTATTTAATATTTATAATAATGACCTAGTTAAAATTGTGGAATCACCTGTTGGTTTCAAATTGTTTGCAGATGACTGTATTATATTTAGCAACATCTGAACTGTCTCTTATCAGCCTTTTCTGGAAGAAACCTTCGATAGGTTGGCAGAATAGTGCAACAAATGGGATGTGGTTATTAATTATGACAAAACAGTGTATATGTGTATTACAAGTAAGTTACGAAAGCTAGAATACTTGTACAAAATGAAGGACTATAAGATTAGGAAAGTAGAAAGCTGCAAATATTTGGGAATAACTTTAACTTGGAAATCACACATAGACAGAATTTGTGGAGCTGCAGAAAAAAAGTTATGGTTCCGTCGCCGAAAATTAAAGCTAGCAACGACACCCGTCAAACTACTTGCATATTTAACTTACATTAGACCAACGTTAGAGTATGCCAGTGTCATTTGGAATCCGTTTCAATCCGGAATTATAAACCGCATTGAGAAGATACAGAGAAAATCTGCAACGTTCATTCTTTCCCGGTATTATCGTACTGACTCTGTTTCCGAAATGCTTCGGTTACTTGATTTGCCTCCACTGGCTCAACGGTGGAAGTTAGCTCGACTTAAATTTATTTTTTTGTTATCAAAAGGCCACTTCAATATTGAAACCACGCCCTATCTTGCTCCCAGGCAGGCTAGGAACGTCAGATCAAGCAATCATTGCATGTTCTCAATTCCAAAAGCATATCTGGACATGTACGCTTAATCATTTTTCCCACGAACGATTAAGGAATGGAACAGCTTGCCGGCGTCTGTGTTGCAGTCGAGTAGCATTAAAATCTTCGAGGAACACGTTAAAAACCTTTTATGAAATTTAATATTAGTGGTGCCATGCAAACATTGTCACACTATTCTAGAAATACATACAATAGTCTTTCTTTTATGCTGCTTCCAATATCACTGTCACAATGTTAGAAACATGTATTTCTTAGCCAAACTACTGTATTTGTATTTCATTATTTGTTTCGCATTGTATTTCCAACATTCATTGCTTCATGTCCTATTTTCGTTTGTAAAGTGTTTACATTTTTTACGCTATGTGCATACCCGCTGTACCCACCCTGTTATGGCCAAGACGGCCAACAGTATTTGAAAATAAATAAAACTTCACGTCTATCTTGGGTGCCTCACATAGACAATATAACCTGTGCTGCCCAAAAAAGATTAGGATCTCTAAAGTTTAAATTAGGTGACTCCGCATCCTCATTAAGATTAAAAGCTTATAAAACGTAAGTTACACCTCTCACACAATATTCGAGTATCGTTTGGGATCCTCACACAGCGGTAGGTATTGAAAAACTAGAAAGAATTGAAAGGTTAGCCGCGCGCTTCATTTATAAGTGCTTCCAACGACGTGATTCTCCAATGAGTATGCTGGAAACCGCAAACTTGGAACCACTAACTGATCTAAGAAAAACTGCCAGATTGAATTCCTTTCGCCAACTTTATTACGGGACACTAGGAATACAACCGCGCGATTATATTATTAAGGACACATCTCGAATTTCCCGCCACAGACAGAGCCAGTATTTGAAACCGATCTTTGCACGAACAAACCTATTTAAATACTCATTTTTTTCCCGAAAACAATCATTGATTGGAATGCCCTACCTGGAAATTCCCACTGGTTACAACCACCCACTTGATGTATCTTGTTGACTGTATCCCTTGTATATATTTGACGGTTCACTTTTTTTTTGTATTTGCTTACGTAGCCCCCTCCTGCTTGGACAAAAGTCCGCAATATTGTGAAAATAAATAAAATAAAATAATCTTTCGAATATCCAAATAAGCGAAGTAATAAGGTTCGTGGAGCCTATTTGTAAGCTAAAGGCTTCTTTTACATTATTTGGATATCGAGATTCTATGTATCCCTTGACGTGAACATGTAAATTAAGCTACATCTGTCACCACGTTAACAGCTCTACGCCAGGTCAACTGGAAACCTTAAAGACGAAAAACCAACGAGAGTGCGCTGAAATGTAGCGCACCTTGACAATGACAACCATGAAAAATGCATCAGAACGTGATCATATGCATACGTAGCAGCTAAAGGCAATAACACAGCACCGCACGTTTTGAAGAAATCTAGAAAGTGGTGAGACTCAAAAAAATTACTTTCTCTTAACAGAAACAGAGAGCCTTTCGGCTGCCTAAGCCGAGACACGCTTATACTCAACGGTTGGTGACTCTTGCGCGTAAGTGACGTCCTGCCTTTGCTTCTTCAGCAACTGCGTCGTGTGCGCCACAGCCGCGGTTCTGCTGCACCAGAATCATTCAAAGGGGTCTTCACTTTCGCCAGTATTGCTCGCTGTAGGCTGCACAGACTCTTGCTGCTCCCTCATCGTGTTCGAAGGAAAAGAATATTCCCGCCCTTCGAATAGTGAATTTTCGAAGAGATGAGAATCAAATGCCAATAACTATTCCATTCGAGCCATAATGCTCGAAATGTTCGCGCCACTTATTTATAGCGTTAGCCCGATTAGCGATGCAGCACGCCAGTTCTAACTGCTGCAGTGCAGTACGAACAGCGTCCTGCCAGATGCGAGGCACGTCGCCACGGTGGATGGAGCACCAGGTGGGAAAGCTGTTGGCGCGTCTCAGCGTCCGATATTACGATTTAGCGTTGCGTTTACTCCCGGTTCCGCTTAGACCTGTGTATGCATCAAGGTATGGCATGTATATATGCACAGCTGTTTAGTAAGAACGCTAACGTGTGTGCGCCCAACGCCTACATCCACAGTTGAAACCACACCCCGGGCTCTCTCTCTCTCCGGCACAGCCGGTTCAGTGGAACGGGACACTACTCGGCTTCGCCATTCTTGCAGCAAAACGTACTCCGCATTTCTGCAGACTTTCTAACCCTCTGTGCACCGGCCGTGAATCCCTGCCAACCCTTCGACAGAAGGAAGGCTTCGGAGCCGTTGACTGCGCGAACATGCCTTGAGTGCCCTCTTAATTGCCGCAGCAATAAATGTACAAAAGAAAGCCAGCATTAGCTGTCCCCCAAACTCGTTGGTTTATGAAAGCTTAGGGTTGATCAAGCTAATGACATAGTGAATTTCGGGCAGATACTTTAGCGACGTTCTGGACGCGAACCTATCATGCTAGGCACGCTACCTGCGGCTTGGAAGGACGCAGTCAGAGCAAGCGGAAATGCATATAATCGCTCAATAATGCGCTGTGTAGAACGACAGAAAGCTGAGCTAGTTGGTAAGGATTCATTATGCAAAATAGAAGTGAGGCGTGCAGACAGGACACAAGAGTAGAGAAGTGGACAACACGAATGCCGACTATCAACTGAAGGGAGCACTGAGGCGAAAAAAGAAAGAAGAACGCTCACGCTGTATTTCGGATTGCATTGCTAGCATTAAACAATCAAATTCTCATTCTAAGACGCCTGACCCTGTCCGACCGTTAGCTGATTACCTTGTGGAGCATAAACTTAGACCAGTAATAACTGACAAGGAAGGTTATTTCGTAATTATGCCAGATGACATGTTCTCAGAAAAAGCGATTTCAGCCATAGAAAAGAATTTGCAGCCAGTCAAACTCAAGCCTTCGGTAGTTAAGCAACGTGCGGTTGACCTCTTGTCAAGACATAATCTTGATAGGCTTGTCTGTAATGTAAAGAAAGCTAAATCCCTCACCTTAGAACTGTTTTTCTCGGCCAAGACCCATAAACAAGAAATTTCTTTTCGTGCTATAGTGTCAGAGAAAGGGACGTGGCAGGTCTGTGTCGCTAGTTACCTACAGAACTGCCTAGCTTCACTAGATTTTTCAGACCCCTTTCGCATACGTAATTCTCAGGCACTAGTTCAGTATTTGAGAGAGGAAAATTCTGGTGATTGTACAGCTTTTAGTATGGATATCGAAGACCTGTATTATTCCTTGCCGCATGACGGGTTGCTAAATTCCGCAAATGAATGCATTAAAGAACAAGTGCAAGGGTCGGCTTTTATTGACAGATGCGGTGTTTCTAGGGGAGCTTTTCTAGAAATTCTTTCAATGTACTTGAAGTCGACGCTGATTGGGTGGAGAGATGGCGTTTTTCTGCAGAAATCAGGCATTTGTATTGGCTCAAAGGTTGCACCTGTTCTTAGCAACATTTACCTGAGTAAGGTTGACAACTGCTTAGAGAAAGCCTTAGGTGATAGCGTTATCAAGATATTTCGTTACGTTGATGATTGCCTGATTTTCTGCAATAGGGAAGAATTAGATTGCGGTGCTACCTCAGTAAGTGAGCAATTTAAACTTTATGGGGGAGGATTAAAGTTTACCAAGGAATTTCCTCAGCGACGCGTAATTCAGTTTCTTGACATTTCCTTGATCTTCGAACAAAATCATGTTTGTTGGCAGTACTCCCCAAGATCTTCGAAGCCGTTGCTAAACTTTCAATCCAAGCATTCTAAATTAGTTAAAAACGGAATTGCCATGTCGTGCCTTAAGTTTTCCCTCACAAGATCCTGCATGCACAAAATGAGCGCCAGTTTTAATGCGCAGGTCCGGCGCCTATTAGGAATTTCCTCAGCGACGCGTAATTCAGTTTCTTGACATTTCCTTGATCTTCGAACAAAATCATGTTTGTTGGCAGTACTCCCCAAGATCTTCGAAGCCGTTGCTAAACTTTCAATCCAAGCATTCTAAATTAGTAAAAAACGGAATTGTCATGTCGTGCCTTAAGTTTTCCCTCACAAGATCCTGCATGCACAAAATGAGCGCCAGTTTTAATGCGCAGGTCCGGCGCCTATTAGAAGCAGGTTATCCTAGTGTAGCGGTGGCCACTGTGGCTGAGCGCCTAAAGAAGTCGGTTTCGAGAGGGACGGACGTGATTACAGAAAGCAGTAAGAGCAAAAAAAGAGTAGTGACTATTCCGTATATTCATTAAGTGTCGCACAGGCTTAAAAAAGTTGCTAGCAGATATGATGATAATGTTGCTTACTGCTCCCAATAAGCTAGGTAAGATATGCGCAGCCGTACAGAATAAAAAGGAGCGGGTAGAAGGCAAAAAAGGAACAGATATTTGTCCAGTGAAGCACAATAAGAACAACAGTTTTACTGACTGTCGTATGGGTGTGGTTTATAAAATTCCCCTTAGCTGTGGCCAGTTCTACGTAGGGCAAACGGGACGGTGTATCGATCAGAGGCTAATGGAACATAAAAGGTCGTTAATCGGTGCATCGCCTTCTAATCTTTCGCTACATTGCCGAGATTGTAACTGCACGCCAGAGTTAGATGAATGCGCGATATTGCACAGGCATAAGAATGAAGATACGCGTCTTATGGTAGAGGCATGGCATATCTGTAATGGTGGAAGTGCGAGCGTGAGTGAGCCTTCGATTACTTTACATAAGGAAGAGATTAAGTGCCTTAACAGTTATCTCTCACATAGACCGGCACGTGTACCCGATTGACACGTGGTGTTACCATTCCTGAGCATGCGCAGATGAGTTTTGAGTCTTGTTTCTTTTTTCGCCTCAGTGCTCCCTTCAGTTGATAGTCGGCGTTCGTGTTGTCCACTTCTCTACTCTTGTGTCCTATCTGCACGCCTCACTTCTATTTTGCATAATGAATGCGCTGTGGCAACATTGCGAGAGAGGGGACCGCATACGTGGCGCACTGTGACGAGTAAACTTTTCATGGCGTCAGTTTGCCACAATTGCGCAACGATTAGGAAGTTGCAGTGTTTCAGCTGCGACTGAAATGTCGCAAGCACCACACATATCTTTGGTTAATATTTATTCTTTTGTAAGCATACAATGATGCCGTAGTATGGTATGCCGTAAATATTTCTTTACTTAAGGAGTTGGTAAAGGTTTCGCTTCCAAGACATTTCAAGCCACAATAACACATGAAGCTCCTTCTTGTCTTTTTTACTGTCTGGCTTCAAGCTAAGATCATCAAGCAAAGAACTAAATTCATTCGTCAAGCACAAGGAAATATAGTGAACTTTCAGAAGCATTTCACATACAAAAGATGGGGGCTGACTGTGTACTATAGCCTTTTATGTCTTTGTTAGTTTCTGAGATGGAAATACTTGGTAATCTATTTCATATAACTTAACACGCGCACGCAGATTACCTTTCTGCGTTTTTTTTTAATAAACTGCAATAAGGGCAGTAAAGACAAGACACGTCTGTCTTGTCTTTACTGCCCTTATTGTGCTGTAGAACACCTTACGTAAATTTCAGCATCATCCCCATCACCATCATCAGCCTATTTTTTGTCCACTGCAGGACGAAGGCCTCTCCCTGCGATCTACAATTATCCCCTCTCTTGCGTCAACCGATTACAACTGCCGCCTGCGAATTTCCTAATTTCATCGCTCCACCTAGTCTTCTGCCGTCATCGAGTGCGCTTCCGTTCTCTTGCCACCAATTCTGTAACCCTAAGGGACCAACCGTTATCTAATTTCCGAATTACATTACCTGCTCAGCTCCATTCTTTGCTCTTAATGTCAATTAAAATATCGGCTATCCCCGTTTGCTCTCTGATCCGCACCTATCTCTTCCTGTCCCTTAAAGTTATGCCTAGCGTTCTTCGTTCCATTGCTCAGTGAACGGTCCTTAACTTGTACTCAAGCTTCTTTGTCAGTCCCCAAGTTTCTGCGCCATATGACAGTAAAATGCACTGATTGTATACTTTCCTTTTCAATGATAACGGTAAACTCTCAGTCAGCAGCTCACGATTTCTGCCGAATGCGAGCGAATCCATTTTTATTCTTCTGTGAATTTCATTCTCATGGTCAGGGTTCGCTACGAGTAATTGACCCAAGTAAACGTACTCCTCCATCGACTCTAGAGGCTGGCTGGTGATCCTGAACCATTGTTCCCTTGCAAGTCTATGGATCATTATCCTGTTTTCTGCGTACTAATATTCAACCCCACCCTTACACTTTCTCTGTTATGGTCCTCAATCATTTGTTGTAACTCCTCCCCAATGTTGCTGAACAGTACAATGTCATCTACAAACCGAAGGTTGCTGAGATATTCACCATTGATCTCACTACAAAGCCTTCCCAGTTTAATAGCCTGACTACTACTTCCAAGCACGCAGTGAGGTTGTGTCTCGTTGTCTGATCCATTTCTTATAGGCATCTTTCTACTTTTCCCGTGGAGAATTAGGGTAGCTATGCAATCTCTGTAGATATTTTCCAAGATATTTACGTAAGCCTCCATTACTCCTTGTTTACGTAATGCCTCTATAACTACTCGTAATTCTACTGAGTCAAATGCATTATGGTAATCTATGAAAGGCTTATAGAGAGGCTGATTGTACTCTGCGGATTTCTCAATTACCTGAGTGATGACATGTATGCGATCCATTGCAGAGTATTTCTTCCTGAAGCCTTTCCCTTCCTTCCTACAGCCTTCGCACAGCCTGTTCCCTTGGTCAAGTGAAGTCCAGTGTTGCCCTCATTCTACTGGAAATTGGTGAATATTTATATAAAACAGGAAGTAAGCTATTGCGCCTATAATTTTTGCATTTCTTTACCATCTCCCTTCTTGCGGATTAGTATAATGTTGGCATTCATCCAGATCTCTAGGACCCTTGAGGAGGCGAGACAGTTCGTATAGAGGTCCGCCAGTTTTTCAAGCATGTCACATCAATTTGAGACACTTGTTTTGGTCAGCGTTACCTGATGACGTATACACGTCGCCCCAAAGGGGTAACTTCGTGTGGTGGACGACACTGCTTTACGTGAGTTATGAATTGAGCTGCAATTGAGTGACCATGCTAAAGGTGTACATCAAGCGCGGCTAGTTTCTTATACGTGCGTCAGCATAAGGATTTTCATGGTAAGAAAGTGGTTGGCTAAATGCACTTCAGATTGCATTTTCCAAGCGATCTGAATAAATTCTCGAAAGAGCAGGCCATGGACTCCATTAATCATGTGGAAATGCTAATGGCACTAAACTGGTTCTTCAGGCTTGTAACATGCCAGGGAATGAAAATGCAATCTTGGGACACCAGCCGTCTACTTCTCGCATATATAAACAATTATTGCGACGCGATCGCATGCCCTGTCCAGCTTGCCATATGCACGGTCTTACCGCTGAGAATATTGTAGGCATCTTGTTTTCAAGAGGCGTTGCATTTCTAAGAAAGATCTTTCATTCAATTTTCGTCGTGTTGTTACTCTCGAGCGTCCGCTTGCTCTCACTTCTTCGCGTCTTCAAATGCTAATTGGTCTTGTGATGAAATTCGCCACTGCACGACGGAAGTCCATGTCATAACGTTTTATTTAGGACTACTTCCATCGTTGCTCTACTGATATGTCGGGCAGTCATTTCTTACAGCCTCGTGCCAATGTAGGCAAAAGCTCCATTACGTTAGCGATTCAATGCGTCACTTCCTTATTCATTTACCGTAAGAATTTCGACGTTACCGTTGCGCGCACATGCAGCACAGTGTGCTCGCTTCGTTTACGCTCTTACCTTAACTCCTTCATTGTCAATTGCACTGATGAGCGCTCGAGCGTACAGGTACAAGATGCCGCCGTGCAACATGGCTTTAGTGCCATCCGGATAGTATAGCGGTGGTGCCAGTGTTCCGAGGGAGAGGGACAGGTGGTTGCGCACCTGCACGTAGTCCGCGTACGGCAGCTGAGTGTTGTCGCCCAGGAGCAGCTCCTCTTCGGCCGCCTCGGAGCCGAACAGCTCGCGTTGGCTACGACGCGTCTCGACCCAAAACTCGGTAAACGATGGAGCGCTGTCGGTGAAGTTTCTGTACACTTTCTCCAGTGCCTCCGCATTGAGGAATTTGCTTGAGGGCCACAACACGGTGCGCACGTTCTCTAGCTTTTCTACGGCAACTTGTGTTGTCTTGCTTTCGAGCCAGGTAGAAGCCTTCGTTTTCTCAATGGCGACCTGCGAGGGTTTATCGCATGCAATAGCTGAACAACCTAAGATCCATCTTCAGTAGGTTTGTTCAATCTTCACATAATTGCTTGCTGCCTTCCTAGAAATTGTACACATGTCAGTAGAAGGAGCCGCGTATAGCTCTTACCAACCGATCGATGTTTAATCGTATTTATGTGAAGGAGAACGACGAACCACCAAACCGTTCTAAGAAGCAAGTCTTATGCTATCTTCGGCATCGCGTACGATTATGGTCTAGCTTTGCGAAAGCTCCCCAATGCCCATATATTGATGTTCGCAGTTACAAATGCCATCACACGGTCATGCAACTATTCTCAGATTATCATTGTGAATGGCAGTAGAAGACCCAATATCGTTATAAAAACAAGAAAAGCTGGGACCACAGTGCGCATTTCTACTAAAGCGCTTCTTTGAAATTGCTGAGCTCTCAGCCAGCTTCAGACGAGCGACCAGCATTTTGGCTTGGCGCTGTGTGACGTCTAGAAATCAGGAGCGACCACTGCGCCGTCTGCTTCGAAACTAGTTCAAGGCCAATTCGGACGTGTTGCTCCGCACGCTCTGGCACAAAGCGGCGCCGCAGGGGCGTCCTCGTTCAGTTGCGCCTGCATTTACTTCACTCGCGCCACAAAAAGTAGCAGCAAACTCCCCAACGTACATGCGAAAAGGAAACGACGCATGGTGACCATGGTGTGTTTCCAGCTACTGCAATGGCATTCGGTGTTTGCGGTACTCAAAAGCACGGCCTTCGATATATAAGCTCCCGTTATCTGAGGAAGCCGCCTCCGGTGGTGCCAATTCATTTCGTCTACACAGTGTTGCCACATTGTTTTACTGTTTATTTAGTGATTTTAAGTAATTCAAATACAAAGTTTCTACAGCATCGACAGCGCTCAAAATTTGTTGTTGTGCTGTGGTGCGCGTACGGCGCGTACGGTTTATTATGCAATGCATAATTGAGGCTTGAAAATTTCGTGTCCCGGCTTGTTTTAAAAAAGCAAATCCGAGGTTTCAATTAGACACGTCATATCCGGTACGGCGCATGAATTAATTGCTCAAGCGCGAACATCTGCCTCTCGTAATTTCCTTTCATCTGCTATACTATTCGTTCAAATAGTTAAGCGTTTCATCGATAATTCCATATCAGAGAACCATTTTCCATACAACCATATACAAATTCACAAATGCGAACATCATCCAATTTCAACGACAGCGTCATCGTATCACCTGCATCGTACTGAATTACAAAACAAGAGAACAAGACAGTTGTTCAGTGATTAAGGTGAACATAAACTTACTCACTCGAGGAACATTTAGTGGCTCACCATCTCGCTGAACTCCAGGAATGCAATCGTGTCTCAAACATACAATTTTTAGGGCAGTACAGTTATTAATTGTTGTAAGATATTACGCTCAAGGAACGTTTTGCAGCACCACTAACGATCAATTTTACATGAGGCATTGAGCCCATGCGCGTGAAAACGAGACATGGGCCACAGCGAAAGCTTATGCATGACTAAGCTAAAAACTTAATTTCCATCAGGCTTATGAGAACATATCGGATGGGGATCTTCACTTCTTGCGAAGCCCCTATACATGAAGCTTTCGCGTAACAGGACTAATGGTCATCACTAAGTAACAACATATAGCTCTTGCATCACACATGCAAAATCAAGGTGATTGGCCTATGAAAACCTAATTGCACAAGCATGACGGATAAAGTCGATTTTCCTTATGCTTCTCTTAATGAAAGCAGTGTGTCGACCACTTCATAACGCCTAAATACTTCATTGTGCCATATATAATACATTTTTCGCAGTGCTACAATACAGACGAATGTTAAGAGATTATTTTCCCGTTAACTCTCACCGCTTCCAGAAAAAAAAAAGCGATGACAAGCCATCGACAAATGGTATTCTGAGAAGTCAGAAAATCGTTTAATGGCAGAGAGGCGAAGAGTTCCCAAACATATGCATTAGGCTTCACTCTGCGGTTTGCAAGAATAATCTACGCATCAACATTCTATATTCTGCGCGTTAGCCCATCTCAGCCAAATAAGTCGTGATCTTTAAACATTCGTTTTTAGACGCTGACGGACGACACACGGCAGGCATAAAAGAAAAAAAAACGGAGTGATCTAAGTGTATACTGGCGTATCATGCGTTATTCAAGGCAAATATTCAAGGCCAATTCAAGGCCAATATTATATAGTGCAAATACAAGAAAATGGTGGAGGATATTGCGATATAGAAATTTCGCTAAAATTTTATACCTGCTTTTGTAGGAAACAAAGTGGCTCGCAGTGCAGTTCCTTGCTTTTTTGCCGCCAACCACACGATACACCAACAATTTTACGTTTTCTAAAAATTCTGACCACGTTTCATTCATTAACTCGCATCCGCGTGTTGGAAGGTAAAACGGGCTTGCTTGGGGCTGTATTCTGTTGCGGCCACTCTGATACCAAATGAAGTTAGCCATTAGAAAGACAAGTCATTTTCCACTGTTGGTATGTGCCGACCTCGCGAATGGCCAGTTTCTAGGGTTCTCATTTTTCGGTTTTGCAGTCTCTCTTGGTTGATGCCATAAAATGTCTACGGCAGCTACATGCGTATCATCACACTCACCTGTACGATGCCGGCTAGGTGTTCGTCGATGCGTTGCCGCTCGCCTTCCGAGAAATGCGCTACAGTGGCCATAGCGGCGACAAGGAGCTTGTAGCTTGGCTCGACCTGGCCAGCGCAGAAGCGAGGCTGTTCGTTTTTCGCTCGGTGATCACTGCCGTGGAACACAAGAAGAACGGCCCTGGGGTCGGCCACCGCCGCATACGCTTGCATAAACAACCACGACAGGTGGTTCAGTACAGCCTTATCGCCGACTTGGTTGATGATACGCATGATACTTGTGAACTCGGCAATGTCGCTCACAAGCAGCAAGTCATCCATTGTAACAGGCGGATCAATTTTCATCACTGCATTGAACATCTTCATTACGTGCTTTCCTACAGGAACCTGGGATCTCTGGTCAATGTCCCTGAGTGAGAACAACGCCGGAACGCGTGCGCTGCAAGGGCACGACGGTACCAAGGTGTTGAAAACGTCTTGAAGCATGTTGTATGTTTCCAGCATCTCTTGAACCTTGGGATGACTGCTTGTGTCGTTAGAAAAAAGATTAAAAAGATCGTCGTAGACACTCTGAAAGTACATCTTCGGTATACCATTAATGGTGGCCTTCCAAAGCAGCATACGCTCGTTAGGGGCAAAAAAGATTCGCCTTTGTTTTCCTTTAGGAAAAGCCGAGAGGACCTTCAGGGTGAACCAGAGGTGCACGTTCCAATTGAAAGAGAGGTCGAAGAGGACCTTCGCAGGAGGAACTGGTTGTTGCAGGTTGTTTGGCCAATCAATGCCGCGTGCGTGCATGAATTCTTTCATGGGCAGGAGGTCCGACCTCGTCTGCCCCATGCAGCTTTCCAACATGGCATCGACTTTCTTGCCTACGGGGAAGTGGACAGCACCCTTAGTAAGTACCACCGGAAGCTGCTGCGACCACGACAGGAGCATATCAGACATCTCAGAGCGTGATATGAAAAAATCGTTTCGGGGTTTCCAGCGCTTACACACATGACCACCAAAATCGTCACAAGGGTCCACGCTGTTGTCCAGCTGATTTTCTATTCGATACCTGGGAATGAACAAGAAAATAGGCGTCAAACTTTAGGCAGCACTCACAGCATGTCCATCTGCGTCAAGGCTAATTATTCGAAAAATCACTATTAGGCTTATGCACTAAATATATTTGTTCTCTTTCATCAGGTTTGTTTTGGAGCAGTGGTCATGTTCAAGAGAGCTAGCAGGTGTACGCGATGGTCTCTTCTTTGAGAAAGCGCGGATATTTTCTCCAGATGCTGAAATGCTGCGCTCTTTCACGCCGTACATGAACAGCCGACAAAAAAATAAGATGTTTTTAGCACCGAAACGTGAAAAAGTTAAACTTCCTCACGACTTCTGAATGCTGCGGTCGCGAGGAAGAAAGCATTCAGTTAACTGTATAGCCTAACAACATGACTTGAGCACAGACGGTATTTCGATAGCTGCGTAGCCCTAACAGAGGGTAACATGTCATGCGTCGACAGTAACATGCTCGAATAGTTTTTAATAATTAGGCGTGCAGAACTAGTATTGCTCACTCCTCAAAAGCTGTCAGAGGCACAGTCCAGTTTGTAAGAAACGTGACCAGTTCACGTTCAAACGTCACTCACGCCCTCTACCGTAGGCAGCTGGCTCGAGGGAAGTTGCTTCGAGCACGTGCCACCGGAATCGCTCGTTTCGTTGTTAGAATTTATAGAAGACTCCTCATAACGTTAGACGACCGCCGAGGCATGTCATTTGAAGCGCTCATAAATTTAGATGAAAGCACATCAAATGTTTCTCTGTGGCAGTTGTACACGTGTATCCATCTCACCGATGTTGGTGGCAGCCCTCTGTAATGCAGATAAGCATAAGTTGCTGCTTTCGTCTGGGTAGCAGCAAAAAGGCGGTCGACAGAACGATCATGATGAACAGTGTGGTCGTCACTGCCTTCATCTCGAATGACACTGCAGATTTCCTGATAGCCGCACTCTTGGGAGACTCAACCTGCAATAACAAGCGAAGAAGGGAGGCGCCTGTCGAAGGTCCATAGTTCAAGACGCAGCCTAAAACACACAGTAGCCTATGTAGTCTGTGTGCGGATCTCTTTCTTGCGTTCGTAGTCAAGAAAGAGTATCCGGGCAGAAGGTCCCAAATACATTCCGGAACACAAGGTGCTCGAGAAAAAAATGGGTGGCGCTTCTTCGCTTCTCAAATTTTAAGGCACGTTGTATAATTTAATGTCTTTATGAAGAAATTGTCGATTACCACACAGAAATATGCTTGCATTCCACAAATAATTATCCATAACCAAAAATGCTATGCATTCAGCACTAGATTGAAAACCCAAAATACGTTACATCTAGGGCGAAAAATCAAGACAGCCTTTTCTCTCTCCTCGCTAAACTCACGCATACCATGGCAAGCTAGAAATATGTGCTAGCGAAAAGAGTGTAATAATTTTTTCTTCCGCAAAAACAAAGTCAGGCGGGAAGAAACCCAGACAGCAGAAATTAAGACCGTGGAGCCAAAATGCACCATAATCTTTAGTTTCCATGTGTCGCCGCACCGCCAACTGGATGGTCGCAATCACGTGGTCTCTTGCTAATCTACCTGATGAATGCCGCCGCGTGGACGTGGAGGCTAGTAGGCTTGCCAGCAATGACATCTTGGCAACTGACCTCGTTACGCTTCGTTTCTGCTGACTTTTTTAGCGCATGTCAGAAATAGATAGTTTTCTAACAACAACATACGAATGTGGGGGCGATCCTTTTCCGGCTTAAACAACTGCCGGCAGACAGCTACGCGCTCTTCGTGATATGATCCAAACCATTAATTGTAGAACCCTCGCCGGTAGCAATTAATTAAAAGTCGTACTCAATCGAATATCACACATCCGGTGGCTTTAGAGAGAGACATTTCCGCGACATTAATTCATTTTCTTACTTCAGCGATATCCGTTATACATGTCGGCTCAGTTTCTACTCATTTTGAGATCCGCTGCGGTCTGTGTCTGTTGCGGGAACCTTGAAGTACTTTGCGGGTTTACAAGGACACGAAACTGCGATGGCTCGAGTAAATTCAAACCGTAGTACTACCCAGTGGCAGCAGGGTTTCTAGATCTCGGGTATTCTGCAAATGCTATACGAGAAAAGTGCAGCCGCAAGGTTACTGCGCTCAAGTCGGTACAGTTATCTGATCGAACGCACATCTTGAACTTCATCTGAAGTGAAGCTTTCAGTGAAGCGCGGAAAGGTATGCTACATATTTGGCGATTTAATTCCCGGTTTTTAAATTATGGGGTTTTACGTGCCAAAACCACTTTCTGATCATGAGGCAGGCCGTAGTGGAGGACTCCGGAAATTTCGACCACCTGGGGTTCTTTAACGTGCACCTAAATCTAAGTACACGGGTGTTTTCGCATTTCGCCCCCATCGAAATTCGGCCGCCATGGCCGGGATTCGATCCCGCGACCTCGCGCTCAGCAGCCTAACACCATAGCCACTGAGCAACCACGGCGGGTAATTGCTGGTTTTTGGGCGTACAGTAAATCGGCGCGCGCAAAAAGTACACTCGGAAATCAACGTGACACACGCTGTGATCATCTCAGTGAGCTATTCGGCGCCGGCACCGTGAAACCATAGGTAAGAATGTGACCCAACGGTTAGAGCAGAAGGGTGGCTGTGCTGTGGAAACGAGGTTCCCCCGGCAAAACAGCCCTTCTGCTCTGACACAGCTCTAACGCAGAAGGGCACAGCTTCCCGTGGTGCTAGGTGGGAACGAGGTGACCCCAGCACCAGTCCGCGCAATTAAGCTGTTTTTTTAAGCGTCAGCTATACGGCAAGAGAGCTGAAGCACCCAGCAGCCAGGGCCAGGAATGTACGGGAGGTTTCGCAAAGACAACCTCGCCCTGAGGAAGTACCTTCATGAAAAAATTGCGTTACATATGTTACGGGACATGCCTAATAATAAATGCGCTTGCGCAGTTGTATCGTTTACGTGAATCACAAAATAAAGGATTCTTTGGAATATATTTCGATATTTCAAATGAGAGCTAAGCATACACTCCGACGTTTCGAATAGCGAGATGTAGGCGCAAGACTGCTGTAGGTGCGCGCAACACATTAGGCATGCATTCCAAACGTTTAAAGCGCTGTTTACAAATGTCAGGAGATCAGACGGAATGACTGTAGGTGATACCTAAAGGAATCGCGTTTCCTGAGAAGACGAGAAAAAAACACCACATTTTGAGCACGCCGCGTGACAAGGATAAAGCTGTTAGGTGGTTCGAAGTTTATTCTACCTGCCTGCATATTAATGACCAGACAGTGTGATTTTGCTTAAAATGTGTATGTAATAATGAAAGTGAAATAACTCCTGGTTTAGAACCTGAAGGAACAAATGGATTACTCGATCGAAGAACACGTGTTGCATGTTCCTAACAGCTCATACTGTCGCAAGTCTGACTTGATGAAGCTTTGCGTCGATGTTCCCGCTTACATATAAATATTACGATCCCTGATGATCCAGTCCCTGATGTTCGATGTGGAACACAAAAGTAATGCTCAGCAGCCAAGCAAAAAAAAAAAAACAAGAACACTTGATTGCTAGATGGCCGTTGAATCTGTGCAAGTGTATATCTAAGTCAATTACGCACAGTGGACCGCTATCATGAGAAGAAAACGTACAAAAGCATAAAAATGGGTTGGAGCACATAGGGCCGACATTACCAAATCATGACCGGCACCTCACCGCAATCGTTGAAAAGCATATAGTAAAATCATTGCATTTTATAGGTTCTACCATGTTGGGTAGACAGTTAAAAATCAGAAAAAGAATCGTCAAACAGTTAAGGGACCGTGCAACGAGCACCGGAAAAAAATATATGTTAGGACTAACATTAAGAGACAGAAACATGGCAACATTGAATAGTCATCCTTGTCAGCGTAACGAAACTATCTAACGGACGGATAAAGCCAGCTCGGAGCTGACTGGTCTGTTATTTTAAGGACTCATCCACACTACTAATGCGCCAATTCACCACCTGCTATCACAGATGCAAGAATAATCTCTGAGGCTGCAGCAAATTAACATCTGATCACCTGTACATATTATATGGCATATGCACACGCCAGAGCTTTAAAATTTTGGAATATTTATGCAGCACAAAACCGAACACAAGCGCCAACTAAGCTGCAATGCCAAATGAGTGAATGTTTCTAGATGAAGTTGAAATACGAAGGTATTGCTTCAAGTTTGATTTGTAAAACTTTCTCCACATATGTAAAAACATTGAACTTACATATATCGACACATTAAACGCATGAACAAAGTGCAACAATAGGAAGTGCGTTAACATAGTGCTGGTAAACACATTCGTTCTACGTGTGTAGTAGACGACAACCATTGTGAGAGAGGAGCAAGCTACAATGTCTCAGTGAAAAACCGATCATTTCAAATAGAACGGATAATTGTAATTGGAAGGGAACTTGAAGTGTGCTCATATCACTAATCTTTACAAAAGTCAAGCCTCCGGTGCTGCCTCTGCTGCAAATTTCAACACATCTATTACCATTTTGCCTGTGCTATTGACTGCGCAATGTCTACGAGACTGAACGTACATTGCCTTCCTTAACATTGCACTGACGCGTTTGCCACGGAAGATCGGGGAGATATTGCCGATCAGTTTTGGCACGAGCAAGCAGCTGTCTAAGGTTTTGTGGATAGAAATGGTGCCGAGGACTTTTGCTAATACATTAACATTTGTGAACAGCGCTGCGTGCTAATGTGCCACACTAGAGCCCTTTAGAGCATTTCCATTCCTGTATGCCTCCTCAGCTTAAAACTAACACATAAATGCCTCAGAGCACCACTTAGTACTTGGGATTTATAAACTTAATGAATTTTAAAGCATACCTAAACATAACGAGCAAGCGTTGCTTACTTCTCTGAATCTCTAATCTGCAAGGTACATCCACAATAAATCGACAGCGCTGCTCACCGTTCGGAGCGCAAGCTCTAAATTACCACTTTATTAAATCAATCCCAACAGTACACATTTGTACTCGACTTGGTAAACTTCACACTATACACCTATATAACACCGTTTTCTCATGGGCGCCACCATATTCCGTACGCAGTGGCGCCATCTATGGGGAGTTGGCGTGCTGGCTTGGGCGAGCTGTCTAATATCTCAAATATACACTCGGCGCTGATTTTGAATGCTTGTTTCCGCGCTCGCGCGGTCTGTTCAGTGTGACGTGGCGCCTTCTATGTGGAAAATGGTTCTGTAAAACATACTGAAGTGGTTGAAGCCGGCATGGCTACACATTCTCCTGGCGTTGAGGCAGACGTAGCACACAGCGCGATGTGTGCGCACGTGTTTGAGTCTACAATCATCGTCGGAGATCTGTTGTGTATCTGTGAACGTTCCATTCACTAATGTGACCTGTATCTAACAAGTATTGTCATTTAGTTCTAAGCTGGGGGTTAGGAACTATGAAACATACCCGACGATCGTAACAGCGTGGGTACCGTTCTGTTACGGTAGAAGTTGTGCTGTTATACTTCCAGAAGCGTTCAATGTGTTAGCTGTAGATTACATTGCGTGACTACTAGGTTCAGTGGGCATGGTTTGCACCCATGAATAAAATAGTTTTGGTTAGTAATAATAACAGCACACCTTATGGGGGTGTGAGTTACACTTGTCCAGCAAAGCGACCGTTAACGAATTGCGCGAGCGTCCGAAGCTGCAGTAGATGCTGGATTACGGATACCTCTGCTCTACATAGCGCATGGACCAAGCATGCAACGTCAACGTTTATAGATATATAGACATCGTGTGGCATGACCATGCTAGGTGGTATAGCGGCGTTAGCCCGTTTTCTCTTTTATTTTTCTTGAAAGAGGACGATAACCGATTTTTTTTTTCGTTGAATTAAAACCGATACACCGAAACTAGTTCACAACACGTACGCACACCACGGCTGATGATGCGCGTCACACCTGTGCGCCCCAACGTGATATTTCCGCATATTGTAGTTACCGATGTAGCGAAAGGCTGCACACTGTATGGTTCCCAGACGACCTTGTATGAACGGACATTGCGTAAATTTCACAAAGCACGAGTTATATCATCTCCAAATCGTTCCGCTATGCGACAGCAATACTTTCAAGCAGCGGCGGATCGCACAAGCCAGAGAGGAGGAAATTCTGGCCGCGCGCCTTTTCCTCCTCACCCGATTAAAAGGTATATACAATGGAACCAATGAGGACTGCTTATTACTCGCACGCCGTAAATTGCGATGCACTTTCATTAGAGAAACAATGCAGATTAGCACATGTACTCCCTAAAAACCAAAATATATCCACAATAGAGCCGCAGAGATTCTCATTGCATCGACTCATTCAGCTCTTACGTATGTTGTGACGTTTTAGTGACGCTGAAGAACGTAGCGAAAATGAACTTTTAATTCGGCGAACCTGTGCCCCCAAAAGCAAGTGACACTCAAAGGACAACGATAGCTGCTAGCGGAGTCGGCGATCGTCGAAAGTATGAGGAGCGGGTCAAACACGTCGGTAGGGTGAGCTTTTATACATCACTGGTCGAAGGATCCATTGTAATCGCTGGTGCCTTCGTGCCTTCCAGAAAGTGCCACACAGCTCACGTCGCGCATACAATCAGAATAAACAAGGTTCGGTGACAACAAAGAACGGATAGAAGCATCGATAGCATTCGAGAAACTTTCGATACATGCAGGCGCGTCCTGTACCGAGTAGTTACGTTTAACATTTGTTAGGCAGTGAATAGCGCTCACCGGAGAAAGATAAGCAAGTACATGCGCCAATATTTACAATGAAGCCAAGGAGGACTACTTCGTACTCGTAGACCGTAGGCTCTAAATTCAAGCTACTATGAAGCTGGAGCGCGCTGGTTAGTAGTGGGAGTCCATAAGCTTCAACTATACCTACAATTACACTAAATACAGCTACGTAGTACTCGAACTCGACAAACTTCACGGGGTGTATACATCGGAGCCACAGAGTGCTGGGTAGTGCTCAGGCACCGCATGCCCGTAAGTATTTCTAAAAAAACACGAAGTGTTGATTAGTACCACAGGTTTATCATTCCTCGTGCTCCGTACCTTCTAAGTACACCTAGAACAATGAAGCCTCAGAACACTGCTTAGTACTCGGACTCTACATAAGCTGAAATATAGCCCTACAATAAAGCTGCAGGGGGTTGTTTAGTATTAGGATTCTGTAAGTTATAAAATATATCTACAGTGCGTTCACAGTGTACTACTTAGTGTACTGACTCCGTAACCTCGGCAGGCTCGTGATTTAGTGTTCAATAGAGCTACAGAGCGCTACTTTGTGCTCCTATTTCGAAAACATAAAAGTAGCAGTAATATATTAGGCTACCACTTGAACAATGCGTACTTTGCGGGAGGAGGTCTCAATTAGAATGCGGTTTGATGGAGCGACCGCAAACCCCATGCAAGTGACTCACATTGGAAGTGGGTGGCTCCTTGCGAGATTTCACGGGCGAGATGAAGGGCATCAACTCCTTCCCCTGAGCCTTCTTGTCCGGAGATGGTGACAACTTCGCGAGGGCCTCGTAGATATCGGAGACTCGCGAGGGTGCCAAACTTGAGCCTGGGCGTCTGGGAGAAGTCGATGGTGCAGCTGGTGACACAGTGTCCGAGCTCGTCGAGGGGACTGGCACCGCTTGATCCGGCTCACGTGTAAGGTGGGCAGCAGGCGCTCCATTGGATTCCGCAGCGCAAGATGGCACGTCCTGTTGGGCCAATGTCTTCGTTTCCTGCGTCTACACAGTGAAATTGTTCGAAAAACTTTAGTAATATGTAAATAACCAGGAACGCGCAAAACATGCAATGTAATGGGAAAGGAGAAAGAACCGAGTATAGAGGCGGGCACGGTGCAAAAATTATTCTTTGTTGCCTGTGCGTGGAACTCAACATACGTATATTAATGCTGCTATATTATTACGCAAAATCCGCGGCTTAGCTTCAACAATGTGCCGGCACATAGTATGCGAAAACAATTAAGTTCTCGCTATTTCTTTGGGGCAAAATTATTAATAATAGTAGTAATAATAACATCCTCTGTAAGATGACAATTATGTGCATCATGCGTGGAAGACAAGTTTTGTGACGCCCACGCTTAGTCGACGAAGCTACCGTGCGTTACTCATGCCGTCACTTGTGTAGCTACGCCTGAAAGCCCTGAGTTCGCGCGAGGATGGCTTACTGACCGAGACGCCAGGATTCGTCGCCAGGTGAGTCCCACTGCTCGACACGCCGCCGGCAGACCCCACGGAAGGCGACGACATCGAGGGATTCCCGCGCGGCGCTGGCTGGGATTTGCTGTGCAAAAGGTGGCGGTGTCTTATGTTGCGGCCGCTGACGGCGCCAGATTTCTCCGCAGTTAGAACCCTGGATGTTGCCGTGTGTCCCGCCGGGGCTGTGCTGGCGGCTGTAGTCAGCGCGTTCTCACCGTGCCGTGGCTTTGCCGCGGCAGCAGCGCCGTTCTGATGGCAAGCGTCGTTGTTCTTCTTTGCGGAAGACGACATATCGCAATCAGTTCCCAGAAAGATTCTAGAAAAAAGAAAAGCCAGGAGCTGACGAAGAACGCTGACGATCAGGCGCTCGGTCGATTTTCTTCTTCGGCGCGTGCCTTCAGCGCACGTTCCTTTCATGACGATGATGCAGGGGGTACCCTTCGAAGCGGGAGATCACGTGAGTGTCAACGGATGAGAAAGGAGCAAAAAGAGGGAAAGAATTGATCCTCTGGCCGAACCCATCGCACGATGGATGGATGGATGGATGGATGGATGGATGGATGCAAAACTTTAATGAAAGTCCTGAGGTATGCGACTCAGCGCGCTGCTGGTCACTCCCACGTAGGGACCGTCAGGCCATGCCCGACTGCCGCATCATGGGCCCTCAGGACAGCTCATAGTTGCGCCCCGCCATCGGGGCTCTTGATAGCGGAGATCCATTTGTCCTCATTGATTTGTTCCGAGCCTCGCAAGGAGGGGCAACGCCAGAGTATATGGTCTAGGCTAGCAAAGTCATGGCAGTGCCTGGAAGCACTACTGGCATAAGTGTTGGGATAAAGCTTGTGGAATAAAGCCTGGCTGGTATACGATCGCCTACGCTCACCCATACGTTCGGATACGATCGCCTATATGCCTGCGCTGTATTTAATTTCTTGTGAGGAAGAAGAAAGTCTTTCCTGCTGAGATAAAAGTGCTACGTAATTTCGTTTTATGTAGTCGGTTGATCTCTGTTCACCACTGCGGGCCGGCGGGGGAGTTCTTCATGGTCACGGAAAGCCAGACCTCGCGCCTTGGAGTGGGCCACCTCGTTGAGGTTTGTGGCGCCTCCCATGATTGATCTCATGTTAGCGGGTAACCACGTGAGACTGCGGTTGGCGATGCTTTTGCCGTCGAGGAGGCGACAGGCTTCTTTAAACACGGCGCCAACGCTTAAGACGCGGATGGCTGCCCTGGAGTCACTGAAGATATTGGCATGTTTGTCGTCCAGGAGGGCCAAGAGAATGGCCACTTGCTCGACCGCACGCAACGACGTGCTTCGTACCGAAGCGGCGTGTTTAACGGTCCGACCCGTGTGGTTGATCGACACTACTGTGAAATTGTCGCTGTTGCCATACTGGGCTGCTTCAAGGAAGCAGCTGCCGCCAAGGAGTTCTGTCGCGCGGCGTAGGAGTGCCACAGCCCTGGCCTTCCTCCTTTCTACGCTGCGCACGATGACTTTCAGAATTTCAAATTATTTAATTTCACCTGATTGTTCCCTAAAAGTAATCGCAAGATTCGGCAGAACCCATCTCACGTTGACTGTCTACGGCTATGCATTAGCGTTTAATCACAATAGGGTGTCTTATTATTGTACCAAATATTTCAAACTTGCCTGTGTCAGCACAATTCTAACCCTTTATCTAAATTACTCCATGAGGCGGCCATTTCCAACACCAGAAATCTAAATGCGCCATCGTATAATCATTATAATTTGGCAAATGAACGCTTCAATTATTCACTTTACGGCACATACTTCAATCTACGAATTATATGAGGGTGAGTTCGCAAGGCCTATCCACTTAGAACGAATTCTCAGGGCTGCCCGAGTTTCGCCGTATTAATTTGTACGGTGTCCGACAAAATTTATTCTCGCTCCGATTTCCTTAAAAGAAACGCTGTTTTAGAATTTAAATTGAAGCGCAAAAGTAACCCGAACACTAGTGCATCTTGTGGGACCCATTGAAAATAATGTCTCGGAATTGGTGCAGTCCAGAGAATTCGTTCCAAGTGGAACCCACCGTGGTTGCTTAGTGGCTATGGTGCTGGGCTGCTAAGCTCCAGGTCGCGAGATAAGATTACATTACGAGGTTTTGCGCGGCAAAACGACAATTTGATTATGACGCACACCGTAAACGGGGACTGCGGGATAATTTCAACCACCAGGGGTTCTTCAACGTGCGCACAAATCGAAGTACACGGGTTTTCTCGCATTTGGCCCCCGTCAAAAGGCGGCCGCCATGGCATGGATTAGATCCCCGCGACCTCGTGCTTAGCATCCCAACAGCATAGCCACAAAGAAACCACGATGGGTGAGTTTGCGGGATCGAATCCCGGCCACAACGGTCTCATTTGGTGGGCCCAAATGCGGAAACACCCGTGAAACTAGATTTATGTGCACGTTGAAGAACCCTTGGTGGTCCAAGTTATCCCGGAGTACCCCACTATGGCGTGCTCATAATTTACCCATAGTGCCCCATAATTTAATATTAATTTTATATTACAAGTCGATACGCCCTGCGAACTCACAAACTATTATTCGTTGATTAGGATATGTGCAGTAAATTAATAATTCATGAGTTGAGCAGCTTAGCCAGGCTAATTATTTCAATAGGCATTCTGAGTATAAGATCAAAAGTTCGAATTTTGCTATCTGCCATAGGCATCTTTAAAAACTTCATGCAGATAAAAAACATCCTGTATAGTGGCACAGCCTATTGCCACCCTCCAAACGAATTATGTCTGAGGCGTTTACTGCAGGTGGGCTCCTCTTTCGTGCTTCCCTAAGCAAACTTGGCGCCATGTAGCGCCGAGTGTTCTGGGGTGGCATCTGAAATCTGCATGAGGTGTTCTGAGGTGGCACCTGAAATGAAAGCCTAGGGTGGCGTCCGAAATTCATGGTGCGCTGCTGCAAATGAACGTTGAGAAACGCGTCATGTGGCAACCGGGCGCCTCTCTTCGCGTTTCTTTTAAAGCTAAAGCTTCACTGGCCATGCTCCGAGGAGGCGCATGACGTCACACCGCGTTCCTCGTCACACCGACTTCCTCGTCGTTGCGTTCGCCTCCGCTGGGTACGCCAGCTGCATCGCATGCCTGACAACTTGTCGGAGGATTAAGATGGAGAGCTCACGTGCGCCGCAACCACAGTTGAGGTGGCAGTATCGACGGCGACAATTCTGATAAGCAGGAGGATGCCTGCAGTCGACATCGGAATGAGATGAAAAGGAAACGTATCTCCCAGGAAACAGACGAATGGCGCTCCGAACGACTGGCTGAACGCCGCAACAGAGCTAGACAACCAGACTAACCTGGACTTGCAATCAACATTAACCGAGGCTAACCATGCTATGCCTTAGCCTTCGCTACGTATATCCTGGCATAACCGAGATAACCACTGCCAATTTTTTGCGCTCGCTGCGGCCATCTATTGCCACTACCGAGAAACCCGTGCCTGGCCTCCTAGACGCGAATCGTGGAGCGCCTGTGCCTGTGAACGCTGACAATTGTTCTCTCGCTTGCCGTACACTCTTTCGCACATGCTCAGTTACCCGCGTTGGCGAGAGGCTCGTCGAAAAGCGGGACATACCCAGCGTATTCACGGCGCAGCTCACTAAAGCGTTGGCATGAAAGGCGTTCAATGAAACGCTGCATATATAAACAGTGAATTTCTGGCGTACCCTGCTGAAGCATCTGGCTGCTGTCCTTAAGGAACTCTTGTGACGTGGCTTCGATTCCTCTCGGCATCGTAGAAATTTAAGGGATCTTTTTCGTCATTGTGGAACGGCACATTGCCAGTGGCATATGCCTGGTTTCGCGAGTTGGCATCAAAGGCGTTCATTGAAAAGCGGCGCACACGTTCATCCACACACCCAGTGAGCCAAGTTTGCATCAAAGAGGTTCATTGAGGTTCCAAGATGTACATAAATAAATGGGCATCATGGATCCAAGAAAGCAGAGAATGCGGCTTGCGACTAGTTGCTGTAAGATCTGCTGCTCCGCAAGGCGAAACTGAGAGTCCATGATTCCGGAATGTCAAACTTAAAATGGAGCGATGCGGACCCCAAGCGTAGGCGGAGAATTTAGGATTTAAAAATTAGCAGGAACAGTAATCAAAATCTGTCATTGCCCCTTACATACAACCCCAATTCCACTGCGAAGTTCTCAAAGGCCATGTCGTGATAAATGGGAAATAGCTGAGACAGGCCCAACAGATGCCTTATTTTAAGCAAGTAATTTCTTTAGAGAAAGTGGCAAATTGTCGCAAATTCGAAAAAAGACGGAAATTCTCCTTTCACTAAGGAATTACTCGTAAATTAGGACGCGCTACACAACTCTGTGTAGCCGAAGTAAAACTTCTTTTTTTTTTGCGATTTCAATTATCCGTTCATTGATTGGTCTGCCATGGTTAAGACCTGTCGCTCTTCTCCAGACTTTCTGGTAGTGACACTTAACTGCAACTTACCAAACGTTGTTGACCAATACATTTGTGGTACTGCCAATTTGTACTTAGTTTTAGCGACTGCAACGGACACAGCTGGACCGGTTTTTAACATCAATGGTTTTCGCCACTGTAACCTACTTTACTTCACAATTAAAACTACCTTAAACTTTTTTCAAGTGTAACGGCTAGAACTATACGGAATTATAACCGAGCTTATTATGTTGGAATTAACCCCGAATAAGAAGTTTTCTAATGAACTTATTGCCTTCGTTGGCTTCACGGTCCGTGAATGAAGATTGGACACACTCTAAACTTATATTTGAGTTAGTTGACAAGTATGTGCCACTCATCTCTATAGAAAACGATAAAACTATCCTTTGGTTTCCTAAACAACTTCGGTCACTACAAAATTAAAAGAAACGCTTGAACAATACCGCTAGGCGTAATAATAGTGCTTCTTATTTAGATAGATGCAAGGAATAGGTACGAGCTTATTGTAAAGTGTTAGGCGCTGCCAAAAAGAAATGTTTTCAGGACTAGCCCTCACTTATGCACGATTATCCTAAAAAATTTAGGAAATTTTCTTTAATAATTCAACTAAGCACGATCTAATACACGATGCAAAACAAGCTCCGCTTTCTGATATGATTGTTCAGTTGCTTTCAATGCGCACTTCTCATCTGTTTTTACAAAGGAACATTGTTCCAATATGCCATTTCTTCCAGAGCAAAATTTTGCCTTCATGACACCAATCATAATCACTGCCGAAAGTATATCTTAGTTACCAGTCTTAATGTGTCAACTTCATCTGGTATTGATTAAAACTTTAAAATGCTAAATAACTCCACAGATACCTTCAGTCGCATTCTGTCTCATATTTAAGCAATCATTATCATCCGGTCAACCACCTAAGGACTGAAAGATGGCTAAGGTCGTTCTTTTTTTCAAATCTGGTGACATGCACTCACCTGGTAACTATCGATTTATTTCATTAGCATGCATATATACTGGAAATTACATGAACACGTTATTGCTTCTCATATCCATGGTTACCTCGAAGCAAGTAACTTTTAGTTTTCTAATCAGCATGGTTTACTCATCAGCAGGCTATGCTCATATGACACGCAGATATTTGAATTTACGACTGACGTTCACTTTAACAATAACACAAACGTTCAAACTAACTGTCTCTTTCATAATTTTTCTAAATCTTTCTATACTGTAGCTCATCGTCATTTGATTTCGAAGTTGTCTGTCCTTTGCTTAGATTAGTTGAAACTATCTTATATTCCCAACTTCCCGTCTTTGCGTCAGCAATTTACAGTATTGAATAACTTCTAACCTTCGCGACGTCACATCCGGTGTCCCCCGAGGCAGCGCCGTCGGTCCATTACTCTCTTTACCATACATTATTGACTTACCCAGTCTCATATCATACACAGTTAGGTTGTTCGCTGACGGCTGCATTATCTGCCGCACTATTAACTGTTTCCATCACCATACTATTCTGCAAAATCACCTTGACCTAACCTATACTGGGTGCGAAGCATGGCAGATGTCCCTTAAATCCTCTAAATGCAAGTCAACTTATTTTACCCGTAAACGTACTAGCTCAGTATTTCACAACACGGTTACTGATAGCATTCTTTTTAATACTCCATCGTACGAGCGTCCTGGCGTCTTTTACACCTGATCTCTTCAGGGCTACACATGTAGCAGCAGTCTCTTCTAAACTTTCTAAGTATCTCGTTTATTTGCGTAGAAACATGCGTAACACCCTTTATAAGGTACGGAAATTAGCATATCTAACCTGTGTTCGTCATCAAGTACAATTTGATTCATCTACACGGGGACCAACCAGGAGTCCCAGAATAGAGCAGCCAGAGTCATCTCGCGTAAGCGCGACCATCGTTCTAGCAATATCGGAATAAAGACATGTAACTTCAGTCATTGGCAGCTGAACGCGTGATCGCTCTTCTATATCTGCTTCACAAGTACACTTATATCAATAAATCTCACTTTTCGGTAATTCATGCAGTTGTGCGCGCGTCACGCCGCCTTCACAACACGCTCAGTTTCATGTGCACATATGACCAAACGTTGGCATTTACTTCCTCATCACTGCCTTACGCTATTGCACATTCAAACAACCTTCCAGATCACATAACACCTCTGTCAAACCATAAAACGTTTCGTGATAGCTTATAGATACGCTCTTTTATAACCTTGTATGACGATGTTCCATTGCACTAATTGTATGCTTTGTTTTGTTACCTTTTTATATGATTCTAACTTTTCCGAGTTTATTAAAACTGTTAGCCCCCTACTCAATGCCCTTAGATGGGCATATAAGTTACTGTGAATAAAAAAAAAACTTCAAAAGACATTTTATGTTTAATTTTACATAGATACGCACAATATATTGACCCAATTCATGTCCACATCAGAGGCAGCTTGTAACTCGAAATCTACACGATACTCGCGCTTCTAAGCAGCAGCGGCATCAGCAGGTTCATTAGGATAAAGAAGATTAACGAAGGTGGATGTAGTCGTTCGCATAGCAGAAAGCTCATGGGCAAAACAACTGACAGAAAACACTTGTAAAAGGTGCGCCATCTTAGTGGACAACATTTGAACTATAGACTCTGAAATGACTGAAACTAGACTTTCCGCAACCATAGCCGTCTGAACCGATATCGTTACTGCCAGCGTTATAATGTCTCCACGCCAAAACTCTCACGGGATACCACACCAACAGTGAGCCCTTCCTTCAATTTCTACAAAGGATTCCATATGTGAACAGCGCCTTCCCTCGAAAATTTACAGTATTTGTGGTTCCTGACTTCTCGCTGTGCACGTCGAATAATCGGTACAGTGAGAACCAACGCAGAGATGGCACTTCCTGCGAATAAGAGCCGCAGCCACCATCAACATCAGAAGCACGGCCTCTAAGCACAGCCTACGGCCGCTCGACGAAAACGTACGTCGGTTTTAATCAACCGGCGACGGACACACCCGCAGCATTCTACGCTGTGTCCATAATGCCAACGCTTGAAGACCTTGAAACGCACAATGGGTGAAGGACTCAACTCTCAACGCAACCACGAATTTCTCAAAGCCGAGTTGTTCCAGAAAAAGTTGCGATCACTCATTCTGGGGAAATTTCTTATGGGTCATGATGCGACTTTACCTGACTACAAAAATCACCACGGCCTCTGAAAACGTGCCTAAAAAGTTTCTTGGACTAAAACGTGTGTCAGTCATTGCAGGCTATGGTTTCGAGTGAGCAAGTTGCGCAGGAAATAAACAACTCACGAGGCGGCAGGAAAATGCACCGGGCATTAGCACATCTTTAGCACAGGCCCGGTTTTCTAAAAACACAGGATGATAGCAGTTTCGCCGTAGTGCGGACAATAGTGATAAGTTGGAGACTTTGGGAATGGATCAGCGTGGGTTTTTGCATCATAACCCCTCTAGTGCTTGTCATCACATCCACGCTAATGCAGCCGATGCCACTCCTTAACCAAGTTGGGAGGAAGCGTTGAATTGGTAGCTGCGAAGCTGGAGTTGTTTCGTGCTTGATCGCTTCTTTGTTGGAATTACGCCGAATGACACTATAAGCTCTTCCTTTTTTCAAACAAGACTTCAGAGTTTTTTTTTTATTTCTCCTGCAGAAATTGCTGGAGATTTTTGGTTCGGTTGTCTTGAATTGTGCTAGCTAAATGCGTCTTCCCCTTAAAGTATCCGATGTCTGCTTCTCGCAACCCGTCTTTGATAAGCCTACGCCGCCTAAGATACTTCTTCGTTGTTCGGTTTATGTAGGACGGCTGCTGTGGATATCCATCAGTGATGTGTGTGATTAAGCCGTGTTTTATATTTCGCTTGCGTTCTTTCGCATCTCACAATCTTTTCGACAAATTTTCGTAATGCTAACTTCTATAGCCGTGTTACATAGTCAAGAAAGGAGACATGCCTAATCACGAAATATGTTTTCCATTGCCTTCGTAGTACGAGTTTACAATATCTTGAAATTTCCTTGAAGGTGTCGATAGTTTGCTCACCTGCTCTTTTTCTTTACTTTCTTTTCTGCATGTTGCCGTATACGCTACTTGTTGGCGCCACATGTTGAGTAGTGTCGGATAATGACAGGATTAAGAATATCCCCTCTTAGCGTAGTCAATGAGGACGCTATTTTTCATCAGTTATCTACATTTTAGACTCAACACATTTGTGAACCAAATCTCAAGTCATACCGTGTAGGGTGCACAGTAGAAACACTTCTCGGTGTTAAGACGTATTCAGGTTTTAAATAGGGCTGAATGATTTCAAACGTTAGGCAACAAATTTTAGAGACGCTAACATCAAATGATCCCGTACTTACATTTAGGTGTACTTAAAGAATGTCATCGCGTGAAAATCAATCTGGAACCATCTACCACGGCGTCTAGATGTTACCCGCAGTTGCTATGATATTTGAAACCAAATGAATAAGTCATGCAAGGGTGTTAACTACGTACAGCACAACATAAACACAAAATAGTGGCTCCAGTCCTTAAGCAATGTAAACACTTAGAATATGAAAGTAAAATCACTTTTTAAGCTGCAAAATCTCTTTGGGGACATTACCCCGCTTCATTCACACTATCTAAACCAGACATTCACTGCGTATCCGTTCTACTGTATTTGCAAAGCGTGTTTCCATCCATTACGCATATTCTGTCATGGCAGGGCATAGGTTTCTGGTTTTCGCGGCAACATTTCAGAAACAGGGATAAGCAATGAATTGAGAAAGAGTCCAATATTTTCGTTTTTCGTTACTGGCCAAATTAATACTCTTGCGGGTGTGAGCTGATTCGCGGGTCAGCCAGTTGAGGAGAGAGCAGACAAACAAATGCTGGTGCAGACTGTTTAGTGATATTTTCGAAATTTAGCTGGAACAAATGATTGGAGTGCTAATTTAATGGCGTGTACATTAACGTATCTTCACTTACAATGCCCGTGGCAATAAATTATGAGAGCCAGTAAAATTGCGTTAAATATTTTTCTGACCTTACGCCAGACACGATGGGCGAAGCACGTCCATCTTGTAGAAACTCAAACAACCCGGGCACCCCCTGCTGTAACACAGCAAAAGGCAATGAACGTGTTTAATTACACAAGTCAACTGCACGCTATAATGAGCAGCACCGTTTGACTCTCGAACGCTCCATCTCGTATATTTAGGTAGTAAGTAATCAAGTGGAAATATTCTTGTAATGTATTTTGTGAAGCTTCTTCGTATTTGCTCACGTGCACACTATGGCAAAGAAAGAACTGCTGAATCTCCTGTAATCCAGAGTGGATGTAAGTATAAGATGTCAACCGGCAAAGGAGATTGGTTGGAGAAGATAGTAGCCGCAATCTTAAAAAGGGTGTAGTGCATGTTCGCAACGGCACACCCCACCATACCACGCAGCACCACACCATACTGTGCACTGGTCCATATGGACGCTGCCCGGCTAGAAGAAGAAAGCCGGCTGAAGGCTGCACGAGAGGCAGCGAACTGCCCAGCTAGAAGAATGGTCTGAATTCTATGGTTTTACGTGCCGAAATCAGAATTTGATTTTGAGGCACGCCGTCGTGGGGGACTCAGAATCAATTTTGACCAACAGAGGATATTTTACGTCCCCCAATGCACGGTACACCGGCGTTTTTGCATTTCGCCTCCATCGAAATGCAGCCGGCGCGGCCGGGATTTGATCTCGCGACATCGTGCTTCGCAGTGCGAAACCATAACTGCTAAGCCACCGCGGCGGGCAGATGCGCCTGAAACAGGCGTCACGCAGCGTGGTGGCATCTCTAGAGATAACGGAAAACGCGCGCCGCGGAAGTCGTGGGCCGCTAGCGTTCCGCACTCAGCGCCAAAAGATGACAGCTAAGTGTATGGTGCCCTGTATCTGCCTTTAGAACGCCGCCAAATTGGAAATGGCAAATAAAACTTCAGCGCACAAGAAGTTATAGCTTGAATGATATTTTGAACAAACGCACAATGTGAAGGATTTGGAAGCAATACTTTTGCAGCTGGCTTGGACAGTAACTAGCTTATGTAAAGCGGTCCTGTGGAAAGGGTTTTGGCAAGCAACCACATTATTTGTCTTTTGACTGGTTGCCCGGATGATTTCGTCTTGTTCTCGAAAACTTACCCGGATGTTAACGTTTGAGTGCCTGGATAACGGATCCGGCTTTTGGCTCAAGGTCACTTGTAGGTAACCGACAACGGGAGCGAAAAGCATTTCATGATTTTAAAGAAAACGCGTCTGTTTGCCAATGAAGGCTAATCACCGTAATTTTTTTTACTACTGGTGAAAGAGCCTTGTAAAGGGAAAGTAGATTTAACTGATGACGAGGAATATGCAGTCAGAAATAGTAACTAATAATGAAGCACGAGAAAAAAATACGATAAAATTCGCCATACATTTTTGTTATCTTACTCAAAAATATATAATGGCGTCAGAACTTGACATGCTTAAAACCCAGAGCGATGGCTCAAAGTGCAATGACAATTGCAAGATTCAATTGTTCTGTCATGATTCCTGCAGTATCTTACATTAAACAGCAAACTAACTGTATGTTAGCAGAATATGTCCTTAAGTTTGCTTTCCATTACGAAAGACATAAATAATGGCGAAGACCATAATGGCGAAGATGACCTCGAGTACGTAAGCAATCGGCAAAGTTGTGTCAAGTGAGAGTTGAAGCGTTCCGGTGGCATGACCGTCTACTGTGTCAACAAAAATTACGATCGAGAAAGGCAGAAGAGGGCAGTGAACCTTTCGCAAAATTAGCGAGGTTTTAAGAACAAAACCGCGATGAATTACGCCGAAAACAGGGATGACATCATCATCATGGGGTGCCACTGCGAGTGAATTTAGGACACAGCATTTGCTTAATTCCTGTTATACTGAGCACAACAGGTGAGTTCGCGAATCAGCAATCTGTTTTAGTTCGGCGTTTCTACGCTCCGCTCAGCAGCGGAGCGGAGTGTAAGCGCGAATGCGCATGCGCCCTCCACTTAGCCGCAAAGGAGTTAGCGGGGCGACAAACACGGTACGCTTACGAGCTGCCTCAGCGGAGCGAAGAGATTGGCAGACTTCTTTCGCTACCGAAGGTGGTCGATACGCGCCCCTTCTTTCGCGCGCGCATTAAGACACCTCGCTTCCCTCGTGCTATCCAAGATGGCTGCCTCCAGCGACCTTGTCTCAACCATGCCGTGCACTTCAACCACGCCTTTATGTTCGTCTGCGTAGCCCAAACCACAAACGCAATTTCCCATAGACGAAGATTTTTTTGCTAAAAGAAATTCCAAGTGGTTATCCATTTCAATACCCCGCAGCGTGGGAGGATGTGGTGCGCGCTGTGCAGCGCGTAGGCGTCAGAAAGGATTGGATTGGATGCGGAACGCAAGCTGGCTGGCTATCACGTGGTGCTTCCCAAAAGACAGCACCTATTTTCCAATGGATAAAAGGGACCAGTAATCCAAATAGAACTTTGTAAATTAAGAATGATATATATTTGTGCATATCAATTTGAAGCCTATATTATTAAAAAAATTAGTTATTTCTGTTTGTTTTCATGGTGAGGAGAAATTGCTAAAGTTAACATACTAATGTCTTTGTTTCGCTTGCAAAATAAATATGGCATCACATACCTTGCTATGGCAGTATCCTAGCTTCAACACCCCGAGGGACAGAATGAAAGGAATCCTAATTTCCAATGCAAGTGTACAAATGCAACCTTCCGCAAGTCGTCTGCTTTGCATTTTCAACCTAGCACTTTCTATAAAGAAATGTTCCAGAGTTTGAGATTCATTACAAATCATTGACGGGAACGAGTCAAGAAATTACGCATTGATATTCGACAACCGGTTCTCGCAAATGAAATTTTCTTCTTAAACCACATTTGCTGCGCCAAGGGATTCTAGGTGCTAAAAATCCAGTGTTGAATAGGAAGTACTACTATTTGATCGTCTTCTTATTAAAACTCTTTGTTATGCTAACACAGAATACTTCACCACTAAGCCGCGACCAAAAGAAAGAACTCGAGCTTGTAGTGTCAAAATTTTTTTAGAAAAAACAGTGTGCTAACTCCATGTCATAATTTTTAATGCTCGTTGCAAATGTTGACCCTTTGACCATGAATTAAGCTTACTTCGACAAAAGACAAGTTGTTGCTGATGTTTCTTTTGCTGCGACAACTGCGAAGCAGCTGTCTGCACATGATCATTGGATAAATTGGGACAGCACAGTGCGCTACTAGATAGCTCTGTCTTTTCACCTTTGCTTTCCCGTAGAGTTTTTTCCCGCGAGGAATAAATCTGCACTTGACTGTAACGTTCGCTGATGAAAACGTAATTTAAAAGTCATCCTGGCGAAAGATTACTTTTTCCATAGATTCAAGTGCTTGCTACCAATTTAGGAAATTCGTAATGGCATCGAGTATTCAAGAAAAACGAAATTTATTTGAAATAAGCTTCTCATTTCTAGACATCCGCCTCAACGCGGCCGTTAGGTCCATTTCTTTTATTTTCCATATCCAAAACAAATAATCGCAGTCGACAGTACGGCATTGATCAAGGGCAACACTGCTTTCAAAATTCAACGGGAGCGTGGTTGCCCTCACGCTGCGATGTGTCCACTGCAGTAGTGGCACAGAAGCTTCAATGAGTTCTTGCTGAAAAGCGAATGCGCACGAAATGAGCCGGCCCGAATGATCCCATAACGTTAACCGTATCGCTCAAATAACGAAGCTACCATGAGGTTTAAGAAAAAATTCCGACGAGGTTGGATGTGGGCTTAGACCGCCGCCGACTATGGAAGATAACATGGCGAAAACGTACAACGTCAGAAAATCTGAAAGATAAGACGAGACTGCGGCACTTTCTGTAAAACGCAGATTGCTCTTGCTTTGCTCGGCAACAAATAAAAAACATATTTTGAAAGCTACAGCAACCATAGGATGCTCGCATACGAAAGCGCAATGCGGCACATTACTACGATTAGTGATCCCAAAGTGCAACGCAGTACGGAATAATTGGTGCATAAAATGTTCGGAATTGTGACGAAATGAAAACCACACAGCTCAAAAGAAAACAGTACAGCACTGCCGTGAATGCGGGAGCACAAGCCATAATTTGTGCATGAACCAGTCCACGATGAGTTCAACCCCACAATGTAAATCACGGCGAAATGAAATCCCGGCAACAGTTCATTGATAAAACAGCTTCGTATCACAGGCACACACATACACGCGCAAGCAGCAAAGAAAGACAGCATTACTTAAGAAGGAGTTGTGCAATCAAACAGGACCGACCACGTCAATTGTAGAAAGTGCACTTTGACGTAGGATTCATCTTGGAACCGGCGGGGCAATTGAAGGCTCTGGCGAATGGGGCGAAGTTCATCACAGCCTTATTGCAGTCACCACCATAGAGATTGTCGGCAGGTGTCGTAGCGCAAGTGGCGAGGCAGGCGGTTATGAAGAACACCTTCTCCTCGGTCATTTCCTGAAAAAAGAAAAAGAAATTATAGGTTTTGTTTAAACCGTTCGCACCAAAGGCTACATGTGATGACTACTTTTTATTCAATTGTTGCATTTACGCATAGACATGAATAAGATTGTCACCTTCTTGCGTATTATGTGATTGTGAAATGATTTAACGTCCGTTGTATGCGTTAGTTCCATGAATTGAAATGTTAGATGTCGTGTTAAGTTGCATTGTAACCGATTGCCCCCAACTGTGCAAAAGCTCGAATAGTGCATACTATATCGTGAATTCAATAAACATGTGAAATGCGGCAATGTTAGCAGGTGCACTCTTGCTTGGGACGTTAATCACCAGCCACACTCTTAAAAAAAGGTCGTAGTAGTTTCTACCCAGTGTCACACCATTCGCTACCTTGGTATTACTGCAGTTGGTAACGATAGCGTTAGTAAGACAACTGACTAAACAAGGTAGTGTTATGATTGGCTAGTGGGCACAGCGACCTTCGAGCCTCCCCTGCTTTCCTGCGACGAATCAGCCTTGTGAAGCTTACAGTACGTCCCACCAGCACCGCCCAGACGGCGATGAAGCCCGACATATACTGTGAAGGGTCAACGAAGAAGCTCCCACCATGAAAACCAGAGGTAGTATTCTGTGAGGGTCCACCTTGTGGACATGTGCATTTCGTCTGCTGTTGAAGTTATGATTAACTTGGCTGGGCTGCGTCTCCGCAGCATCAAGGTGCCACTGCCAATCAGCACTGCATCAGCAGACGAAATGGACATGTACACTAGCAGGAGTTTTGCAGAATACCTCCGCAGGCTTCGCAGGTCTTTGAAAGCTTGCCGTCACGCAGAGCACACACACACAAATTGATGCAAGGGGCCAACGTCTTCCGTGGGAGCGGCGTTGACATCAGGTTCCGAGATTGCCACGTGGTCGCGCCATATGCAGGGGCGGTCGCGAGGCACAGTCCGGCGGGACGGTGCAGCGTCATGGGAGCGATTTTGCGAAGGATTCGACGATTATGATTGGCCGACACACAGTCATCAGATTACATAGTCTAGTCTCCTAGAGAAGTGATTGCATTAAAACTGGACACGTTTGGTACCATACTAGCTTCTCCAGGTATGCCATCCGAAAGATGCAGTCGGCTTTCACATGGAGCTCATGCTACGAGAACAACGTTCTGCGTTCTGTGCTCCGCCCAGTACGAGTATCCCTTGTTGTGTAGATAAGTTTGCCTCACCTATAAGCACCTCTTCCACTTGCGCAGCCTGTCTATCGCGTACTCTTCGCTGAAGAAGCAACTCTCGTCATGAAGGCTCCGACGACGGCTTCGGCTCGCCTAGCCTCTGTGTGAGAGCGACTCTCAGCGGATGCCAGACTCCGAGGCAACGACCCCCGAAGCCTACATTAGTTGAAGAAAAGAGCGCTACGAAGACGGGGACTAAAAAAAGAACATGTACGGCGGACAAAGCGATTTGTACTTCGTACATGTCCTTCTTTTAGTCCGCGTCTTCGTAGCGCTCTTTTCTCCAAGTATGCAAAACCAACTCGCCCACATCAAGCTTCTGCTCCTACAGTAGTTTCTTATACTAAGGGTTCTCAGCTACCGATTCCGAATGCAGACAGCACCGAGGATTCAAAGTTTCTCTTGTAAAACGCATATATCGGACCCACTGTGGAATATCCCACATCTGGTCTGATATGAAGGGTGTTTAAGTGAACACTTCCAATTTTTTTTAATTGCGTGCGCTAGATAGCACAAGTCAAGTCCATGAGCCGGTCTACTGGAAGAGGAAGACTTGCAAAAAAAATTGAAATTAATAATCGAATTATTAAGAAAAATTCGTGAAGTTTTCAACTAATTACCATATGGCACATATTGCAATTTACAAGTTCTAGCGGACGAGGCTGCGAGGCATTTCCACATCAAAAGAATCTTGTGGATGGCACCATTTACGAGATATGCGTCGTCAAACTTGCGGTTAAAATGCACGTTCGTTCTCCATACTTTCTTAACAAAACGTCGTTTTATGCATTGACGAACAAAAATGCAACGCCAATGCATTTCTACGCAAATTTTGGGAATTAATATCTCGAAACTGGTGTCTATTTGAGAATTACTTCCAAGTGTATGCATAATGTTTTTGTGCAGGTAGTGTCCACCCCTTCTATTAGACCAGCTCATAGACTAGAATTATGCTAGCTGCCGCAGGCAATTGTTTTTTAATTGAAAGTGTTCACTGAAACTCCCGGTATACAGCTTCTAAAGCGGAGCTTGTGCGGGTGAATGTCTAACTGCGGTTGAATTCTGTTGTGTTGCATGTAGCTAGACCGGTTTAATGGCCCTGGCAGATTCCCAAGTAACACTGCTGTCAGGCAGACAAATTTAATGACACTCCGAGTAGGCGCATTTTCATAAAGCGGGTGTTGATCCGATGTTCTGTTAAACATTTGCAGCTGATGCCAGGTCAATCAGGAAATCAGCTCGCACAATATAACATTTGATAACTGATGTAATATTTAAAAATCATAATCAATCATCATGAACAATAACAAGATGGGACGATGTTCGAAATTCATCGGTGTGCGGCGCCTTTGGCGGTGCTCCGAGTGGCGAAACATAGGCGTCTAAAAACAAGGTGGCTTTTATTGACAGAGAGAGCATACCGGATTTCATAAGCGGTGAAGTAAAGAACATTAGAAAATTGTAAGCTTGTTCCATTAGTACTGCCGGCCTTGCACTGGTTATTATTTTATTTATTTGTGGAGCAATATTATCGAGGGTACAAGCTTACATATAAAAAAATACGCGCCTACAAAACGAGGTGGCTTTCATTGACAGAGGGAGAATACCGCATTTGAGAAATGGCGAAGTAAAGAACATAAGAAAATGGTAAAGGTTGTTCTATTACTCCTGCCGGCCCTGCACTGTAGTGATTATTATTTTATTTATTTGTAGAGCGCTTCTCTCGAGGGTACAGGCTTACAGGTCGAATTTCGGCGATCGAATTTGCAGGCGAATGCACTTTGCAAGCAGCGCCAGTAAACTTTTCTTTGTGACAGTAGGCGAAGGATACTCTCGATGAACTGCCGTCGTATGAAGAGACACTACATTTGTCCGCTTGACAGGCGTACAACGCAGTGATAGCAGAGTGCCCTCAGCTCATTCTTACGCCCCCTGAAAATCTAAACAAATATGATCTATTTCTTAAACTTACAGCATACGAGTCAACCTTGGAAATGATTGTCATCAGGTACCTTGTATTCAAAGTTAATAATTGAAAGTAATGCGTGAAGTAGAAAATGCTCATTTACGCCACAACGCTACTTCGGTCATCAACCTACATATATATGGTGGGTTTCTGGTACGACCGCCACGGCAATCGACCTCATGATAATAACCAGCCTCTTTATGACCACTGGCAGAACAAAAGCCTGCTCCGGAGACTTCAAAACAACCCTGCCTTGCGCAAGCTCACACCATCCTAATGCCTGCAAGTTTGCTAATTCGATCACAATGTTTAGTTCTCTGCGGACCTACACTTTGCGTGCCATCTCTTGGCGTCCATTCTGTAACTTCAATACAGCGCCGGTAACACGTCCTACGCTCTACATGGCCTGACCAACTCTATTTCTACCGTTGGTGTCGACTAGAATATCGAACACTCGTGTGCGGTCTCTTATGCAAGCCTCCGTGTTCATACATATCAAGTTATGCTTAATGTGTTTGCTTCGATAGTTCTTTGATGGATTGACTAGGCGAGGTACTATGGTCGACGATTATGCATACAATTATTGATGCGAATGCATGAAGTGGCCCATAGAACGATAAAAACGGCTTCTGTCGTGTCGACAAGCGTAAAACAGCACCTAAATTCTCATTGGATGCGACACCATGTCACGACCGCGCATCGACGGCGCAGAGCGGGCGAAAGGGAATCCACCTGCTGGGGCGATGATAGCGCACCAGGTGTTACGTGAGGGGAGAAAGCACCGCCGCGACGCCACGTCACCTTCGCCCTAAGAAGCCTGTGTTATGCACGCGTGTTCCTTGTCCGCGCAAGCTCTCGTTGCGTTCAAACTGCGCCTCGGTAAGCCCAAATAAAAAAAGTGCTAAGCCAACTCATCATGTCCTATCTAGACGTTAGCCAAGTGGGTCAACACGCTTGCTCACTTCGAATTTAATTCTCGGGTTTTTACGTGCCAAAATCCCGATTTGATTATGAGGCACGCCGTAGTGGGAGCTTCCGCATTAATTTTGACCCCCGGGGATACTTAACGTGCCCCAATGCACGGGGCACGGGCGCTTTTGCATTTCACCCCCATCCTAATGCGTCTGACGCTGCCGGTCGTATCTTGTCCCACAGCAATAAGCGCCATCTGCTGTGCCCGCATTTCCTTTCCTTAACTCTGCGAGCCCGGTGTTCCAAGTCGCTGCCGGCTTGTGCGTTATCACCGTGAGACAGCATTCTCGACAAGAAAATAGCAAGCGCAGCGTTTCCAAGAGCGGAAACGCAAGCAAGACAGATGACGATTATCACTGCGGGAAAAATATACACTCTAAACGGTGTAAACGCTCTAAGAGTATATATTACAATCGAACGGCATAACAGTCGCGCAACACTGGCACGCTCGCGAGCCGTGACGTCACAAGCTGCACGCTTTACAAGCGAGCGTGTGTATTACGGCGAAGAATCAGTGTTACAGCTGTGCGCGCTAGTGGGAAACTTCTGCTTTGTTCAGCTTGCCATATAATTGCACATCTTGCCGCGGCAGAAAAAATGCCACCACGGTGCCGATGTAGCGCTGTGAGGTGCCAGAGCGAACGGAACAATGAGTGTTCCGTATCGTTCTTCATGTTCCCTAAGGAGCCCGTCAAGCGCAAGGCTTGGGAGATGAATGTGCGCATAAAGAATTTGCGCTCGTCCGACGCTATTGTTTTGTTCTCGCAACACTTCACGCCAGGCAGCTGCAACTACGATATGTGCCTGCTTGCCGAGCTTGGGGTGCACTATGAAAAATGCTGAGGCTGCGGCAAGACGCGATGCCGACCGTCTTCGCGCACCGGCCCATCCTGCAGGCAGTGCCGCGGCCAACCGTCCGCCATGCCATTTCTTTCTTTTAACCCGATATCGGGCGCAATAAAGCACGTTCCAGTAAAGGTTTAGCTAAAGAGTACATCGCGCAAGATCCTTGCGCCACGGACATATCTGCGAGGGCATTTGTTTACAGAGGGCAAAATAATAATACAGCTGGTGGGAACGCGGGGCAGCTTAACAAAATGATAGTGTTGTTAAGTACGGACACGAGAGTACGGCTCTGAATATGCACGGAAGGCATGCAAGCAAAGAATTTACGGGCATAACAATCTGCATTGTGCGAAGTATACTGCCTGACTTCGTCTCTCGTGAACGGCTGGCTAAGTAGCGCTGCTCGCATAAAATATTTTGAAATAAAGCGGTAAAGCTATAGTACTCAACAGTGCGGAATGGCATCAGCAGCATCTCGCGCCACGCCCATGTAGCTATATATGTTCGTTTACTACGCTGCCTTCGTTCACGATATCCGAGATTCGCACGCGCAGGCCGGCAGGCGCAAATCTCGGAGACCACGTTTCGTCATGAAAACTTCTTTCTGGGCGAGTTGGTGCATACTTGACATAAAAATTGTAACAGCCCAAACACATGCGACCGCAAAGTACCAAAGACAAGACACAAGCGCTGTTTCTTTTTTTTTTTTTTTTTGCAGAAGGCGTAGCGTTTTGCACGGCATGTAGCGTTCACGATGTGGGTCAGTAAAAGGTCAGTGATACGAGAAGCGGGAACAACACAAAAGGAAGGGCCCACTGAACAAGAAAGGTACTTCATTAAAACTTCTTTCTTGGCGAGTTGGTGCATACTTGACATAAAAATTGTAACAGCGTAAACACATGCAACCACAAAGTACCTAGGACGAGATCACTTGTGTCTCGTCCTTGGTACTTCGTGGTTGCATGTGTTTGCGCTGTTACAATTTTTTATGTCACGTTTCGTCACTTGAGCTCGTGGATAGGGTCGAAGTCAAAATGGCGGAGCGTATACGACGCCATCGCTGCTCCTGCTTCTCAAAGATTCGTCGCTTCCATGGGAATTTGGCGGCTTCAAAGACATGGCAATCGATATCTGGAGCAATCGACGGCAAAAAAACGCAGCGGTGCTCCGACCTCACGTAATGCGGTGGCTGATTTTGTAGCAGACGAAGGCCGGGTTCCATGAAGCACATGAGGTCGCACATCGAGAGGGCAGACCGATGGCCTAGTTAGTACTGCGCAACTTGAGCCAAATCGCAAGAAAGCACGTAGGGCAAAAGTAGGCGGTGTCTTCGTTCCCTTCTGTTGTCCTACGTGCTTTTTTCGCGCTTTGCCTCAAGGTACGCCTCACATGGCATGGCAATGTGGCAGTCGGCGCCGGAGAGCGGCGCTTAGAGCCGACGAGTTCGAGCTCATATTTTGGACAGAAATGTGCTTTTATTGCAAATTTCTTTACACGCGTGTGGCCATAATAGACCCTCTCCTACTATTTCTCCCGTAAAACGAAGAATTGTTGGTTGACCATGTCATTCCCCCTCTACGAAAGTAAATGGAACGACCGTGGGGTTTAACCGAAACTTTGACGCCGCATATCTCGTAAATGGTGGCATCCACAAAATTCTTTTCAACTGGAGATGCCTTGCTGTCTCACCCGCTAGAATTTGTAAATTGCAATATGTGCCATAAGGTAATTACTTAAAAACATAATTAGTGAGCTTTTGTAAATAAATCGATTGTGCATTTCTTTTTTTTTTTTTGCAATAATGTCATTCTCTCTCAACGAACCAGATCGGGAACTAGAATCGTGCTATCTGCCACAGGCAATATTTAAAAAAAAATCTGATAGTGTTTGCTGAAACACTCTCTTTGCATACGAGCAAGAAAAGCGTTGGTTTTAAGGCGGTTTTAAACCGGCGACTGACCGCAATCTTGAAATCATCCACAACTCCAAGGAGCGACTCACAGCGTCTGCTCTCCGAGGCAAGCTCAACCAACCCGATCTGACACGGAAATGTCCCGCGATTGATGCCCTTTTCACCTGCTCGCACCGCCATTGCCACGTAAAACAAGCGTCAGCATGTACAGAGGCCCTGCTCTGGCGGTGCTGGTTGGTTCACTGAAAAATCGAGCAGTGAGTGACTGACCCAAAAGTACAGTACGCCACTCAAAAACGTCGCTCGTGGACTAGAGCGACCATTTGTGACCAATCGCTACCGGTCGCTTTGTGGCTAACTTGTACGGGGCTCCTTGGCGAGTCACCTGCGGTAATGGATCCTTCCTGCCTACGGTCTCGGAGGGCTCGGAAGTTCCACTTTTCTCAAGTACTGTAATTTTAAGCCAACTGTACGTATATGGAACTACTTCGACATGAACAGCCGTGGTTGCTTAGTGACTATGGTGTTGGGCTGCTAAGCACGAGGTCACGAGATCGAATCCCGGCCACGGCTGCCGCCTTTTGATATGGGCGAAATCCGAAAACAGCCATGTACTTAAATTTCGGCACACGTTAATGAAGTCCAGGTGGTCGAAATTTCCGGAGTCCCCCACTACGGCGCGTCTCATAATCAAATCGTGGTATTGGCAGGTGAAAATCCATAATTTAACTTTTGTTTTAAATCGACATGTCTATTAGTACTCCCGCGAAAGACACGGTTGTTGATCGATAAAATTTTGCATATATATGTAAGGCGTTATGGAATACCAACTGCTTCGTGATTCAATGGTTTTGGTGGTGTACATAATTTACACTGCTCACATATGCGCGTGCTTCTCTGGGTATCATATACTCTTCCTTCGTTTGAACACATTGTCAGTAATCGCTTGGAGCACATAGCACTATTCGGTATTTTCACGTGGACTATGCCTAAAAAGGCGAACATTAATTGCGTGATATACGCATATAATAATTTCGTTCTTAACTATCCAATTCTACACATAAGCTGAAATGACGAAGTCTAACTCGAGCAAGAGTCAAGTCATGTCTGCACAGCAAAGATTCTAACACTAGCACCGCTTTCGAGACATTCATCACTAATGTGAGCAACGAAATATTTTAATGTTAGAGAAGTTTCCCAATAGCATCGATTCCGCTGGAAGTTTTCGTCGATGGTAACTTCAACGCCGATGCAACTTCCAACAAACATTGGGAACAAATATCAAAGCTTGTGCTAGTTTAGTTTAGCACTTAGTTTAGTTTAGTCATTTAGTGCTAGTTTAGGTCGGCTTTAGTTTGCCACTTACAACATGTGCCAGTATCAGTAGAATCATGAATAGTGAATCCTTATAGTTAGCGTACGGACAATTGCAAATTGCGCTGCAGATAGTTTTCGCCCCTTTCAGGGACCTGTTTAAGACTGCGCTATCTGTGACAGGTGATACATCAAATATCTGCTCGAACAAAGAAAAAATCGAGGTGCGTGGTATATTTGCTGCAGTTCCGTGTTCTGTTCTCTACCTGAGGAGGTACAATATGGGAAGCAGCTTGTACTGAGTACGATGCATTGAACGCCCATTGTTAACCTGTACGAAAGAATAACCACAAATGGGAGCACACTTCCCTTGCATTGAAGCTGTTATTGTGGATAACGTGCAAACCACAACAGCGTCCATAAATACGACCGCAAAATAGATCGAGAGATGTACGAATTCTAGTACTCCAGTTTATTGAAATTTTGAGTCGCGTGGGGGCCAAAGTCGTGTCTTGGTTTAATAGAGGAATGATGGTTAATAACAAAAATTCTGGTAAATCCGCTATGCATTTTACGACGTGTTAAACTGTTCCCTATTGCAGAAGTACAGAGAGTATCATAAGGAAACATGGCTAGACTAAAATGTGTTTTGTACAAATTCAATGTAAATTTTTAACCCCTACATGCGTTCGGTTCACCGTACCGTACATACTTCAATTTTGCCTATTGCGACCCTTTTCTAAGTTTGCAGGCAAGCTAAAATGTAGGACGCCATTATATCACTCGAAAGAATATGATGAAATTATAGAAATAAACGCTACGTAATGGAAAAGATGCTTAAAATATGTCAATGTATGCAAGTTCAGGTTGTGCCCGCAAATTTTTGGGAAGCCGTCGAAGGCTGCAACGCGTTTTTCTAGCGGCGAGTAAAACTTTATAATCGTTGCGGCATTTATACAGCTATACATATTTCATTGAACAGTTTCACACGTACATCAGTCGCCATGCAGGCTGAGAATCCACCAATGATTTGCATTTTCGCGTGGGGTATGAGCTGATTTGAGAGCGTTCGTTTTACACAGGCTTAAAGTTGAGGCCGCCTGCGCAAAGCTGTAACTTAGCGCGCCTTGCGAAAATGGTGAAAAAGGAGTACAGGTGTTGCGAAAGTGTTTCTTGAAAATAAAACGTCTGCAGACCCCAACGCACGCATAGTAATATATACAAAGCGGGTAATTAAATGCTGCACGGCTCATCATTTCCTGCACAGCGTTTTCAAGAATAGCGATTGCTATCCTGCCTGGAGAGAAAGCAACATACGGATAGCGTCAACACGTGATGCGTGTGATTATCCGCGCACAGTGCATGGATTAACATGCCAACACACATTATCCACAACTGATCACGTGGGCCAATCTCCGGGATCATCCCATTGTGATACGACCCAGTATGTCAGTCTAAGAAAGCGTTAATCATTTATGCCTGTTTGGTGTACTGTCAGTGAGCGGGGTATACCTGACAGCAAACATTTAGCTGCTGTTTATTGAGACAACATAATCATGTGCTTGAAAAGCAAGATTTTAGGGCGCGAAAGAGGCACACGCAAGACAGAGACACACCGACGCACTGAGAGCCAACTACCAACGAATTTATTGTAATGAAGATGGGGATATGGTGCAATTCCTGCACACCAACACCAACAATCTAAGCAACTAATTCCAACAAACTAAAGAAATTGAATAGTGCGCATCTTAGCACGCATCTTAGCGCAATTTACGTGCGTTGCCATGCAGGGTAGCACGGGTAATAAAACTGCCCGTGAAATCTCGGGAGGCATGCTACATCGGAAAAAGGAAGGTACCGCGCGTGTGAGCGATATCTCAGTAACATTGTATCCTGCTGAGATACATGTATTTGAAGCATAGATAATAAAAACAGAGATAATACTTCAATGTCCCGTCGTATGTCTTGTGGCGCGTGTGCGCAGGAGTTACAGTGCGTCCCTTCTGCTATCTCTATAAATCAGTTGGTAGTTGGCGCTCAATGCCTGCGCGTTTCTCCCTTAATTGCATGTGTCTGTTGAGTACCCTAAAATCACGTTTTTCCAAATCGCACCAACTTGCCCAAGAGGAACATTTATTATTATAGTGTGCTTGAGTTGCAAAATGTGTTGGCTATTGAAAAGGCGATAAATTCCGCGAAGCTTTTCCAAGGCCTCATACTAATAGTGGTTTTGCCTCTTCAGTTGACGTTGAAGACTTTCTGCGCCATTGCCGGATAGTGTTCTACGGCTAGGTCGTGTATTGAACGATAAATTATATTCTCGCTTTTGCGACGGCTGCAGGCATTTAGGTCGATAACTTCATGACAGTGCCGGAGTTTATTATTTTATGCGTATACGTTTTTTTTACAACCATTACATTTATATCCAACGATGCGGCTTCTTCACTGGTCGGTTTGTTGCGCCACATGCGCCGCCACCTACTATTAACCGAGATACGACCAAGGCTTTAACGCTACTTTATGCAAGGTTTTATGCTGTATTGACGACTAATTAATGCTTTTAAAAGCTAATTCTTCTGCAATGTGCAAGTTACTGCGAAAGAGTTTCCTAGAGATGACAACTAAGTTTGTAAACCTGATCTTGACGTCTCCTGAGGGGAACTTCTGCCGAGTCAACTGTTGACGTACACGTAAGCAGCTTTTGCCATTTTACTCGGCCCATACTAAGCTTGTTAAGAAGGCCACAGCCTCCTTATGTGTTGAAGTGGCGTTGAAGTTTTGTCTGATGATGCGTGAAAGTTTGAATCGCGAAATTATTTGGGTTTTACGTGCCAAAACCACTTTGTGATTATGAGCCGTGCCGTAGTGGAGGACTCCGGAAATTTCGACCACCTGGGGTTCTTTAACGTGCACCTAAATCTAGGTACACGGGTGTTTTCCCATTTCGTCCCCATCGAAATGCGGCCGCCATGGCCGGGATTCGGTCCCGCGACCTCGTGCTCAGCAGCCCAACACCATAGCCATTGAGCGACCACGGCGGGTGTTTGAATCACGAGGACACACGGCTAGGCTAAGCCCGATTTCGGTGATATGTCATGGTTGCAGAAGCTAAAGCACTCTTTTAAAGAAATTAATTAAATTCCATGAAGCTTAGTGGAAAAGCCCAAGCGGCACGGGGTGCCTGTTGCTTTCTCAGCGCCACGGAAACTGGCTGGCTTGTGCCGGCTCATTTTATTGCCGTTGAAGCTGCCTCTGTTTCCATGGCAAGGAGCACGCTAGGGCACATGTTGCCTGCGCGGTCTTTAGATAAACGGCTTGTATTATTGGCCAAACAGGTAGCTAAATCATTGACAAAACTAGAGAGAATCAGCTTTTTTACCAAGAAAAAGTGTTCGGCACATATGCCTATCCACTGTGGTGACTCCAAGTGCAAGCCAAGTCTTTCGACCATCCGCACAGTCAGCAAAACAGCGGTCGCCTTAGCATATGAGATACTGGATACTATCAGAAGTAAGCGAGATTTCTGTATAAGCGACATACTGCTGCATCTGCGCATGAATTAACATCTATTTTAAGAGTGTACGTTAGAATCCTGACGCGTCTTAGCAATTTTGTTTCTTTTACTATCTGGTTGGATTTCGGTGCTCGAGTTTGTTCGGGCACGCTGGCAATTTCCTGGCAACGTTTATGCTTTTTTCCTCTACCGCCATTTCCCACATGTTTTCGCGTGCTTTCGACATGCGAACTATGACACAACACAGCAACACGTTGTGAACGAATCAACATTGTCGCATTTAGAGCTAAACGTGGTTAGAAAATATTGTATAAAAGCGATGAAGGTTTTCAAGGCAAATTGGCGTAAGAAACACCCACTACCAAATACCCGTGCGGGTGTCATCGTCTTCCGCACAAAATCAACTTCACTTTTCCTGTGTACCGTCCCAACATTCCTTGTCGTCTGTCCTGCGTCAACAATACAGTCTAAGCGGCGGAAAAAGTTCCAGAATATCTTTACAAGCTTCCGTATAAACGCAAGCGCGTACAGTGATAAAGGAACACGGCAGCAGTGCATGCACGCAATGAAGTACACTGCATATGGACCATTTGGATATGCACAAATCTTACAAGCAGTTTCCTACGGAAAAGCCGCACATGGTATTTCCACGACGGCTTTTCTGTGGCAGCAGCAGTAACATGTGATTGAGTCGTCCTTATCGAGTATGCAGACACGCCTTATACAAAGGGGAACCACCGTCGCAGAGCCGGCACAGCATAGAGGAACATGCATCCATCATACGGGACAGTGTAGCTCTGTAATATGTTTTGATGTAGAGACGCGTTGGAAAACACTTGGACACAAGAAGGAATTGCAATCGACATGATGAAGTGCGTTCGCAGTCTTGGGTATATTTTTGCCAGCGACAACCAAGAACTGTTAGACTTCCAAGAATCTGAAAAGTCACTTGTGCAGGTTCATTCTAATTAATGTATGCGTTGCTCAGATTTGCATACATGTGAAAAGGATCCTTCGATAATTTTGCCCATCATACTAAACGGCAACGTTTAGATCTCACTACAGTTTGGTCTCGCTCCTGTTAGCATTAAATATAGCATCCTTTCATAGCTTGCATGGGCTCCTGTGTTTTCCGTGCCTGCCAGATCATCGGGTAAAACAAGCAAAAGCGCCCGTCCTTGGAACTATGGCTGTGGCGCAACTTATCTGGGGTGAAAAAAAATTATGGGGTTTTACATGCCAAAACAACCATCTGATTATGAGGCGCGCCATAGTGCGAGACCCTGGAATAATTTGGACCAGCAGGGATTCTTTAACGTGGGCCTAAATTTAAGTACACGGGTGTTTTCCCACTTTGCTCCTATCGAAATGCAGCCGCCGTGGCCGAGAGTCGATCCGGCGATCTCGTGTTCAGCAGCCCAACACCATTTATCTCGGGTGTTTGAAGCACAGTTGCAACATTTTTTGCGCGTTGCGGCGAAAAAAAAAAAAACATGGGAATCAATAAGAGTGGTAGCGACGATTATAATGTACATGTTTTGCCCATAGTTGTTTTTCAAAACGAAGTCATGCCCTATCATCGAACATTAACGTTGTTGTTTCTCGCACACAAAGTTGTGCCCTCTGCCGCCATAGGTACATTATGGGGGGCTGACAAAGTTTGCCGCCTCGGCGCCGAATACAAATACTCTCACGCTACGTAAGTGGCACCTTCATCGATGACAGCAGCTTTATGGTAATACGGCTAGCACATGTTGCTTGTGAGGGAGGCTGCGCTGCTTCCCCAATGCTACCCACCTCAGATAGCTGGCTATTATTCTCGAGGTGGTGTCGCTTGAATGCTCCATAGGCCACCTCCATGGCCGGAACTTCCGGGAAGATGCTGGTGTTTCCGGGTAGGCAGCGCTGCGTTCGCTGGTCGAAAATGTCCCGAGTGCTGTTACTCAACCAAGACGACACGATATTGCCTTGCGGGTCGATCTGCAGAAAGCGATTACCTCATGCTTGATTCGATTGCATGTTTGCATCCAGAACCCGTAATTAATAATGCTTGGACAGTGTCCCACAATAAAAGCAGCGTAATGATGCCACTGAAGCGTATTACACTATGCATTTGAAATTAAGGTAAACGGGCAAATATATGCATTTAAGGTTATGCATGCTTACATGCGCCCTGGTATGAATTACCAAGCTTCGGTGTTCCGTCACCACATCTGCGACAATGCCACCTATAGTTGAAAGGTTTAGTGTCGTTGGGGTAGGGTTGGATAACACAACCGCGTGATTAAATACTACAGCGAAGCTGTATACCTTTACCGTCCAAGGAAACTTTCGCGTCGCTGTTGGCGTGGTGAGCAAAAAAATCCCCATACGTGTGCCGATGCCGAAAATAGTGCAATACCGCCCGACCCGCGGCAGCAGGCGGTGAAGCAGGCGTTTAGCACTCCCCATACGTGGACTGATCCCGAAGATAGTGCTATGCCAGGCCGACCCACAACGGAAGTGAAGCAGGCTTTACGCACTCCCCATACGTGTGCCGATCCCGAAAATAGTGCAATACCGCCCGACCCGCGGCAGCAGGCGGTGAAGCAGGCGTTAAGCACTCCCCATACGTGGACTGATCCCGAAGATAGTGCTATGCCAGGCCGACCCACAACGGAAGTGAAGCAGGCTTTACGCACTCCCCATACGTGTGCCGATCCCGAAAATAGTGCAATACCGCCCGACCCGCGGCAGCAGGCGGTGAAGCACGCGTTAAGTACTCCCCATACGTGGACTGATCCCGAAGATAGTGCTATGCCAGGCCGACCCACAACGGAAGTGAAGCAGGCTTTACGCACTCCCCATACGTGTGCCGATCCCGAAAATAGTGCAATACCGCCCGACCCGCGGCAGCAGGCGGTGAAGCAGGCGTTAAGCACTCCCCATACGTGGACTGATCCCGAAGATAGTGCTATGCCAGGCCGACCCACAACGGAAGCGAAGCAGGCTTTAAGCACTCCCCATACATGTGCCGATCCCGAAAATAGTGCAATACCGCCCGACCCGCGGCAGCAGGCGGTGAAGCAGGCGTTTAGCACACTCCATACGTGGACTGATCCCGAAGATAGTGCTATGCCAGGCCGACCCACAACGGAAGTGAAGCAGGCTTTACGCACTCCCCATACGTGTGCCGATCCCGAAAATAGTGCAATACCGCCCGACCCGCGGCAGCAGGCGGTGAAGCAGGCGTTTAGCACACTCCATACGTGGACTGATCCCGAAGATAGTGCTATGCCAGGCCGACCCACAACGGAAGTGAAGCAGGCTTTACGCACTCCCCATACGTGTGCCGATCCCGAAAATAGTGCAATACCGCCCGACCCGCGGCAGCAGGCGGTGAAGCACGCGTTAAGCACTCCCCATACGTGGACTGATCCCGAAGATAGTGCTATGCCAGGCCGACCCACAACGGAAGTGAAGCAGGCTTTACGCACTCCCCATACGTGTGCCGATCCCGAAAATAGTGCAATACCGCCCGACCCGCGGCAGCAGGCGGTGAAGCACGCGTTAAGCACTCCCCATACGTGGACTGATCCCGAAGATAGTGCTATGCCAGGCCGACCCACAACGGAAGTGAAGCAGGCTTTACGCACTCCCCATACGTGTGCCGATCCCGAAAATAGTGCAATACCGGCCCGACCTGCGGCGGAGCCGAAGCAGACGTTACGCACTCCCATAGGTGAGCCGATACTGAAGATAGAAACAGAACGGCGAGCATCTCCGGCAGGAAAACTTCCTTAGCACTACCTTCTTTAGCATCTAGCAGAAAATTTTCTCGTTTAACACTGTTTCGCAAGTTGTACCACCATTGTTTCCTACATGACCAACTACTCCTTCGCCACAGTACATATCCCGCCGCATCGATCATCATCACAAAGTAGGTATTCCATTATGCCACACAAAGCCACTATGCCACACGAATCCATTTTTGCTTCGTACGTCAGAGGAGTGGAACGAACTTCCCGTTGACGTTATTACTAATTATGATAATCACATGATTCATGAAGCATTAGCTAATATTGCATAATTGCGAGCTTTGATCAACATTCATGTACGATGTTCCACTACCTGCCAAGGTATTTAACACTTTGTATGTTGTTTTTGTATTTCTTCCACTCCTGTAATGACCCATTGTGAGTTGACAGGAATAATAAAATAAATAAATAAATTATTTGTACGAACTGTACCGACTTTTTTCATTCAATAAATTTCGTTCAATTATTTCTGTGCACATTGTATAATTATGCGCTTCATTTGTATGAATTAAGCGTATTGATTTTTGGTTAACATTTTTTGCATAACAACCAACTCCTCTCTCAATGCCAATAGGATGTGATGGTAAAATAAATAAATAAAAAGAAATCAATAGTGCAATCTCGGGCCGACCCGCGGCGGAGCAGCAGTTCGCCTTTAGGGGGCCCACCTACACAGCTTCGCTGGTCATCCTTCTTCGCAGAGCGGAAGGGCTCTGAGTTTTTTTTCAGTAAACATTGCCTTTTTATTGGCCTTTGTGTTGCCTACCTCCAGTTGTGAGACCACACTGCCTTACCAAGACTCTATGTTCTTTCCATACGTGTGCATCCCTTGTCCAATATCAATGCGCCGTTTGCTCAATGTTAGTGCTTGTTCGCGCGTACGCGTGCTGCACCTGCCCAGAGACAGGCATAGCCTGTTCTTTGTTTCATGGCAGCTACTGCTGATCACCTCCAGAAGCAACGCGCGAATGCAGCCCGGGATATCGTGAAAATATCCTTGCAACTTGCAAATGCGACATGCAATTTGGGTGGGTGAAAGCACGCGCAAGGCGTTTTGGATCCGACTTCATAAAGTGATAGCGCATGTCCTCGCACGCTCACGCCACGGAAATTCTATAGTTCTAAAGAGCGAGCTGGCCACTGAACAACCAAGCGACTGAAGCAGCGGAAGGGCGCGGCATTTGTTGCTCGGTGTCTCCGCATGTTCAACGTCCTTTTTGTTACATCTGTTTGACTTCTTCAAAATATCTGGCAACGGAGACCTCACAAAGTCTGTGTTCCTTCCGAGTGCACACTGAACATTTGGCATTTTACACGCTTTTTTGTGCCCTAAAAGAGACATACGAAGGGAGGACGTACACAAAAAGTGCTAACAATCAACTCTCTACGTGTTCTTACTTCATACAGACGCGCGTACTTATTTATCCTTTTCTCGGGGACTTCATTCCACCCACTAACAACTTGAACTTATCGCTCAGTGCAAGACGCGCCTGCATGATTGGAACTTACTGGAATGTTATCGATCCTTGTATGCGTTGTCTCTTGTCACCGAAGCATGTATAATCTGATTGCATGTATGACGCGAATCTTGTACTGCTTTCTGGAAGACACGCAGGAACCAGCGATTACTCTGGAAAATTTGATGAGTCATGTACAAAAGCCGACGGCTTGACCGGCAGATCCAATTTCCACACTCGCCGACTGCATCCGTCTCTATCATTGTGCTTCGAGCGTACCTTGTTTTTCTGGGCACAGGTTGGCCTAATAAAAAGTCATTCGCAGTTTAGCTGCTTTGTTCTTCACCATGACTACTACGTGACAACATGTCTATGCCACCGAAAACGATTTCTAGCAGAACTGAATGAATGAATATGTGTTCGTTAGCGGCGCAAGGACCAGGTATGGCCAAATATATTTTTTAGCAGAACACAACTTGCCCAAGAAGTACTGTTGAGCTATATTGACATTGGGCACATTCTGAGTCCCCCGAATGTTCAAGTGCACCGCAGTGCTCTCTGCTTTCCTGTACCTACACTCTCTGGATGGTTCCAAAGAGTTTGGGGATATGTAAATTTTGAAAGCAGTGCCACTCTGTGAGCACTTATATTTAAATTTGTGTAATAAGTAGCAGTGCAGACAATTCATTTTCCCCAACAAGGCCGGTAATTGTATTACAAGTAAATCCGTTTGCTGTGAGGAGCTTTGTGCACTAAAAGAAAGTTTCTTTTTCAAAGCTGAGGCGCAGTGGCATACGACGTGCTCCAAAGGTCTTGAGTGGTTCTTTATTGGCAGCTCCGCTCATTTTTGGGCACGTTTCCTGTCAATGACAGTAATCTTATTGAATAGAGCGTAGAGGTAACTTGAACTGTTTAATATTACAGCGCTATAGATGCGTTAGTGTACTCACTCCCGAGTACTGTAACTCGTACTTGCTCCCCACTCATTTCAAAGGAATGAGTGCTGGTGAGCTTTATCTACACTAAATAGCATGAATAGCAATGTGTGCAAGCTTATGAGAGTACGAACGTAATTCAGTGACGCTGATTTTGAGTGAACGGTAGTATTAACGGGCGTGATTGTTGGCGAGTCTGAGTGTAGGCACGTATGAGAGTGAGTGCGAGCGGACGCAAGTGTAAGAGTGAATGAGTGCTAGTAAATGTGAATTGACTATAAGCGCGAGTCAGTGTTGGTGGGCATGACTCAACGTGAGTGTCGACGAGTGCGGGTGAATATACGCAGCCTGAAAAATGTGCTGTTTGTATATGCATTAGAGCATATAAAATAGCAGTTTAATTGCAAATCTACAAAAATTTCCAGGGACTCCAGCTGCATGCTTGGCCTCGCCAAGCATGCAGTTTTGCTTGGCCACTCACACAGCAAAGCGAGCAAGCTGCCTCAGAGTTAGGAACTCAGCGACAAAGCCAGCGCAAACTATATTAAATAATATAAGGCGAGAATATGGTAACACATGCACTTTCGTAACTTAGAATTCAATTAGACATCTAAATAGACTAACTGCTTTCACATCATTAGACACAACATATTCAAAGGAGAACCAATAAAAACAGATACTACAGCACATTTAGTTCGATGAGACATTTACCTTCACTATCCGGAAGAGTGAACCACATCTCCCTGAAGTTGTAGGTACTATATTATATATTCTTGGACAAATGTATTAGAGGGTACGAATTAGAGTGAATATGAAAGCAAGAATCTTAAGGTGTATTAAATTTTGAAAGAAAATATCGTAAACGAAATTAAATATGCCATAGAACGCTCACGTATGTGTAAGCATTACATAGCATATTTGTAGGATGTGAAGAGCAGAAATTATTTTCTCAAACGATGTCCCAGTCAGGATTCTATATGGGTGGGATACATCAGTATTTTAAGCGGCAGAAAAAATGAAAAACTTTTCTGGAACGAAAAAAAAAACGGTCATTCACCTCAGTGTAGCACGAAGCAGCACTCAGTGGGTGAGAAGTGTTTCGCTTTGTGAAATTCTCTCCACCGCGTGGGCTTCCTCGTAACTGATTTGCCAGACTGTACTTTGCATTGAAAAAATTTCGTTTGTTTTCATATGTAAGGGCTAGAAGCAGTAGTTGCCATAACTGAAGAGAACTCTTTCTTCCAACGTGTATCATGCTGCATGTAACATGTCAGAACCCAGCTGGTTGGTCTGCTGGTTTTCAAGTGCATATGCTGCTGATCTAAGAACTAGTTTGCAGAGGTCCAAATTGAGTTTACATGTATGCGTCATTGTCTTTTCCTGTCATACGCAGGTGCCAAAAGTTAACGAGGCCCCTAATGATGCTGAAGTGGTTGCCTCATGGAATCCTACATGCGAAGTCGGCCTGGCAGAATCATTCACCACAGAACGCACGGAAGACAGCCCTGCACCCACAAATGAGAACTGCAAAGCAGTACAGAATGCTGCAAGTTCTGCTGCCCACCAAGTAGCAGAAAGCGAAAGCGGCCATCATCGGTAATTGAAGACGTGATGACGCTGCACAACCGCGCAGAAAAGCCAGCCACAGTAAATGCGAGAGAGTCCATTCAGCTGCAGAAGGAGCTTGTGCAGCTCCAAAAGTAGGCTAATGAGACAAACAAAAACATGCTTGTGCTCATGAAAGACTATTTTGCTTCTGGGCAAAATAAAGCTTGAATGGGAGGGACCCCACATCATCTTTGTTTTGCTTTCCTCAAAGTCGCTCATAAATGTAGTCATATTTTATGCGCCATACATCCGTCTGTACTTGTCGGCACTAAATTTCTAAACCAGACCTATCACTATTTTCTTCTAAATAGGCGAGGCAATGTTCCCCTGCTTAATGGGTTTGTTTCAGTGAGAAAGCCACAAGACAATTTCACTTTCAATATATAAAGCGCCCTTAAGCTTTCACTATTTCCTGTCACTATTATCTATTATCTATTATATCTATTATCACTATTTTCCGATGAATATGCAAGGCAATGTTTCTCTGTTAAATGCATTTCTTTCAGTGAAAAATCTACACCACAATTTTATTTTCAATATAAAAAGCACATTGCGTGCAAATGAAGCTTCGAAAAAGCCTGCTTTTATGAGGCACATTACCCCTGTCTATAAAACTTCTATCCATGCAATGTGCTTCCATCTGTCGGTGCCCTTCTTGAATATAAATATAAAAAGCAGTCATTCATTCCAAGCTTCTGCTGTTGCATCAGTCACACACAATACAAAACGATACCAAGAGTGAAGTTAGAAGTGTACGTGCAACTGACACGAAACTCCCTGCACTGCTTGTTGCCACTTTTGTCACTGCAGTACTAAAACTGACACACAAGCGAGTATAAGAAAACATGAGTAGACAGCACATTTATATTGCCCGCTAAATAATACTCATAATGCATTGGAAAGTAAGGAGTACTCTCCATGGCTGATATAAGAAAAACTATCCTCATCAAGCCCTAAACTTAAAGCAAGACTTTCGTTGCAGTAAACATGCAACCTCTTGTACAATTCTCACAAACTGTCAAAATGGAATTTGTGCGCCACATAAAGATGTAGACAGACTGCATGTCGCTACCTCATGGTGCCACGATCTGCTAAAAGTGTGGAGAGTCAAAATACTCAGGTGGCCGTGCTTGCTGCAATATTCTTCACAAGTGCATGTCTCACTGCCATTCTTATTGGCTCATTACGACTCCTTGTACATATTGGCTGAGCCCGCCTTGCATCTTCACTGCCCACAACTTCAAATCAGCTTGCTTCACAGCATCCTGTTAGCTGCTCACAGATGTTCAGAAGACAGAAAGCGCGGATGATGCAGTTTACGAAATCGATAGTACATTCCAGGCCCTTATGCATGATTCGAAACCGCGCTTTCAGCCGCCCGAAACCGTTTCCCACAAAGCGTCTAGCGCGTAACAGATTTTAAGTTGGAAATATGCGATATTGAATAAGAAGGACCCGGCCTTGGAAAAGGTTTCATCAAATGAGGCTGCATCAAATGAGAGTGAATGCCGGGTCAGCCCAACCGATATGCCTTCAAATAATTTGGCGTATAATCTGAACAAATTGCTGCTCAGTGCATTTGGCAGACGTGACCGTTCGAATACGGCCGCATCATGCATTCGACCCGGGGACACAACGTTCGTGTACTTTAATCTGTGGTGGCGATCGACAACAGCGCTAAGAATGGTTGCTGCACCACCCCTTATAGTTGAAGTACTCAGCGACATGCTCTACTTATATGACAGCCATCCAGGGCGCCAATTGCTTGAGGAAATCCTGTAACAGCGGTGAATTGACGCAGATGCACTGCCAGCCCTAGTGCCGAAGGGAACCGCAAGTACCGCGGTTCGTGGCGCCGCACAAGAACACCGACGCATTGCTGACGGCATATTATACTAACCGACTGCTGACGGAAAAGAAGTTGACCATGGTTCTATCTTCAGCGGATGTAGCCAGTGTATTCAACGTAATCACCAAGCGCTTCTCCAGAGGGATGGTTCAGCGCATGTTCGTGTCTTGCCGTGCCATGGATTTTGCACACGCTCACAATACATTGGAACGTATACGGCGACTGAGTCGCCGTATACGGCGACTGAGAAGTATACGGCGACTGAGAAGCCAAACAGCTGTGGCCACGAGTCGACGACATTGCCTTTCAGCGTTCTCTCTTTCCTGTTCGAGTACCTCAATGCCTTTGCAGTGAACGGAGTACTTTGATCTGCCTATCGTGCGGCGCTGTTCGTTGAGCGGACAACACAATTAAGAAGTCTTCGTGGTCTTCGTCCCCATTGCAAGATACAGCCTTGGTCAACGCCATCGAACAGTTCGCGTCACCAGATCAAAGCTGGCAGAAACGACCACAAAAAAAAACAAGCAATAACGTACACAGTCTAACAAAAACGTGCCGGAAATGCAGGGATCACAACTAGCCACAGGGCACGCACTCAGGTAAAAATACCAATCCAGCAATGAATTGTCTTGGCTTTCGGACCGCCGTGAACTAGACTTTGGCCTGGAGTTGGGTTACTGGCTCTAACTACTGCCAAACAGCGCGAAAACAATTGAATCAATACGATTAGAGAGTGCAGATGCTAACACAACGGACATTTTAAAGAAACTACAGTTCTTATGTCAATATATTTGGAAAGAAAAGCCAAATAAATATATTTTATTAGCTGTACTGAATATCCCGTCACTTGCTTTAGAGCGCTACAGCGGCACTGACTGAGGACAGGTTTTCCGTGTAACATATGCCTCTCTGTATTTACCGGTAACCATAGTTCAGTCCGGTAACTCAGGTGCGTCTTAACAACTGTCAGCACGGCCGTGTATCTATGGTATTACAGAGGCAAGTATTTAGACTCTGGAATGAATAGTATGAGTGGCTGGTGCCTATATAAGCAATGACTCTGTAATAAACACCGATGAACGAGGAACTTTGACACCATACATAATGAAGAGTTCGCGACCCAGTGTCACGGTATTTAGACATGCCGACTGTTAAGCCGCGGTTCCTCACGTTTACAAAGAAATGGAAAATTTTCCGGCCGAATAACCAAACAAATCGTTTACCCTGAGACAATTCACCCACACTACGACAGCATTGGAGCCAAACCAGCACAACTCATAAAAACAGCCTTCTGTTTTTATGAGTTTCTGTTTTAGGGGGGGGGGGGGGGGGCTGTATAACAGATTATCCGTAGTAATGACAATTTTAATGACACTGAAAATTTGGCTTAGTTTCTAACGTTTTTCATAGAAAGCGCTCCATTCGTATTTGCAGACCAATCCATAGCACCTGGGGTACCTGCGTAGTCGCCATAACATGTCACAATGTAGGGGATAAAACGCTCCAGTACAAGAACACTGTGAGCATACGCCCTCTGATCCCAATTTGTTTGCATAGAGTCACGTGTTCCCTACATATGTTGTAAAATGAAATTCACTTCAACACTGCTGGACTGAAAACTGCCTCTGTATTGCCCAGAAGTCTCCTACAAAAGAAGTGTAGAGAAAGAGTTTTATTCTTCGTCTATATTTTAGCACCATCGTCTGCTTGTGCTATCGGTGCAAGTACATGACTATCATCGATACATGCAAGCAAATCTTTTGTCCAGTTCACAGCCCCGTTACCTTAACGCCCTCGTTGTCGATGGCAGGGATCAGCGCCCGAGCGTAAAAGTACAGCAGGCCGCCATGCAACATGGCGTTGGTGCCATCCTTGTAGTAGAGCGGAGGTGCCAGCGCTCCGAATGAGAGAGAGAGGCGGTTCAGCACCTGTTCGTAATCCGCGTATGGCAGCTGAGTGCTGTCGCCTAGGAGCAGCTCCTCTTCGGCCGCCTCGGAGCCGAACATCAAGCGCTGGCTGCGACGCGTCTCGATCCAGTACTCGGCGAAGGACGAAGCGTTGTAGGTGAAGTTCGCGTAAACCTTGCGGAGTGCCTCCGCCGCGAGGAACTGCTTGGAAGGCCACAACACAGTGCGCACGTTCGCCAACTTTTCCACGGCAACTTGTTTGGTTTCGTTGTCGAGCCAAGAGACGGCCCACGTTTTGTACGTGGCCTCCTGCGCAAGATTGTCGAATAAAACTTGTCAACAAGACGCAAATCATGGGCATTTATTACTCCAACTCACAGTCAATTTAGCATACGCTAGAAACGATGAGGGCGGAAGCCTGCGCTCTCACGACATATTCAATATAATGACCTAAAATTAAATTATGGGGTTTTACGTGCCAAAACCCCTTTCTGATTATGAGGCACGCCGTAGTGGAGGACTCTGGAAATATTGGCCACCTGGGGTTCTTTAACGTGCTCCCAAATCTAAGTACACGGGTGTTTTCGCAGTTCGCCCCCATCTAAATGCGGCCGCCGTGACGGGGATTCGATCCCGCGACCTCCTGCTCAGCAACCTAACACCATAGCCACTGAGCAACCACGGCGGGTAATATAATGACTTGACAATGTAAGCTATTGCCTTACATTGACAGTTATTATGGATGCTGCAATTTTTTTGTTCAGGAATGCATGCTTGTTACTTTCTTAGTCATTGTTCTTAGGAATAAGCCGTATGAAAAACATGATACATGTTGTAAGCAACTCCTTAAGATCGTTTCATTCACGCGAGACATAAGGCTATTTTGGTATAAAGGCTAAGTAAATGTGTGTATATGGGCTTTTATTCTCTCTTTGGCCTCCTATGATGTCATTAAACTTGTAGTGAACTTGCGGATCTGCTACCCGTATTATGCAAAGTTATACTGTTGCCAAAGTTTCCAGTACGAATACAGGTATGCGGCTTTTTTTTTTTTTTTCAAGTCAACCTCCCTATCTTCTTTTCGATCGCGCTCTTTTCAGTGTAGACGGCCATATATATGAATCGGATAATTAACACAAAAAAGCACTTTAGGCGGAGCTAGGTCTCTCTAAGGTGACATGAAAGCCAGATGTAATAAGCGCAATCTTAACATTTCATGCAGATTTTGCATTTTGAATTTGAACGCGCACTCTCCAGTCACTGCACTGTCTGCACAAAACTACGTACGAGGCTCTTTAGAGATGCCTTGCCTGACGGCAGTTTTCGAGCATGCAAATTATTTATGTAGCAGGGTGTACGCTGTTTTCTAGATAGCGTGAGACATAGCGAGCAGCGCGAAACTGAGCAGATAGTTTATCGGTCACACACAAGAATTTAACTGATGTGACAACAAACTTAATAAACAGCGCGTAATTACTGAACAAACAATTGTGTAAAAATCATCGATGATAATCTTAATGCAAGCCAATAGTCCCAAATGAACGAGCGACCGGACGAACGAACGAACGAACGAAACAGCGTGCGAACGACAGTCCCCTCCCCCGGTCCCTTCTCGCAACTCGGTTGCGCAAGAGCATGCGGCGTTTCCCTCGGCGCCATCGTATTGCAAGGCCTACCCGCTACAAGCAAACACTGCCGACCACCAACCGCAGGAAAACCACGAAAACGGCCGCCCCGCCGAACGTCGCGTCTGATCGCACTTCCTGCATGGAAAGCAATAAATATGTTTCTAGGCTCCGTTCAGTTGCTATACCTGAAAGCGCAGCAACCAAGTATGATGCTGAGGTAATTTCTGGCGCTTGTGCCTGCATACAATGAATAAAGCGACAAAGTGGCCCTCAAAGTCTGTACACGCTGCGTGTTCAACGTGCGTACACCGAACCAGCTTGGAAGGGGTATGGCGGTGAGAGGTCACATGACACAAGCAACCCAATCAGCGCACCGGTGGCGCGCGCAACACAAATGCAATACTCTCAGTTTTAAAGCGAAGTTTTGTTTGCCTCTTCATTCGACTTTTGCGCTGCTACTGCTGCTGCTCTCGTCTTGTGAGCCGCGTCAGGGGGTGGTTCAGAGCGTTTAGGCACATGGCAGGAGCGTGGCAGAGAGGAAAGTGAAAGCGAGAAACTCGTTTCGACCTTTCCATCGCGTCGTAGCTGCTCAACGCCCTCTGGAGCTCCCTGGGTGTCGCCGTATTATTCTCTTGGCAGCTGTAAATATCCGTTAGCCCCTTAAACGCACTGTAGAGATTGCGGCGCTTACTTTTCAACTAACGTGCAAGCCCAGATGGGACATAGAACTTTCGAGCTGACAGGGAGAGAAGGGAGAGAGTAGGCAGAGAATGAAAAAATCAACGCTATCGCGAAAAGAGCGAAGAGCATGGCCCTTCTCTCAGTTCACATACAGGAAGACAGAGCGGAAGAGAGAAAAGATGTGACAAGGCAGGGAAACCGTGGCTGTGGGCAAGCTGGAGGTACGTTACGGTATGTTTCTGCTTTTTCTGAAAATTAAATACCATGAAAATTTGTCAAGCGGACAACTGACGCAGGGTGTCCAGACGCAAAGCCGGATTAAAACACCGTAGGGTCGATACGATATTACGGACGCGGTCGCAAGTCAAATCACCACATCTGTGCCCGCCATGGCAGCTTGACGGCTATGGTATTGCTCGAGTTCGGGGGTTCGAATCCCAATGGTGACAGCCTCATTTTTACGGGATGAGATGCGAAAACGCTAGTGCACTTAAATTTAGGTGAAGTTAAAGAACACCAGGGAGTGGAAATTATTCCGGAGTCCGCCACTTTAGCGTGGCTCATAAGCCGATCGTGGTATCGAAGCCCAAAGCCCCATAATTCAATTTAAAGGGACGCTAAAGGCAAAGAATAACTCAAGCTGAAGTTATGTATTAGTGCCCGAGAATCTCTAAGGCGTCAATATTATCGCAAACAGAGCCTTGATAATCGTGAAATTGAGGTAAATGCAGGACATGATTAGAGACTCCCCCGGAACATTTAAGCACTTGCGCCATGGGAAAAGCACTCCTCAGTTAAATTCTGTGACTGCTACCCAACTACTCTTTAAAAAAAAAACATCCTTGTATTGAATATAAGATAAAATAAACTGCTGCTCGTCCAGTTCTATTGCATTTTTAGGAAAAAAGAACTCATCGAAATTACCCTTGACAACGACGCGGGCGGTCGAAAGATTTCGTTTCCGCTCGACTCTGCGCCGCCCACGCTTTTTCATTTCAGTAGTTTATGTATAGTGCAGTGCTGCGCTGGTTTTGCTGGCTCGCGAAACTCGCAAAAACTGCAAGTAGCCGAGAATTCAACTTCCATGCGATGTGGCGTGATGCCTGAGCAGTCTGCCCCACTTGACCAAAAAATAGCTGCAGTGGCACCATCGCTCTGTCATGGCTCGGTACCGCCGTCTGTCAGGCGCTGGACGAGCACATCATAATTGGATTTCTCGGCTCTTTCTGCGCATGCGCGAGGAGCAGTGGTCGCGAGAGAGAAATGTGGCGACTTTCGGTCCTTGAGATTTCTTTTCGCGTAGGTACTACGGAGAAGAAAGTTGTTACCTCCGTTCGTTGCCAGCCGAGCTGGCAACGCAATCGACAGAATGTGTGGCCGGCACGGCGAAGAAGCTGTGTCCAAGGTGAGTTTGTTGCTATTTTGTTACGACGGTAGTATATTAATTTTTTATAGTCGCAGGGGGATAAGTTTGGAAGTGAGGTGTCTTCTCGGATGACTTTAGTGGCAAAGCATTACATTGTGCCGATGCATTGTTCATTAGTGTCGTTGAGCAAGGTCAGCATACCGCACACTTAGGAGATTCGCGGGAACGGAAACAGTTTATGAATTCGACTGCCGTGCCGATGCGAGTTTGCTTTTTTTTTCCGGCGGTTTCATATTAAATTCTGATAGCCGGAGGGGGATGCGTTTGGACGTGAGCCGCTTTCTCGGATGACTTTAATGGCAAAGCATTACGTCGTGCCGATGCATTGTTCATTAGTGTCGTTGAGCATACCACACACTTCAGGGGAATCGCGGGTACGGAAATAGTATGTGAATTCAACTCCCGTGCCGATAACTTAGTTCTTAACGTAACTGAGCATACAACACACTTGGAGATTCGTGGGAATGGAATATTGTGTACTCTGTATGCGAAAGTACCAAAACTTGCGTCGCCATGCAATCCGAGCCGTAAATCGCTGTGAAAGCTGTACAGCCACACTGGCAAAACACTACGCCCTCGGATGAATACGGTACAAATGTATGCCACAGAATTGGGTCGCCTTGCAATTTCATAGCAGTAGACCCTTGGAAAGCTGTACAGTAACACTAATATTGGCTACGTGGTGCAGATTCGTAGCGATTCTGAGGTGCTTGCGCGCAAGGGTAATTAATGAAGGAGCGCGTATTACTAGTCCCGGCTGTTACGATGTCAATTCGTATACTGGGAGCTCTATGTGGGCGAAACAAGGGTTCAGATCACTACAACCTCGTGCGAAATAGCTCTGAAGGCCTGCCAGCACACTTGTTCGGCATCTCTGTGCCTGTACTGCGACACTATATCCTCTGACAGTGGCCGCATTCCACTGTTGGTGTACTTCTCCGCAGTACACTGCACATGCTTGATTGCGCGACATTGGTGCCACACGGCAAAGCTGACTTTAGGCAAACGGCAATGTGCAACGTTCTAGCCATCTTGTCCGTCACTGTGGATAGAACACACATACATGTTCAAGCTATTTGACATGCATCATTTTGTCAATGTTTACCCCTCTTTACTAAATGAAGAGGATAACGTACATCTGTGTGGGTGATTTAAAAGATTGATAAAAAGCCTGGTAACCTGTGTGCAGTCACTCAAAAAACACTATTTATGCACCTGTCCACGCTCCTGTAAAAAAATTGCAATTCAGTGATGACCCTCTGGAAGTGGGTCCGCACCTATGTAAGCACAGCCGGCTCATCAGTCGCAAAGTAGGAGCTGAAAAGAACTTTTTAATGCTCATTATACGACATTGATAGCGATTCATTTGTGGTCAACCAGTGACAAACGCATTGCACTAAACAGCGAGACTTCGCCTTAATCCGCAATGCTTATGTGGCGAACAGGAGAGCAAAAGGTGAAAACAATGTTTTCATACAAGGCAAATCATCCATGTAGTGGAATTGCGTTTATCCTTGGTGTAATGTTGACGCATTTACTTCCTGAAGTCCAACTTTTACTGCAATTTAGTTTACATTGGTGCAGGTGCTTCTATTGGAAGCATCCAAACTATGAGTTATCAAATCAGGTTGCCGTCTTGTAGTTTTAGAAGTTTTCCTCTGTCCTTAGATCTTTTCTGAATGTGGAAGAGCTGGCTGATTGCACTGACCACGTAGCCAATGTCAGTGTTACTGTACAGCTTTCACGACGGCCTACTGCTATGAAATTGCATGACGATCATTTTTCTTTAGGATACATTTGTTCCGTATTCATCCGCAGGGCATAGTGTTTCGCAGTGTGGCTGTACAGCTCTAACAACGATCTACGTCTCAGATTGTATGGCGACGCAAGTTTTAGTGCTTTCACATACAGAGTACTAAATGTTCCATTCCCACGAATCTCCAAGTGTATGCTCAGTTACATTAAGAACTAATGCATCGGCACGGCAGTTGAATTAATAAACTGTTTCCGTTACCGCGATTCCCCTCAAATGCATAGTATGCTCAACGACAATGCGACGTAATGCTTTGCCATTAAAGTCATCCGAGGAAACGCCTCACGTCCAACCGTATCCCCCTGCGCCTATCAGAATTTAATATGAAACCGCTGCAAAAAAAAAACAAAGAAGCAACAAACTCGGATCGACACGGCAGTCGATTTCACAAACTGTTTCCATTCCCGTGAATCTCCTGAAGTGTGCGGTATGCTGACCTTGCTCAACGACACTAATGTACAATGCATCGCCACGATCTAATGCTTTGCCACTAAAGTCATCCGAGAAGACACCTCACTTCCAAACGTATCCCCCTGCGACTACAGAAATTTATATGCTACTGCCGAAACAAAATAGCAACAAACTCACTTTGGACACGGCTTCTTCGCCTTGCCGGCCACCCATTCTGTCGATTGTGTTGCCAGCTCGGCTAGGGACGAACGGAGCTAACAACATTCTTGTCCGTAGTACCTAGGCGAAGTGAACTCTCAAGGATCGAAAGTCCCCACATTTAACGCTCGCGACCACTGCTTCTCACCACTCCTCCGGTTGGGTGGCGGGAGATTTGAATCTCGAATAAAGTATTCGGACCCATCAAATGCAATTTTCTCGTAAACTAAGTGTTTTTTAGGCACGAAACAAGCATTGCGAGGTTTCTGGAATGGTATTTAAACACTACACGTCGACTTACTATTTGCCTTTAGTGTCTCTTTAACTAGTTTAACAAGTTTAATCAAGTTTACCGCTTCTGTCACGCTACGACATGTCATGTGAGGCAATGATAATGCTCACTTTCTAAGAGTAACGTTATCAACAATGGCGTACAACAACGCCTCAAGCAAACGCGTCTCGCTGTGTGCTGTGTACTACACAGATAAATAGCAGGGGTGCATGCAGAGTAACGTTTAACATCAACTAACCACTCTCGTAATCCCTTAAACGCTGAAGAAATTAAACATTCGCCGTCGACATCATCGCTAATTATCGTCAGTCAAAGCAAACAGCACAGAAAGCTCGGCTTTTATCGATCGTGTGATCCCCATGATCTGTCGTGAGATTCGTTTTCTTGCAGACGTAACGAATCTGAGGATTGTAATGCAATGCACGGTTGTTTTACAGGCGTCACTCAAAAATTTGACAACATATGACGAATTATTTAGAGTTTACCTCCGAAAGCAGTCATTGCGAAAAGAGGCTCGGTGAAGGTTCCGGTTTTAAAGTACCAGTACTCCTCTTGAAAATGCCATTCCGCGGAGTGTGCAATGATGCAAAAACCACTGGGTCTGGCTTCATTGATAGGTGGGGGCACAGTGAACGTTTAGAGGGGGGGGGGGGGTGTAATCAATTTAGGGGGGGGACTACACGGCGAAGGTCACCGATCCACACAACACACAGGCGCATCACAACTACGCTCCTAGGGAAGGTGACGGACGTGGCCGGTCTTGCCAGCTCATCTGCTTTTACCTTGATTGCATGTAGGTTGGCCAGTTTGCTCTCGACTAATTTTGCTCTTTCTCTGTTCAAACAGCGAGCAATCTTAGACCTAACTAACGTGTGATCACTGCCCTATACCACACCTAACGTTTCTACATATTGCACTCTGAAGTCCGCACAGAATAAGAAATATATTTCATTTCTTATTTCTCCATTAGAGATTTTCCAGATCCATTTCCTGTTACTGCACTTTCTGCAGAAGGTATTCATCGTTCGGAGTCTATTGCTTTCCGAGAGCTCTACCAAAATGTCTCCTCTATTATTCCTAGAATCTATGCCGTGGTTGCCAGTTGCTTGACACCCTGCATGCCATTTCTACACTGCAGCATACTGAGTGCACGCTTCTCTCATAGCTAATTTAACATCGTCAGAGAACTTTTTGTATTACTTCATCTGCATGCCTGGCGGTTAGAGCGTAGCCTTCTACTATCTTTATTTTATATCCCTTATTCACATTTCTTATGACGACTGCTACCTTCAACGTAATACTGTAGATTTTGTCAGTGCTGCCCGCTCTTCATGATTGATGGTTAGAGCGTAGCCTTGTACTATCTTTATTTTATATCTCTTATTTACGTTTGTTATGACGACTGCTAGCCTCAAATTAATACCGTAGAATTTGTCAATGCTGCCCGCTCTTCATGATTGATGGTTAGAGCGTAGCCTTGTACTATCTTTATTTTATATCTCTTATTCACGTTTGTTAGGACGACTGCTACACTCAAATTAATACTGTAAAATTTTTCAGTGCTGCCCGCTATGTTCATACGAATTAGAAAATCTACCCCGCATTCTCTCTTATATGGAAGACCTCCGGCGAAGAGGACGTCATCAATAATCAGCACCACATAAGCCCCACCTGTTCTCCTAGCCTCACTAAGGCTACTAATATCCTAGGCAATGCCTGATAATTCCTCAAAGAGCCCTGCTAAGTTAGCTTCAATCGAGAGGGTTCCCGTGTTAAATGTCGGCACGTTCAATTTCCAGTGGTAGCCTGTCGGGATGTAAATATTATTAGCACCCTCCCCTACGTCACAGGTCTAACCACTCACATGTAGCTTTAGAAAAATAACGTGCGCCTTAGAACGCGATTTCTTCAGAACATTTTCTAGCCGAAACGCAGCCAATTTTTTGTGTAATCTCGTTAGAAATGTCCCCAGTGGTTAAATAGAAAAATTTGTTGCTAACCAGAGAAGAAAGCTGCTAAATCTAGAAACAAAATAGCTAAAATTCAACACTTAATCCTTTGTCGCGAGTTCACATGCATTGTGTGCTTCCTTTCGAGCTAGTCTTCATTCCACTTGAGGTCTCTAGTTCATGATCATGTTAGTTTGCCTTATAACGTATTTACAGAGAACAAGGTAACGACTGGGGTTAGAAAGTTTGTGACGCTAAACGTTTAAAATATATTGAAAGCATCACTACCGACACCTAAATAATTATTTTTGTTATTTATTGGACCAATAAAGAAGTGCCGAGTTACTTGAAGCATTTTTTCCATCCGCAATACTACGAAAACGAGCCTCACAGCCATTCGTGAAGTAAGGCTCATCACAGTCATGCATTCTTTGCGACAGAACGTAGCCTCAAAGAAGCAGTAGGCTTGTACGAACGTCTGAATTATCTACCAACACATTGACGCTCCCTGATCTTTCGTTCTTGACGTACACATGTGCGCACGACGATTTTCACCTAGTAACTTCAGTATAAGAATACATTAGTGTCATGCGAAACCAGCGCTAGATAGAGGCGCTTAAATGAAAATTGCGCACTTTTCTAAGCGCGAAATGGTACGACGCAATTGCGCACGTGTAAGGAAATGTGGCACCGCGCACGAATCAGACTTTCGTGCGATGTATTGTTCTATGCAATTGGACCAAGGGATTATATGGCACCAAGTGGAGAAACATTGGTGCCATCTCTATGATTCACTTCGAAAGGGTTACATCTGCAGCACAGGTCAGGCCATGAAAGATACAGAAGCTTCTTTTCTTTTTCACAAAGTGGTGCATCCCATTAGTATTTCTCGCATTGCTTGTCTCCTAAAAAATTGAACCCAGTTTCCTACTTTCATTCCTGCGTGCATGTTCACATAGTAGAGAAAGGCGTGTTGCTTTGGCACGCATCGATTCACTCGCCTTCACAATGCTGGCCAGTTGATCGCTGATGCGGTGGCGCTCTTCCTCGGAGAAGAGGCCTGCGGAGGCCATGGCAGCCACAAGGAGCTTGTAGCTCGACTCTGCTTGAGTAGCGCAGAAGCGCGGGCGCTCTTGGTTGGCCCGGTTCTCACTGCCGTGAATGACGAGCAGAACGGCCGACGGAAATGCCACTGACCCGTACTCCTGCACGAACAACCACGACAGGTGGCTCCGCAGGGACACGTCGTCGAAATGGTTGAGGATTCTCAACATATTCACAAATTGAGACTTGTCGCTCACAAGCACCAAGTCATCCATTGTGACAGGCGGATCTATTCCCGCCGCGTCATTTAACGCGTCCATCACGTGCTGGCCAATGGGAATGCGAGAGTTCGAGTCTATGGCACGCAAGGGGAACAATCCTGGAACAGGTGCTTCGCAAGGACATAGCGGAACGGAGGTGTTGAATATTAACTTAAGCACCTTGTATGTCGTTGATATGCCTTCCTGGTTGGGTTGTCTGCTCGTGTCGTTAGAAAAGATCTTGTAGAGTGTAGAGTAGACACTCCCAAAGTTTTCCTTCGATAGCTGACTGAATGTGTCCTTCCACAGCAGCATAAGCTTGTTCGGTGCAAGGAAGATATGCCTTGGTTTTTCTTTCGAGACAGATGGAAGTATCTTCAAGCTGAACCAGAGATTCACGTTCCAGTTCAACGCGAGGTCGGAGAGTATCCTCACTAGAGGAACTGGTTTGGGTGGTTTTTCCGGCCAGAAAATACCTCGGGCGCGCATGAATTCTCTGAAGATGTCGATCTGCGACCCCTTCTGCATCAAGCAGCGGTTATACATGACGGCCACTTTTTTTCCTACGGGAAATCGCCGAAAACCTTTGTTCAACCTTTCCGGAAGACTGCGCAACCAGGACAGATACATATCTGACATTTCTGAACGTGATAAGGTGTGCGCATTGAGCGGCCTCCAGCGTCCACAGACATGGGCGCCAAAGTCATCACAAGGGTCGATGCCTTTGTCCAGCTGATTTGCAATGCGATACCTGCAGTAGAACAGAACGTGTTGAATCCTTGATCAGTACTTCCCTAAATCACAGCTTTATTAGTTCTAGATATTAACAATTGATTACTCAGTGTACGCGCATGAGTAACATGTTAACGTGAGCACTGACACAGCCGAAGAACTTCTGCAAAAAGCAGGAAATAGACGAGCACTCGAAAACCAAAGAAACTTTATTTGCAGGGAAAACGAGAAAAAATTAAGACCCCTGCCTGCATACACTGTAACAATATGTTCCATGTGGTCGTGGGCGATACAGACATCTGATTTTGACGAAGCAGCTTCTTGAGTCGTACGCCGTTTTATCTTGGGCCCATAGTTATTTTTTATATTCTTAAATGATATTTTGGAAAATCGTGTCAACCACGATTACGTTCTTTGCTGAGACTGCACAGTGTGCATGACAATATGTTGTAGTGATTACAGAAAAGCCGGATGACACGAACCGCGTTACAGTGTATATCAGGTGACGGAAATTACATTAAGTGCTACCAAATGTTATATTACTTTTTCAAAAAGCAGGCACAAGAATATGAAATATTACGCCCTTAGCAATGCCATTGGCAGAGAAGTGTACGAAATCAAGAACTCAGGGTTCGTGCTTTGTTAACCTCATTTTTCCCACTCCCATATGTAGTCATTAAAAAAGCTTGTTGCCTTCGCAACCTTGTCAAGCCTACAGCCCGTAAAACCCTATCAAATATAAGGCTAGATGTGCATGAGTCGCTAGGGCGGCTTTATTTCGCGCATAATGTTCTGAGGAACTCCCACCAAGAAGATATTATAGATTGACTATAAGAAAGTAACAACAAGATTTCCAAGCAAACAATATTCACTTTGAGCTTGATATCGCAGAAGCGAAGGATGTTTCTCGATTGAAAGCACGATAGAGAAGCCAGCAAAGAAGTCAGTTAAGCTCTCCTACTCTGTTTCATACGTCTTGAATAAATGTAAGAATAGCATGTACCTTGGACAGCAATGTTGTCTCAGGCCAGCGAAAAAAACGCATGCGCCCAAAATGTGAGAGATATCATGCTGGACTAAACATGCCACGATGTCTTTTTCCTCGCACAATATCCAAATATAATTTACTTCAAACTAATGCAGTAGTAGCCAGCATTGACTGCATTGTTGACACGATAACTGAGCTTTGACCAGACATATTTAGTTGTCTTGAGATTGGAACTGTCTAAAATTATGCTAGTAATTCACGCTTGAAATTTCACTTTCAATCTAATCCTTTCTTCACCAACATGTACTCTTATGTTGTCTAATCTACAGTTTTCTTTTGAGCTCGCGCTTGCACATTCAAGTAAGATTCTGCAGTGTGTCTACACCTCTGCTAGTCGACTAGAGATGTACCTCGGTACATTGCCTTGTTACTTGGCGCATCACTGTAACTGTAAGAAAATATGTAACAAAATTCCTTTGGAGAGGAGCTTCGGCGTTTTGGTCTTTGGCGAATTAGTTCACTTGGTAATCGTTGCGTTGCTTGTCGTGTTATATTCGAGAACTTTTTACCTGTTTTCAGGCGTAAAATGTGAGGTGCAAGGAGATGTTCTCTGTCTACAATGCGCATTAAGTGCACTTGCGACCACGTTCAAAGCAACGTCTAGGAGTCATATTCGAGGAGAGCCAAATTCGCAGTGGGAACGATTCCGGAATCAATTCACATTTTCAAACATCCAGAATAGAATGGGAGCCTGAGATTCCGGAATGGGGTTAGAATGGAATAGGCACATTGTATGCGGAGCGGATTTAAATCCGAAAAAATGCGCTTTCACTGTATACGCTCAGCTGTCTGCGACTACATTCACCGCACAAATACAAGAGGCAATATTTGGGAAGATACTTCCTATAAGCTAGCACGCAGCCCTGCTACAATCCTAAACGTCCCTGCCCAACTTTGGCTACATAATATGATCACCCAGGAAAAGGCCAATCACTTCGAACGCAATCTTCATAGCATAAACACCATTGAAGTATATTTTGCTGCTTCCACAAATTTCATATATTCCTCGCACCTAGATTACACAGAATCTGTGATCAATACGACTAAACGGCACGTCATGGCTCGATTGCTTCTGCATTTCCTGTTCATTTGCTTTAAGAGAAAACAAAAAGCAGTTTTCTCATTGTTTAAATTTGAAAGCCCTACACTGAAAATACGCTGTTGATCATTTCTCGTTCCCCAAGGTCAACTCCGCAATCATCACACACAGGCAAGTCCTTGGAGCCAGCTCCAAATTACTTCTGAGGTGAACGATTCCCCGCAAGGTTTCCTCAACCCGCAGAGGTTGAGGAACTAAATTATACATGTGAATTCCACATCGTTGCAGGTCGTCTAAGGGTTGACTCTGGTGTGCACATCATTGCCGCTCACAACGTGAAAAAAATTGCTAATATTTAACAATGCGCCTAGTATTTGTCGGCGCTGCTGAAGATGGTTAACTCTTGCTCAAGCATTTCATTTGGCATCTCGAGAATCATTTACAGGCGCTGGCAAAACTTTGCAAATAAACAAAGATGTCTATACGAAGTATAGGTTCACTGTGGCACTTTCGCTTGGTGCTGCGTTCGAGTTCATCTTTTGAGGCGTAGAATCAAGGTGCTTCATCGAAGCTGAAAGGGTCGCTGCTGCCGATTACCTTATCTCGATCGGTCTCAAGGGTATCGGTGACTAAATCGCTGAAATCGTTGCGCTGTGCGTGTAAAACTTCCAGTCTGCATAGCGAGCCACATCAGTCTTTCTTCAATACAAAAAGCCTTTCACCCGAGCCGGAGGTAGAAAAAATGCATGTTTTTGTGCTTAGCGGGCCTCCGAAAGGTACCCGCGCTTGTTGGTGGCGTTGCTCCACCACTACAAAGCAACTCGGAACTGCGACTCATGTTGTAATATATATTGCATGGCATCCCACAATTTATAGGCAGAAGATGTATAAGTGCTGTTAAGCTACCTGGTCAATGTGTCCTCGGAAAAAAAATAGTGAGTTCCGTTTGTGAGTCACGATGTATCCTTGTCTTTAAGGTTAGCTGATCCGTGTGATAAGGTCGGCTGTGTCTGATAACTGGCGCTTCTTCATGCTCGTAGTACGCAGTGTTCAAGGTAGAGTCGTGGCTTTGAAACACAGCGGACACCCGCCGACCGTAGAAGTTCTCAAACTCCGGGGAGACATGACAAGTAAACAGCCACCAATCGGACCAAGTTGTGTTTCTTCCAATAGGTTTCTGAAATTTAGGGAGGGTTTTTCGCAATGTCACTTGTATTAGTAAAATACATCACTTTTAAATAAATCGGACCATTTCTAATAAAATTTAGCTGTATGCACAGTGTTGGACAGCAAACTAGCGGTGCTGTGGCCAAGCCAAATGCTCCAAATCTGGAAAGAGCGCGGTTGGCGCAAGTTTCTTATCCATGTCGCTCTGCTTTGCGCGTCGTCTGCTACTTTCGTGAAACAATGAAATGATTAATTGCTGGTCTTTCGATCGCGATGACACGCATAATGGTACACAGCAAAATTCTTTAGAGACGAGGTTTCTTTTTTGGGGTTTTTTCCTTTCGGGCTTGTGCGCGGCGGCATCACGATGATTTAGGAGCTATGAGGTAGCGTTGCAGCGTACGCTGTGATGTTATAAAAATTTAGAATTTGCGCCTGAACCTAGGTCGACTGGTCCTGGGCGCATTTAGGTGGAGTCGAGAATACTGCAAAAGCAGTTCCTGAGTTGGAAGAAACATGATAGTCGATATAGGGGGGGGGGGGGCAGAGAGAGATAGGAAAGAGAAGAAAGGCAGGGAGGTCAACCAGGCAAGCGTCCGGTTTGCTACCCTGCACCGGGGGAAGGGAAAGGGGGAACAGAAAGAGGAAAGGTATACAGGACTCCGCTCTCTTGCAATGGAATTTATGTAGCAAGAACAGGTCACTGCGTTTATCAGAGAGCAAAGCAGCAAAAGCTATTAACAAAAATATTACTGGACATTTGCCTATAGAAGGTAGTTCCTGCATGTGTGAGCGAAGTTTTTTATGATATTCGCATCATCGGCAAAAGCAACAATGAATTGTCATATTTGTTGAGGCATACTACCGCAAAATCAAAACTTTCTGTCGGAAATGCGACTGTGGCCTCATGCAGCAGCAAACGTCACTTATTCGATTTTAGGTTAGAATAACAACGCATTTTATACATATGATTACTTTGTTGTCTTGTGTGCTCTCGGCGTGCAAACATTTTCGGCCCTTCGGCCCCTCTATTATAAAAGGTAAACTGCCCGCGCTCAACAAAATTAGTTGTCAGTGATGTTTTTTCCTATTCCACCATTTCATTTTTCACATTGGTTCACGACGTTTACGTCAGAACTAACTTGCGTTACGCAGGCAGATGCCAAAGGCCAACGAGCGCAGCGTGGAAACTGCTGAAGTCCTTTGCTAACTAAGCTTGACAACCGCGTGAATTGATCTAAAAGCCACTTTCAAATGCAAGATTTTGTCACTGCGGATACTGCTTATTGTTTCAACGGCACGGGGACATACTTCAGACATATTCTAGACATATTGTACATCACAAAATGAAACGCCAGCACTACGCCGAACGACAGTTTTGTCACACTTTGAACAAGTAGCACTGCTTCGGCTTTCATGATTGAAAATCTTACAGAAACGTTTTTTCAACACAAATGCACTGCAATGTGCATGCCCAGTGTTCTTCATTGCCATTCCGCAGTACAGCCAGAGCTAGTAGCATTGAACCTTACATTTCCACCATTTCATGTCCTTTTAGAATATATTAAAAGTATATTCAATCAGAATATCAAACCTAATTCTGCATGGGGAGGGTAAATACACGTAATCTACGGTACACCTCATTGAAGATGACTGTGCGATGAATTGAAGAAAAAATTATTGATGTAAAGTATTCATTATTCCACAATAATTCTTATAATAATAATAATATTTGGGGTTTTACGTGCCAAAACCACTTTCTGATTATGAGGCACGCCGTAGTGGAGGACTCCGGAAATTTTGACCACCTGGGGTTCTTTAACGTGCACCTAAATCTAAGCACAAGGGTGTTTTCGCATTTCGCCCCCATCGAAATGCGGCCGCCGTGGCCGGGATTCGATCCCGCGACCTCGTGCTCCCACAATAATTGTTGTCCAACGCTTTCTCGAGCCCTCTCGGTATTCTACCTCTAGCTAGGTGTCCATAATTGACAACGTTGATACGCTTCCTTGCTGTATGCACTCAAAAAGGTAGCTGCTTGGGTGGGATGGTGAAACATTCTTAAGGGAAAAAATTGTTTTTAATTTCCATATCTTATAGGAAGGAAGCAAGAAGGCGACAAGACAGAGTGCGCACTCAGCTAACGGGAAATATTCATATAGGAGGTCCCCAAGTTTCCCTTGAATGCCTCGTCAATACTGCACCGACTCGAGCAATGTAGAACACTCCTCTAAACACATCTCTATTTGAAGATTTCAACGAGATATAACCAACCTTGGAATAATAACATGTACACGGGATATTAACAGGGATACAACAGGGGAATTAACATATGCACGAAGTCTCTTTACGCCAATAAAGCATGATTCAAGAATTGTATATCGTTAATTTTGCAGTATTACTTTGAATGCGAGAACATATAATAAAGGTGAGAGTTCGTTTTCTTCTTTTTTTTCGCGCAGTAACCACAGCGCTTGCATGTCAGCGTGTCGCCGGGGATTTTAAAATACGTTGTTTTTTCGTATTTAGGCTGTTGCATCATTGTAAATATTTTTGGAACATGCGGAGTTCAGGTTCTGGCTATTTCGAAGTATACGATATTCTATCTGGCTATAAAAGACTACGGGGGCCCGAGAAGACGCTTTCAAAATTTATGACGTCACGGCTTGCTCGTGCGCAAACTTGCAAGAGAGCGCCGTCCTCCGCATTTCGTTTCGGAGTCTGTTCGTGCTGAGCAAGCCTCCTCTTACGGTAAGAGTATTTTTTTTTCCTGTAGGAGGGTAACGTACAAATAGTGGCAAACCTATTGTTTTGTTTATTGCCTCAATAGAAATCTAACATTTACATTTATTCAGAATCAGTCACCAGGCAGATCAGCCAGCAGTAACAGATGTCTAAGACGAGCTTTGATTATCAATTTTCAAGTCAAAGCAAATTGCCGACCGGAAGGCGACTTATAGCACAGATAGGACGAATGCCTACATTTGCCAACCTTTCGCATAAGACGGCTTGAATAAACATGACCGGGGTTGTTGGAGAAGTATGGGAGAGGCCTTTGCCCTGCAGTGGGCGTAACCAGGTTGATGATGATGATGGCTTGAATAAAAGACAATGCTGCGCAGAACTCGTTACAGAAAGGGGAATGAGAAATCGATGGAGACGCAACTTCGATCTCGCACCGGACATGCCACTGCATGTTTTTGGCCCCAGGTGGCTCGACACACTCCCAAGTTGGGGTTGCGGTGGTATTAGGGGGCCGAACGAATCGTTGTGTAACACGACGGCTCTTCGCTTCTTCAAAGCTTCGGCACTCTAAAATAATGTCGTGCATGGTCGAGCAGCCCTTGTATACGTAACTTAAATGAGCCATTGGCAACGCCTTTAGGAATAAGGCTGAGTTTGTCAGCTTCGGCCATGCCATCGACCCGCCGACAGAGTGCTAATTTGAAGTTTGAGAGGTTCGTTACTAGTTTGTTTCGGGACGAGAAAAGATGCGAAAGAAACACTAGGAGAGAAAATAAAAAAATATTGTAATTTTTCTTTCTCACAAATGATGGGCAAAGGAGACAAAAAGAAAAGGAGAATCAAGTTTCACACGCCAGGGGGACGCGACTCACACACCAGAAAAGAAGAGGGAGATAAGTGACAGTAGAATACCAGAGTTCGGCGCACCGAGAGTTCAAAAAACGTCCCACCGTTTGAGTCTTGAGAATAAATTTTCACTGAAAACGGCTCTGAATAAGAACGAGTTTAAATTTGAGTTGGATTTCTAAGTTACAGTTTTGAAACGCCAGAAACCTCAGTGAGATCGTCTTGGTAAGAGAGTAAACATGCTAAATTGTAAAATGGAGGTGAAGCCCTAGTTTCTCAATATTTAATAACCGTTACCATGCCACTTCGGAGCTAGTTGATCCGTACATCTTAACGGAAGAATTGCACGGCGTAGCAAAAGAATCGCCCATCGCGCAAGCCCATCGGCCAGCGCTGCTCTGATGAGTTCGAAGTGACTGCTTCGATAGCGGCCGCTTCAGCCGAACTTCGTGACTGCGAAACGCAAAAAGCAAGAGAAAATTACCACCACCGTATAGAAGACGTTGAAGTAACGAGGGTTAGTTGTTCGGCGAAAGGAGCGCATCTGAGCGGAGCTCCCGAGGCAGACGGCACTTTACATACGCGTGCACCCACGCCACCTATCGGAACGATCTACGCCTAGCGCCTACTAAAGCAGAAGCTACGCTCACGTAATTAGTTGAATATACCCATATTTTCCGATAGACCTCGTCAAGACAAATTGTTTGGTACTGGTTCCATTTGTATACGTCTATTCCTTGTCCAGTTACGAACCCCTCAAGATACGTACGAAATCAGAATTTGCTTCGTTTGTGGGTCAAGGTGGGCCATTAATTTGGCTTTCGGTGCCATCTGTGTACGTTTCAATTAGTAATTCCATGTATACAGCGTTTATGTATTATTCAATCGTAACTTTATTTATATACTACCCCCCAGGGTTTTACTTAGATACCTAATTCGGTACACAATTGTCCCCGTATCGGTATTCCTTGTTGTCGGAGTAATATATATACCGGAACGAATGTATGTATCATCAGCAGCAGCAGTACCAGCCTATTTTATGTTCACTGCAGGACGAAGACCTCTCCCTGCAATCTCCAATTACCCGTGTCCTGCACCAACCGATTCAAACTAGCACCCACAAATTTCCTAATTTGGTCGCACCACCTAGTTTTTTGCCGTCCTCTACTGCGCTTCCGTTCTCTTGGTATCCATTCTGTCACTCCAATGCTCCAAAGGTTAGCTAATCTGCGCATTACATGGCATGCCCAGCGCCATTTTTTTCACTTGACGTCGATCAGAAAATCGTCTATGCCCACTTGCTCTCTGATCCACATTGCTCTCAATGTCTCTTAAAGTTACACCTAGCATTCTTCGTTCCATCGCTCTATGCGCGGTCCTTAACTTGTTCTCAAGTTTCATTGATTGTCAGTCTCCAAGTCTCTGCCCCATACGTCAGCACCGGCGAAATGCACTGATTCTATATTCACGGTTATATTGCGCTTAGTTTTGCAGTGACGATATTAAGTGAAGAACAGGACGTAGACGTACGTAGCGCACCGTACGTCCACGCAAACTAAGCGCAATATAACTATGAACGTTCACGAACAAGCCCCCTTCATTGCTTTACTAACTGATTGTATACCTTTATTTTCAATGATTACGGCAAGCTTCCAATCAGGAGCTCACGATGTCTGCCGTACGCGATCCAACCCATTTTTATTCTTCTGTTAATTTCAGTCTCATGATGAGGGATCCGTGTGATTATTTGACCTAGGTAAACGTACTCCTTCACAGACTTTAGAGGCCGACTGGCGGTCCTGAACTCTTGTTCCCTTGCCCGGTTATTCATCATTATCTTCCACATATTAATATTCAACCTCACTCTTACACTCTCCCTGTAAAGGTTCTCAATCATTTGTTGTAACTCGTCTGCATTGTTGCCGAATAGAAGAATGTCATCGGCAAACGGAAGGTTCCTGAGGTATTCGCCGTCGATTCTCAGTCCTAAGCCTTTCTAGTTTAACAGCTTGAATACTTCTTCCAAGCACGCGGTGAATAGCATTGGAGAGATTGTGCCTCCTTGTCTGACCCCTTCCTTTAGAGGTGTCTTCGTACTTTTCTGCTTTACTGCTTCGTTATAGGACCTATGTTTGGGGGTAAGGGGGGGTAAGGGCTCAACTAATTTTAGTGGCAGCCATCTCGGCTCTGACATCACGCAGAGAGCCGCCATCTTAGATTTGGGAAATCGAAATTTGGGAAATGAATTCATTTCGTTCGATATCGCCATAATCTCCTGGTTCCACCTTTCTCCGCCATATTGGACCATTACGTCATCACTGGCATCCGGATTTGGCCGCCATCTTCGATATAAGATTCCAAAACTAGCGTTAATTATGTGGTCATAATCGCACGGTTTTACTTCTAGCCGCCATATTGGATTATGACGTCATCATTGGCATCCTAATTTGGCCACCATCTTAGATTACGACGTCACAGTCACGTGACGTCACCAATTGGGTTGCTATTGATTTACTATGGGGGCGACATCTTGTATTTATCGGTGACGCCATCAATTGGCGACCATCATGGATATATCAGTGACGTCACCAATCAATCAACAATTTTACATACTAATGACGTCACCAATCAATCACCAATTGGGTTGCTATATCGATTTACTATGGGGGGCCGCCATACTGAATTCCTCGGACTTTGAAAATTTCATCCCGAAGGGAAGTGGTAGGAGACCCCAAGAAACCGAGCAACGTGATGAGTAGGAGCTAACGCTCTTAAAACACTCGTCCACTTGGATTTCATCATGAGCAGCAGCAGCAGCCTGGCTACGCCGACTGCAGAGCAAAGGCCCCTCCCACACTTCTCCAACCGTACTGGTCATGTGCTAATTGCGGCCATGTTGTCCGTGCAAACTTCTTTATCTCATCCGCCCACAGAACTTTCTGGCGCCCCCTGCTACGCTTCCCTACTCTTGGAATCCATTCCGTAACTCCTAATGAGCATATTCCCTCCTCATTACATCACCTGCCCATGCCCCATTTGTTTTTCTTGATTTCAACTGAGATGTCATTAGCTCGCGTTTGTTTCCTCACCGAATCTGCTCTCTTCTTATCCCCTAAAAGTTACACCCATCATTCTTCTTTCCACTGCTCGTTGCGTCGTCCTCAATTTAAGCAGAGCCCTTTTCGTAAGCCTCCAGGTTACGATAGGTAGTGAGGCACTGGAAGTGGTAGGGGAATACATCTACTTAGGGCAGGTAATGAGCGCGTATCCGGATCACGAGACTGAAATTATCAGAAGAATAAAAATGGGTTGGGGTGCATTTGGCAGGCATTCTCTGATCATGAACAGCAGGTTTTCATTATCCCTCAAGAGAAAAGTGTATAACAGCTGCGTCTTACCAGTACTCACCTACGGGACAGACACCTGGAGGCTTGCGAAAAGGGTTCTACTTAAATTGAGGACGACGCAACGAGCTATGGAAAGAAGAGTGATGAGTGTAACGTTAAGGGATAAGAAGAGAGCAGATTGGGTGAGGGAACAAGAGCAAGTTAAGGACATCTCAGGTGAAATCAAGAAAAAGAAATGGGCATGGGCAGGGCATCTAATGAGGAATGAAGATAACGGGTACGGACTGCATTCCACATAAGATAACGGATAAGAACTGGATTCCAAGAGAGCGGAAGCGTAGCAGGGGGCGGCAGAAAGTTAGGTGCACGGATGAGATCAAGAAGTTTGCAGAGACAACATGGCCACAATTAGCACATGACTGGGGTAGTTGGAGAAGTATGGGAGAGGCCATTGCCCTGCAGTGGACGTAGCCAGGCTGATGATGAGGATATTACGGAGTATAGATATGTGTTTGCAAGTAATGGCATGTCTGCAGCTATTAACCTTGATATGCAATCAAACGTGTTTACGCAACCTGTTAGATTGCGACAGGGTCCACTTTGTACTTTCCACCCAATAGCAGCATCATACGAAACCCAATATAAAGTAATGAGCCCTTTCGAAAACGAAACACTAACTTATACGCTCTTTCTTTAAATACGAAGCTTCTAGCAAATTACAAGCACAGCCACACCCAGCCTTAGAGGGTCTTCATCGTGCTCCCCCACATCTGCCATGTTACTTAGCATATTATAGGATTCATTCTCGAAGCGCGAGCGGTGTGTTAAGTTACTGGAGTCCATTCTTGCTTGATTACTTATATAATTAAGGCGAAATGTAAAAGAAAACAAGTTTCGCAATTTACTTGAACACTGCTTTGCGCAGACCACTTCGACGTCACGTGTGGGAATATTTCATATTGCGTCAATGTCATCGAATGCAAACGACATTCGTATATTACGGAATTAACGAACTGCGTTAGATGCGCCGTGTCTGACTACGCAGAAATTTTAAGAAATGGGTGGACCTCATGCATTTGTGGCATTCGGCTGTACGGGAAGCTTAGCCTGACGTTTAATGAAGTGTATCTACTTCAATTCTCTTTCCTTGAGTGCTACGTAACTTGACGCTTCTTGTTCCACGTACGCACAGCGTCCCATTTCATTCACTAAACATTTTTATCCCCTCTCGGATGTTTCTGCTGCCAGTACCACATGCCCCGTTGGAAATATCCAATGGACCAAGTTGTGTCTACCCAGACACGCACCCAACCGCGCATTCCCCGTCACGCATATGCAGTGGCCGAAGTTGAACATTCGAGCACATCACCAGCGTTCCAAGTTGTTCCTTGACAGGCAAGGAAGAAGTGGCCAGCACCTTCAAAGCCAGCGAAAGAGGGGAAAAAATCAGTTTAGCACTTTTCCGTACTACGGCAGAGTCTATCGCTCGCTCACATGTGTTCCTTGCAGTCCTTCGTCGTACAGTACTTCACGGACTCCTGCTTTGGCTTGGGGTACAGAAGGAACACAAAGGCCAGGATGGTCATGGCCATTATCGCGGTCAACACTACCTTGGCCTCAAGGGAGACCTTCAAATGCGCCTGGACAGAAGTTCCGGAAGTGCGATCCTGGGGTAAAAAAAGAAGATTCGCAACGTGCGAACGAGAGGGTTTGAGTGCTTTAAGGCGTGAAATTAGCAAACGTGGCCGTATATAGGATAGAGTAGATTATAAAATGTTGCGCCCATTTCAAGCAAACACGCGACACATTATGCACCAATTTGAACAGAGTATAAACTGCATGAAAATCTCGTGATACCAATGTCTTCGAGAAAGAAACTCACGTGACGGCACGAGTTGGAAGCATTGAGGGCTATTTTCGCTCTCAATATCTAGCCCGCTGAATCACTTGGGGGTCAGGAGGTCCTGCTTACTCCTTGATATTTCAGTGTAGGTAATGTCTTATAGCGTTCTCGCTTAAGGTAAAGTGCCTAGATTGCCTGTTCTTCTTTAAGTAGCGACATCTGCCTCCGTCGGCCGCCATATTCTTCCTAACGTCCTGAAGCGGCGTAACCGCGTAGATAGCATCCGACCGTGACTCTTGTGACTCTTGCACCGCATCGGTCAAATGTAAATTTCATGCAGGATGCGAGACACTCCAACACGAACCTAAAAAGCGGCTTAGCGGCACTGTTCAGGCCGAACGCTAAATTTGTCGCCGTAATTTTGAACCGTATTTACCTATCGTGATCCATCCTCAACTCATCTTTGCGGTGATGCTTGCCGCGCTAAGCTGCGGTCGCGCAATACGACGCCTGCCGCGTCTCTGCGGTCGCGCCGACCGCGGAAAATCCTTCGCACAACGAAAATACAGAAAAGATAAACGCGCACTGAAACACTGCATGCCCACTATAGTGCGTCTTCAGCCTGCCCTGAAGTTTGCTCGTAGCAGCATGCAAGTGAATGCGAGGGGAACAGCGTTAGGAAGAACATGGCTGCCGGATTGAGCGCTGCCACATGAGATTCGTCAGTGGTGCTTAAAAGCTTGTCGCTACTTTAAGAAAACAAGGAAAAATGTCTCGCGGCTTTAAGCTACTACGGTCCTGCGATACTGGAGTGCTAACTTGCTTTTTTACACTTGCGTCGGGCGCGCATTAGGGCGCCGAGTAAGGAACGGCCGCCGGCGCTCCCGACGCCGTAATGTTAAACACCAGACAGTTTTAGTTGGGCATCCGCAACAGCTCTGCGTACGCAGCAAACCAGCGGAGTCGACTGTGCGCATGCGAACGCAGGAGCACGCACGGTCTCTTGCGTGCGCCCGCAGCTTTTCGAAAGCTACGTAGCATCCGCTGCGGGCTCTGCGGGACGTTGTCATGCGTTCTCGCTTGTCTACGAGAGCGCGGTTTTCTATATCTCGCGTGTCCATGAGAACGCAGTCATAGAGAAAGGGATTGAACAAGAGCGGACACTCGGCGAAAATTCGAAACAGGAAACATGTCACGCTATAGTATTAACATCGACGAATTGGGGCCGCGAGCATCGAAAAAAAGAAGAATGTGAAATGAGATTAACAGAAATTGTTTTATTTATTTTATTCTTTCCCGGAAAAATTAAAAATATCTGGGTATAAATTAAATTAAACTTTGCGGCTTACTTCCGTTGCCTAGCGACAGGCAAACCGGCGAATGACGAGCCAGATATTTGCGTCGTTCGTCGGACACACCGCCGAAGCGAGAGAGACTGGCCGCGCATCTGAGCGTTGGACTGTTCGGGCACCCGTCTGCCTGTTTTTCTATTTTGGGATTTAGCCTGGTTTGGTGGCCTTCCGGCGAATTATTGCGTTCATTCGGTACTTCGACATGGCAGCACTGCACTATTGGACTACGGCAAGGTGAGAAACTTTGTTCGACAGTCTGCGACGCACTTCAAGCAATTAGGCTTACTGCCCGGCACCTAGGCTAGACTTGTGACGCAGTTAACGAAAAACAGCGTGGCCGTCATGGGGCAGTTAATTTGAATTAAAGAATCGTACTGGGAGATGCTTGCGACGCTTCCTATAAGCCCCAATATTATATTAACCAATTTCAGTAGTTTTTGGGCACGCTAGTCGCACAGGGTGCTGTGACGCAGTTTCGCGTGTACTGAATTTTCCTGCGACAAGTTTTGGCGCTTTCTCTGACTGCCAACTTTATTGAAACTAATTTCATTACTTCCTGGGCTACCTTTCGAGCGCTGTGGGCGCGCCTGGCGCTGTGACTCGGTTAGCGAAAATCAGCTCGGCCGTGGTGCGCAGTTTCGCGCTTTAATTCACTGACAAGTTCATGGCGCTTTTCTTTCTCTGACGCCCAACATTGTTGAAAATAATTTTCGATACTTTTATGTTATGAGGCCCGCTCACCGCGCCTGTTGTGATGCAGCGAAAAGCAGCTCGGCCGTGGTGACAGTTTGGGCGCGTACTGAATCTTACTGCGACAAGTTTGCGACAAGCAATCGTCGAGTGATAACACGGGAGTGCGTTGCTCGCGCTTGCAGAACGCACAAGAGATAAGCCAAGGAGCTCAAACGCCAGGAACTAGTAACTCGAAAATTCTGTCTTCTGAACGGCACCCACGCATTTTGTCTTGAGTGCGAGTAGAAGGAATTCTGCGAGCGTCCAGCATGCTCTGGTTGAGAGCCTGTGTTGTGGCCACCTCTGTGTACTCGTAGCGTACTATCGCGTCGGTTGTAGCCAAGTTCGCGAAACGCGCCGTTGCCCGCGCATTCGTGCTATTAAAGTGCAGGAAATTAGTATTGGGAAGAGGGGAATGCTTGGAATTAGAATGTGTTTGTGGTATGTACGGTATTGCTTGGGATAAGTCGAGTATTTTCTACGCCGTGTGTGTAAATACGAACTGCTTTTGTTCGTAATGCCGCCCACTGACCACTTTCGCACGCTTCGCCTCTGCAGGCATTATTCTTACATGTTAATACCAAAATAACGCTTGTAATTTTTTCAGCTCACGTCGTCTGGTGGAGCTTCCTGCGGAAACTAGTGCTGCTTACCTGGTGCCACAACGCTGGATGAATGCACAAAAAGCCCGCGGCGAGCATTTACAAAGAATAAAATAAACGTTAATTTTGCCTCATTTCACAAGGTGTCTTGCTTCTTTATGAAATTGCACGTGGCACATAGTAAATGGGGCCTTGTGAAGATCGTTCGCAATCAATTTAATATGATTTGCAAATAAATATTTAATAAATAAAGAATATATATATAAATAAATATTTGCTGCAAAAGCAAAAAAGAAAAGTACGGAGCCGGTGTGACGCGCACTAGCTAGTATTCAAAACGCGCGGGCACAAAACCGAAAGTGTGCTTCAGGTTTTAACATCCACGGCTTGCTGCAGTCAAATCGGCCGCTGGGCTCTATGGGAGTGTCCGCTCTTCCTTTCTCTATGGCGCAGTTTTCGATATGGCTCCGGCCGAAGTATGTCGCGCGAGTTCTTGCGGCGGCACTACTAACCGGGTTAAATTTGGTCCTGCAGTTGACTTGGAGATGTTGTCGTATGTGCGAAACGCCAACCCTTTGCGCGACCAGAGGGAGTGGACACATATAACAGAGTAAACGCAGGAGTTAACAAACCAGTCATTCACCATTGTTACAATGCGCGAGCACACCTACCTGCTGCTCGGACGGTTCGTCGCAAAATACCGTGTAGCCCTCCGCAGGCGAGTGTCGGCTAACTGCGCGAAATATGTTCTCTAATATAGTTAATGCGCATTCTTTGGTGTCTGTTTTTAGGTCGGGGACGGAGGAGGACTACGGTCAGCGCCAGGGCCTCTTGCGACATATACTCGACCTAGCTCGGGAAAGAGGAGCGAAGATTCAGGCTCCACGAAGGACCAGCGCGTCGAGCGCCCGTCAAGCAGCAAGAGCCCACCTTCGTAACGGCGCAACTACTGCGGCAGCACGGAATTCGGCGGCGCTTGCTGGGGATGCCGCGGCCGAGATGCATGTTGCGAGGAACACTGCTGCCGGCGGCTGCGAGTGCATTCGGCAATGTGCCTGTCGACAACTTGCCCAGCTGTTGCGCTGCACCATAGTAAATTTTCCTCGCGACTTTTCATTACGCTGCTGTGCTCGGCGTGCTACGCAAATCCCACGGTATCAATTCCTTTGGCACAGTTTTCTTTCTCGTGTCACTGTATGTGCAGATGCCGATGCGGAAGACGCCGCCACGAAGCTTTTTCAAGAAATTCTGAATAACAAAGACGCCAGAAGCGACGATACCGAGGACATCACCGCAACCCAGGGTATGGACGAACAGTCTCCCGTAATCGGTGAGCAGACTTCGACACCCTTCGCTGGCCCCGGCAGAACTGCTTCGTCCAACCACACAGGAGACACAGGAACTGAGACTCGCCAGCTTCAGGCGACCCCTTCCACGTCCCACCCTGCTGCACGAAATGCGCCACGTGGTATGTGCGTTTCAATAACTGCATGTGCCCCATGATGTAATGAAGTACTGTCTCTTTAATTTGCATCGAAAATGAAAATGAAGTTTACGCTTCTTTTCTCAAGTTCAAGGTACTTAACACTCCTTTGTGTGCCTCCCAGCGGTGGTACTGCATTTCAGTTTTCTGTGAAAGTTTCTTTTTCCTTCTTTTTTTACGCCATAGCCAATAAAGCGCAGTGAGAAGGATGCATATTATAAATTCCTTGAAAAAATAATGCGGCACGACTTGCTCATTAAAGGAAAGGACTCTGCCCTCGAGTCGAGGCGTCTAGCACTCGAAGAGGAGAGGCTGGCCTGGGAAAAGGATCGGACCTTTAATCAAGGTCGCCGAGTCGACTTCCTTGAAGACGCAAGGCGCCAGCTTGCCGAACAGTGTGCTGAGGAGCTGAGGTTGCGAGCCAAGGAAGGAAAGCAGGAGGAAAGAGCTGAAGATCGTGCACTTGCCGCAGCACAGCAACAGCCACTCACCAACATCATCGAAAAGGTGGTGTCCATAACAAAGTAGAAGAAATGCATTTATTTCCTCGTCGTTGGAGAATTATTTCACAATTGACACAAACCTAGTGACATCCGAGAAAGAGAGACTCAAGCGTTTCCTTACATGAATGGCCATTCAGCACTTTGTAACGGTACATTGTGAAGCACATGGAAGCAGCATAGCAGTTTTGGCCAGCTGCTGCTCACACAAGGTATACTTAGAACTCAGGCAGTGGCCCACAGGTGGATACACACTGTTATGGCCTTAGCGTTATTTTGCTAGCAAGCACTCAAGGTGGTATTGTGGTCGTGTAGTTACAACCTGCATGCATAAATGTGCCCATTTGTGCAATTAATAAACGAAGCAAAGTATACAAAGCGTCGTTTTTTTAGCCAATGATAACTTCAGGGCTGACGCAAGTCTACAAGAGCACATTAAAAGTAAACTTTGATCACCTACTTACATTAGGAAAAATCCCAAAATATGCTACATCCTGGGTTAAGACAGCTGTGCGCACGATACCAATTGGCGTCTAAATAAATAATGTGCATGTACCATAAATTATGTGCAGCGTGGTTTCAAGTAGTGTTGCAGAGAAGGCGGCTGCGACGCAAAATATTCCGACACCTGGTTGCCATACAAACATGTGTGGCAGTTAACGAGAATTCTGGCAGCGTTGTACATTTCTGCTAATTGCTGCCTTAAAAGCTTCTGATTTTTCTTAAAGTCCAGAAATACAAATTCTGCGACTATTTAGCCGAAGCCCCACTCAACGGCTTGGCGAACGGAGCTCATCCCATGGTTGAATGCTTGCTGCGCTGGTGTGAGTACGATTTCACCGAATGGTTTTATTGCGAGTGGCAGCTGCGTATACACTGGCTCACCGTGCATGACGAAATCCTCGTCTTTAAGCAGCCGCTCCAGCTTCGAGTATATGGCACTGCTTTCAAGAATTCCTGCACCAAAACGAAAAAGAAAGGAAAGGCTCAAAAATTTAGGCAAAACCCAAAGTATGTCGAACGGCTTTATGGGTGAACGATTGCCTGAAAAGCAGATTAATTTAAAGATTTTCACCTCGTGTAATGCTCATGCAAGAAGTGAGAATGTGACAGAAAACCATGAGGTACCGCTAATGATTAGGGAGATAAAAAGTAAAGCGTGTGATTTGTTGGACGAAAAGAAGAGGCACAATCCACTGCCATGAGTCCAGTAGTAATGTTGTAGGGGTGACGTTGCTCTTGCAATGCAGATGTAAACACCACATTACCTTTTTTTTCGTGCTAAGAGCATAAAGCTTACTCGCCTGCATCGTGTCGCCTTCCGGGGTAAGGCCCGTCTAGTTGGCAATTCATGCCATTCGAGCCCATAAGAGACTGGTATTTCACACAGTGGAATCTCTTGTGACCCGATTAGTAGGTTTCCTGGTTTTGTTGCGGTCGGCAAATCGGTCGAGCCGTTCCGTCGACGAACCCCCAACTTTTGTGAATAGGTGCTCCTTTTCTTTTCACAGCCTGCACCGGAAAACAATGAAAAGGGATTGTCACTTCAAGTTATCTTATCTGCTTACGCAAACAAGCTATAGTGTTCCAACAAGTGCCCTGACAAAACGTGTGTCAATGTGGTGCAAAACTTTCTTTCAAGGATATTCAAGGGCATGATACTAGCAGCATTTTCAATAACCAACAACAAACGACCTGGTGCTTTCGGTATAGTGATTGTTTTTCTTTAATCATAAAAGAAGACGCCTTTTCTTAGAATAGTAAATTGGACAAGCTAATATTAGTTCAGGTTTAATAGGTAGCGCTAAACTGACGAGGGTCGAAAGAGAAACACAACACGACGAACCAAGCGCTGAGAGTCTACCACAGTGTTTTTTAAGGATCAGTTTTTTAGGTGAACATTACAATCAACTTGCTTACATGAAATGCGAGTGAAACTGGGCCTTATGACTCGACGTCAAATTAGCAGCGTGCTAAGCTGGGGAGCAATAGTGCGCGAATAGAAAACGAAAAAGCGGACTTACATCTGCAAGTGCTCCGAGGCCGCGGCGAGATAACAAACTGTGGTTGTTGCAGTCATCGAGAAGATGGCCAAAATTGGAGGTAATGTGCCGAAACATTTTTGTCGCCACAGAAGAAATCCCGGAGGGGTGCAGGCGAAAAAAGCTTCCTCTATATCACACCATCTGTTCGCGTCCGCGAGCCGCCGAAGAGCAAGACACAATGCGGTGCGCCCCGGAACAGTGACGTTCTGCACGCTGACCACTGCTTCCGGCGCAAAAAGAGAACTTGCCAGTTCCCCGAAATCTTCTTTCTCTAAACGAAACTGCACCTTTAAAAGCGTAGCATCAATCCGCTCAACGTCGAAGAGTCGGTATCGTGAACGGTACCGCAACCGTTCTGGCTCCCTTCTGCGCCTCAGTTCGTACTCGATGTCGTCCAAGTAATCGTCGCCTTTGAAAAGCTGTCGTTCCTCGCTGCTTAAAATAAGGTCGTCTATTTCTCCCCACGACAAAACCGACAGCAGGTGACGGTCCCAGAGAACGCTTGACAGCACTGGCTGTATTGTAGGGCTGAAAAACGTGACCATATTGGCGTGAATTGGGTGACTTTGCGAGGTTTTCGCGGCAGATAAGCAATTGTGGCTTGACTTGCTTTTGGTTTGACTTCGTGGCGGCTCATACTGGCTATACAGTCGCAGAATCTGGCGTATGGCGACGCTGAGTAGCACACTACCGGGGCCTGCGCGCGCAAGTCAGCAATCCACTTCTCAACTTTTGCGTCTGGCCAGCTATTGCCCATAGAGAAAGAAATTCAACAAGAGGGGACACTCTTCAAAAACTGGCAACAGGAAACACGTCACGCCTAGTTTCAACAACAACCGTTAGTTGACGCGAGCATCAGAAAAAAAAGAATGTGAAATAAACTTCCAGACAACGTTTCATTTTTTTTTATTCCTTCCCACTAAAAGTGAAAAAGTTTTGCGTGTAAATTAACTTATACTTTGCAACTTTTTGTTTCGTTGCCTAGCAACAAGCTAGCCGCACGCCAGACGCGCGTGCATACGCAGACAAGCCGCAGGAGTGAGCGAGGCCGGTCGTACGTACGAAGCTCGCGTGCTCGCCGACCCGTCTGTTTTGGATATAGCCCATTTTTTTGGGCTCCCGGCCTTCTCTATGCTTTTCTTGCGTATCGTCTGCATTTCGACACGGCACCACTTCACTACTGGACTACGGCAAGGTGAGAAATTGTGTTTGACAGCGTGCGGCGCATTTTAAGCACATTTAGGCTTAGTTCGAGTGGCGCAGTTAGCGAAAAACAGCTCCGCCGTCCTGGCGCAGTTAATTTGAGTTAATGCCTCGTCCTGGGAGATGTTTGCGGCGCTTTCTATGAGCGCCAACATTACTGTAACTTATTTCGGTAGTTTTGGAGCACGCTTGCCGCACCCGGCTTATTGACGCAGTAAGCGAAAACCGGCTCGGCCGTGTGACGCATTTGCGCGTGTACTGTACATGCGTGTACTACGTCGTAGCGCCTAAGACAGACAAGTTTTCGCGCATTCTGTGGCCCCCAACATTATTGTAACTGACGTCGTTATATTTGGGGTAATTTAGAAGCCCGGTTGCCGCGCCCGGCTTATTGACGCAGTTAGCGAAAAGCAGCTTGGCTGTGTGCCGCAGTTTCACGTGTACTGAATCTTACTGGTAGAAGTTCGTTACGCATTCTCTGACCCGAAAAAGTATTGTAATTTATTTGGTAACTCTTTAGGATATCTTGAGGCTTGCTCGCCGCGCCTGGGGTTGTGAAGGTGTTAGCAAAAAAGCAAGCCGGCCATAGTGAGTTGGTTTTGCGTGTACTGAATTTTAGTGGGACAAGTTTGTGACGCATTTTATAGCCCTGCAACAACATATACTTTATTTCGGTACTCGCGCTTCTCGAAAACGCGACTAGCGGTTGCCGAGAGTGATAACACGGGAGTGTTGCATGCGCCGGCAGGACGCGTAAAAGATAACACGGAGGAGCTCAAGAACAAGACATTTACGTATTCTGAGCGACTGAAAACAGGCTTTGCACCCACGAGTCTGACTTGAGTGCGATTAGAAGGCATTCTGCGAGCGTGTAACATGGTCTGGCTGAGCCTGTGTTGTAGCACTGTGTACTTGGCGTACCATCGTGTCGACTGAGGCCAAGTTGTTTTGGAAACGCGCAGTCACCCGTGTACTTGTGCACTTAAAGTGCAGGAAATAATGCCCGGGAAAGGAGGGCTGCTTGAAAATCGGATTTTCAGATTTTGTAGCAATGTTTGGGAGGAGTCTTTGCTGCGAAATATACGTAAAAGTGAATTTATCTGTAATGCCGCTCATTCATCACTTACGCACGTTTCGCCTCTACACGAAATACTCCTGTTAGGTCAATATACCAAAATGATACATGCTTGTAATTTATTCTTTCAGCTGATGGCATCCGGTGGAGCATCGTACGGCAACGACTGCTGCTTACCTGGTGCCATAACTTTGGATGAATGCAGAAGAAGCCCGGAACGAGCATTTATATAGAGCAAAATAAACAGTTCATCATTTCAGAAGGCGTCTTTCGTTTTCTTTATGAAATTGCACCTGACAGATTCGGTGCAGTCTTGTAAAGGTCAATCGCAATAATTTCTACTTAATAATGAAACGATACCACGCCAAGGCCACGCGAGGCTCAGCAGAAGCGAAACGAAAAAAAAAAATATGAATGCCGCGCCGAGCAGCGGAGCCGGCGCGGCGTGTACCAACTGGTGTTCAAAACGCGCGGGCCCAAAACCGAAACCGGAAGGAGTCAACAACATCCGCTAGGTGTGCTACAGTCAATTCGGCCGCTGGGCTCTATGGGGAACCAGCGCTGGATAGGCGGCGCGTCGAAAAGAGTGCGTTGCACGCCGCCCTGGCGACGCAACGCGGCATATTCCAGCCACACAACCAGACGACACACGCATACGCAGCCGTATTATAGTTCGTATGTTTCCGTTTTCGCGCCGCTTCAAGTGGAGTTTTTGTAAAGAAGCTAGCGCCATCACGTGAAGAAATGACGAAAGAAGCTTTTTAAGCTTTATACATTTTTCACAGTGCGTCGCGGCGAGCACGTGTGTTTCTTTAACGGTTGCGTCGTGTATCGATGCCATGCTTGCGTGGCTGCCTGCCTCGCAAATCTAGCAGTTATGGCTCCGGTCGTGCTGCGCTATGGTTTCGGAAGTATTAGTTGGCCTGAAGATATTCCATATTTCTCTGGCTAGACATAAAAAATTCTGATGTTACTTCGCCACAGCAGTCAATGGAGAAGAAAGCTTTATCGCATCAGCTGACTCGCGCAAGCAAAGGTTTGAGTACTCGGCTGCTTGATCCGTAACAATTCTGGCTACATTTAGCACTAATTACATTAATTTGCCGGATGCATCTCAGCGCCGAGTCCTCATCCGCATGCGCATATTTATAAACACATAGGTGGCTTAGTCGCGCGTGCGCCGGCACTATGCGCATACTCGCATAACTCGTATTACAAGGCAGCTTCCCTCCTACATAATTCTTGGCAATGAATGAATAATTTTTACCTTTCGTATCGTTCACTTGGTGCGGTGGCGTTGAAAGGGGCTTGGCGGTGGCATTGCGAAGGAAAAATGGTACATATGCCGGATGGTGCATGCTATTGCTCATTTTGTTTCCGACGAAATACCGACAGCAGATTCTGCTGTTTGGTACTGTCTGCCATGGCTGACCGTCTTCACTATCGAATAAACCAAGGATACACGCAAAATTTGATTTAGAAACCAGCCCGACACCGCTTGACAGGGCGACAAGACGGGAGCTTACTCCGCTCGCCTCACTGCTTGGATCCAACGCCGCCTCCGTTCTTGTTCGTAGGGTTTAGATGGAAAGACGCAGAAGGATACATCCTCCCTCATCCCGACTTAGTTGTGGCACTTGTATACGCAACAGTATCGTCGGCGCCCTTTTGTTTTCCTTCGACTTTAAGGGCACGCAACGCAATTTTCGTCCGCGGGGGAGGCTGCATTGTGCACGTTCTGACCGCCAGGGCGGCGCTGCAGGCGCCGTGAAAACTCCAGCGCTGGTTCCCCATGGGAGTGTCCGCTCTTGTTGAAATTTCTTTCTCTATGTATTGCCGTTTGGTGAGCGCGCGCTTCTCTGCGTACACGCAACCTCGCGAGCTGCGTACGTGGATGGTTGCGGACGCCCAACTGTCTAGCATCTGGCTCAGGCGACGCGACGGCAAGCGCTCGTGCCACTAGCGACTAGCGAAAAAAAAACGTGAGGTATGACTGCGACGACGGCAGAATTTTCACGGTACAGTGGAGCCATCAAACGGTTTTGCCGCCCGCAGTCTGCGTCACCTAACCGAGCACTCCCACCGCATTTGGTGGAAGCACGTTCTTGCGCCTCTCTCCCCTCTATCGCTCGCACCTCTGGCTGCGCACGGGGCAGTGGCGTGAAACTGAGCCAGGTGCTCACCAACATTACCAGTAAAGAGTAATCGACTCACCGATGAGGAGGGTGGCTCCGCGCGAACGTCCAGCAACGCTTTCATGCCCTTGACAGAGTCCTTCCTGGCGGCATCCTCCTCCGGAGTGGGTTTCAACGACGCAAAGGCTTTGAGCATGTCAGCTCCTTTTGAGGTTGAACGTTCCTTGAGCTTTCGCTTTCCGGGAACACGTGAGGATGTCGCGGCCTTCAGACCCTTGGGGCTCGCCGAGGACACAGGTCCCGCGTCAGCTGGCACACATGAAGGTTCGGCGGCGGCTGCTTCTTTCAACTGCACAGTGGATGGGGGCGCATCCTGTTTGAAGTCTTCTTTTTCCCATTTCTTCTTCTGGGCCTGAAAGGTTAGTTTGTTCAGATATCATTAGTAAGGAACAAGTAGCAAGAAAAGTGATTAAATAAGTCTCACGACTGAGGAATCCGGAAAGAATACCATTCAACGTCCTACCCGTACGTGTACGCAACACGAGTTGGGCATGAATAGCCTACGTTTGCGGATCGATAATTCTAGAATTTTCTATGTGAAAATTCTCAAAGTTCAGTTGCGAGTTGCTTGACTCTTTCGTTGATCACACGAAAAGAAGTATGTGCAATTTCTAATACAGACCGAAAAATTCGTAAGTGGGTACGAAGCAACCCTTATAGAAGAGCCGGCGAATATAGCGTGCTTTGCATACCTTCATTATCCTGACCGCGGGTGAACCAGCGTCGGTCTGCGCTGACGAAGGAGTTGCTGACGTGCTGGTCAACAGGTTTGGTGTCGTTGCCTGCTGTGTGCCAATGCCAAGCACGTAGGCTGGTGTTACGGCTTGGGAAAATGACGGCACAGATGAGATCCCACGCTGTGCCGGCGACTGGGCTTTGCTCTGCTTCTGGTGCCGTTCCTTGTGCCCTCTTCGCGTGGCCGTTTTTTGCGGTGGTGTGGGTTTGGAGCAGGGCGGCGGCCTTTCTGCGACAGTAGCTGCTGAAGCACTTGCTGCAACTGCCGTGGTTAGGGCGTTTTCTTCGTGTGAATCTGCCGCGACGGTAGCAGGAGGAATGGCAGGAGGAGGAGACTGGCTGCCATCGGAACCCTGCAGCACCGATGACGACATGGCGGGGTTCAGTTACTCGGGTTTGTGGGGAAACCAGATGAAGAACGCTGGCGACCTGCGATCTGACGTTTTCTTCTTCTGCGTGTTCCTTGTGCGCGCGCTTGCCTCGCTCAAGCGCGAGAAAGGGAATGGTTGTTCCTCGAGATAGCGGCGGTGATGTCTGGACCGTGGGCGATGAATAATAAGAATAAATATTTTAAATAAATTTTAAATGCAATACGAAAATTTCCGACTTGAAGCTGATTCAGACATGTATGTTGTGAACAATGATAATTATGGGCACTGAACGATGTATAGTGACCGAGGGACAGCAGCTGTGGTGCAGACACCGATTATTCCGTTCTTCTTCGATAACCGGATCCCCACTGTGGTGGTTCCATGGTCTGCACCTACGCTGGAAGGAACGAAAGGGCACGAGCTTTTATTGGCGCTATCGTCACCGGCTTGCTGCTCGTCTACCTGCCGTGGTTGCTCAGTGGCTATGGTGCTGGGCTGCTGAGCACGAGGTCGCGGGATCGAATCCCGGCCACGGCGGCCGCATGTCGATGGGGGCGAAACGCGAAAACACCCGTGTACTTAGATTTAGAACCCCAGGTGGTCAAAATTTTCGGAGTCCTCCACTACGGCGTGCCTCATAATCAGAAAGTGGTTTCGGCACGTAAAACCCCATAATTTTTACTACTCTTCTGCGGCGAGTCGTTGACGGCCTCTTAGCGCATTGTTTGCCTACGTCAGATTTGAAGTTTGAAAGAAGTTTTTCAAGGCGACAGCCTAAACGCATGCATCACCGACCGCTCAAGCACATTCGTCATTGAATGTGGTGGCTCTAAATAGCATGCCAACGCAGTTGCTTGCCAGTGAGCACGCGACCACAGCCATGCTGCAGACGCCGATTAACACTGCACTTCATAATCCATTTCAGTCGATCGTGCTGACATTATAGTAAGCGAACAAGAGATCACTGCTCTTATGTGTCCATGCCTTTGTTTCATGAATAACTTTGTTTCGTGCAGCCACTTCTGATGTCAGGGATGTGGGGTTTCAAGTTTAAGTTCGAAGTTAAAAACTTCGACTCTAGTTCCCTTAAAGTTTACTCTAATGGTAGCGGCAACACATAACCTCCGTAAAAAACCTTGCGATCGTCGTGTGTCAACTCTGGTTATGCAGTTACCGTCACCTAATGAAAGGAAGACCTACCAGAAATTACTTCGGACCAGCATGACTGTCGTTTTGACTGTCGTGACAAGCGCCAAACAAAAAGGAGACGGGTGCAAAAGCGCCGAAGATGCCTCCACCGTGCAAGGCTTTGTTGCCAAGGCTGTTAAGAGCCCCCAAACTGCAGTTATTAATTTCCGTCTCCGTGAGAGTTTCTTATAGCTCCCGAAGTGACAATGTGTTCTTTCTCTTTCTATTTTATTTATTTCTGTTTTTGATAAGGAACCATCGAAGGTGATTTATCAAGCGCACGAATAGTTTTATGAAATTCGGAGCCTACATAATTATCCGTGAAACTTTGTAGCCGTGAAACGCGACGGCCGAACCAACGAAACCATAAAATTCGCGTGTTCGTTGAGACTTTAATGGTCTTTTGATTAGTGAAGCACAATGTCGTGTATATTGCTTCAAGAAAACAAAACAAGAATATTTCCAGCCACTCAATCAAATAGTTCATGCGAAATCTAGAAGCTTTTGTTTTACTCGTGCTTTGACATGCCGTAACAAAATCTTGCTGTTTCGCCCAAGAGGCGTAGCATTGATAGAGATAACAGTTTACTTGAAAGCTGCATGAAAATAAGGTTTGTAGTTTTATTATCCGGGTAAACAGCAATAAACATTTACTCAGCAATTAATTAACTTAACAAAGACGGTGTCAGGCGCCCACGGGCAAATATGAACAGATCCCACTCGATGACCGCGAACATTCGCTGTCATAACGCTACCGCGGTGCGTGTTAGCAACGGGGAGCGAACGCTTGGTTTTGACTCTCGTTTCACCGCGTCTCGGAAATTTAGATTTTACGGGCTCTTGAGCACTAGGCTCTTGGGAATACAGCGCGCCTTAAGCAGCCATCTCGATTCGCTCTTAGTGCCCACATAGCCTTTGCAGCCATAGAGTTTTATACCTTCATTATTGGAAGAAACTCCCGCTCTAGTGTCTAAGCGTTGCGTTCAGCTACCATGTGAATAATAGGTAGTACTAGGATTTGCCTAAACTTTGTCCTTGTGGCTTCAAACGGCTTCGTGACATTGGAAATTTGTCCTCTTTAACAAGGTAATGTGCAATAAATATTAAAAATAAGCATTAATATTATTTTCCAACGGCAGGATTCGAACACAAGTCGTCTAGCACAGATGCCCGATATTGAAGCCATGGCGTCTCAGGGGCTTGCATCGACAAGCGGGCAAGCCAGCGCATTGAGGCGCTTTACGCTTTTACATTTGACCACCTCGACAGGCTCAAGTGCAATTAGTAGCGATTGTACGTATTCGCAGAGGCTCCTGCATTTAGAAAAGTATTGATTGCTGTGAACTTTAGGGCAATGCAGGCAGATAATGTGCTTTAAACAAATCCACAAGAACGTCTGAATCCACGAGCATGGAGATCAGAAAATTCCTACCCATCATTCCCACGATGGCTGAACAATTGCAGCGGCAGAGTTATCTCTAATAAATATTGTAGGAAACTCTCATGTTTTAACACGCCGGATTACTTCCAGAACACGATGTGTGGGCCGCGTATCAACTCAGCCACGAGGACAGCCATGTGGAGTAAGGGCCGGGCAAGGGGAGAAGACGCGCGCTCACCGATACCCCACTTTAACCCGCTCTTGATCCCACTTGCGCGTGCTCACCTTCCTCCTCACCCAGCGCTGACTTGATCACGTGAACTCCGACTTAAGGTGCCCGGCCTGACGGCGCGCATCAAGCAGCGATTCTCCTCAGCTCACCACTGCATGCTTTCTCACGCAATCACAGCATACGCCACGTTGGGAGGAATGGGATCTTATCGCATTGGGCTTTACGGAACATCAAAGCGACGGCGGCAAATGAAACCTTTCCTGAAGTGTCCCTATATTTGCTATCGTAGTAAAACGTACAAACTTCCTTCTCACGTCTTTTATTCTTCTTCTGCGATAGCCTTTAAAAAAGGCACAAACTCGGCTCGGTGGCGCTACCGGGCGGGACAAACGGGCACTATTTTCAGCCGGGTGAATCCAGTTGAGTTTCTTGAACGGGCACGCGCTCGGCTACGCGGTGTCATGCGCATCTCGCCCAGCAAGCCGGGCGTGATATCTTGCACGAACGGTGGTTGGAACGCATCGCGCGCCGTTGTACAGTGCGAGTTAAAAACAACTTTCACGCACTGAATGGCCTTTCCGCTGTGCAAGCTTGTTGAATGAAGAGCGGTTGCTCTTCGCCATGTCGCCGAGCAGGTCGTGGATAACGGTGCTCTATACGTGAAAGCGCTGCGTTTTACATAAGGAAGTCATCTCATTTTCGGTTACGTGAAGTTCGATGCACCTGCGTCATTCTTTACTGCATTTCAGCGAGGAAACAAACTTCTGCTTGCTCGGAGTTGTCGCTCGAAAAAGCACGAAAAGCACGCATTTTCTTCTTCGTGCTTGGCGCAATAACCGTCTTTCACGTCACGTAAGCTGTCTGTAACGAGATCTATAATCCATTACGTGCTCTACATTCAAGGCGTATCTGCTGCTATGCTGTTTATTGACTTGTGGGCTGCATTCGGGCGCTGTACCGTGCAGCATTCTGCTGCAAGTTCATTGGCGCATAATTATGTCACGCACCATATTGAATGAAAACAACTACCCAACTACTCCGTAACTGCGCCGTAACGACTTTTTAGTTTGTTTTTCAACGCAGGCTTGCAGGGGGCGGATTTAGGGGTCGACCTAAATGAAAGTGACAAAAAGTTAACAGTCGCTTTAGCATGCGCTAAAGAGGATGAAGGCGAGTGCCTGCGCGCTCACGAGGCGTTCATTACATTACTTGACATTTTCATTCGAATGCGTTTTACTTTCATTTGCTTGTTTTCTTCCACCAAAGTTCGTGGGTTCAAATGCCTCATTCAACTAGAATTTCTTTACCTGCCCCTTAATTAACTTCGACTTAATTAACACTAAATGTCCTGGGTTTGAGTGCCTAAATAACTATATCCTAATTAACTATGCCTTCATTAATTTTGCCTTAACACCACGGGTACTGGGTATGACTCGCCCTTCTCGATGTCAATTGAAATCAAACTTGGAGCTAGGGCCGCTTTGCCCTTGTCTCTTGTTGGTTTAAGTGAATTTTGATTTCATAACGCCCAACATCGGACTTTTCGACCCATGAGCCATTTAAGTCTTTGGCCGTAAACACATCGTTTGTAGTTATTTGCCATCGCTGCAAATAAATTGCGTTACTACCGAGTTAGGTTGTCTCTTCCGCCTTTTTTTTTATGTGACTAAGATTTATACATCCTGCCTGGCATTGAAAGTGTTCTTGACGTGCATCGGGGGCGTATTTTTCGATTGAGACAAATGCAGTTAGAATATAAGTATAATATAAATGCAAACATTTGATCAAGAAAAAAAAAATGCTCGATGGTGAAGGAGCTCCCTGAATCGCTCTGAAAAAAAAAACTAGGTTTACTGCTCGCACATTACAGGATGGCGTTTTTTTCCCTCGTGTCAGAGAAAGTGTCGTGGAGGCAGTATTCCCCCACCCCCACACCTCGTGTTTAAACGCTAGACGTTCACCTAACATGCATGCAGTGGCGAGAAAATAGCGAATTTATCAGCATGGTGCCGAGGACATTTACTCTGCTAATGTGTTTTAGGAATAACAAATGGTTACAGCAAAAATACGTCGTTTACATTCCAGATTTTAGATTCTAGATCCAGCCTGTTCAAACGAACGCGGGTGACCTGATTTTTGTTGCTTACAGCCGCACTTGGTGTAGGTTATGCTTGCAAACTTTCTAATGTCCGACATTTTTGAAAGGCCAAATAAATTCTTCGGCACAATCGTTGTCATGTTGCTAAAATTATTATTACGTGACTTCTAAAAGGGAGAAAACGTAAAATGCTACATTTCCATGCCTAGGTAAAACGGAGAGCTTCATGCAGTGCTGAGTTTTCCGAAAGCAATGGGAAATGCAGGCAGTGCGTTCAGATTCACGTCAGCAGGCGCAAGCACTCCGATATGTACGTCTTACTACCGTTGATCGGTCTGATTATTCACCTGCTCCGTTTCAAACATCATGAGATTTACATTAGGAGGCGATTGTAATATAATTTACGGACACGCTTGCGAAACATCCACAAATTGAACGTACTCACACACATTCGAGCGCCCACTGCGTCAGCACCCATCCTGGTGGGTTAGAGAAACAATAAAACACATTGCATTTTCTCAGCACGATAAAAACGTCGTCTGTCGCGGCGCAATTAACCACAGCGTTTGGTTTCCACGAGTGCAGGCAAGAGTTGCTTCAACATGGTCAAAGAGCGCTCGCTTCGTACAGCAACACTCGGTCGTCATTGCAAGTGCGAAGCATTTGCTTGCCTAGTCGGAGCCAAGGTCAGACAAAGGTCACGCGCCAATTTTGTCTCCGGAAAATTTGGGCCGATCCCGGAGACAGCCCAACTCAAGAAGTCGTCAGAGGTTGTGCAAACGAACACCAGATATAGTGCGAATTAAGGCGGCTCCCGGCAGCCGATGATGCATATGAGCGCAGACTTGATCTCCCAGGCTAGCATGCTGTCATTGTCACGCTGTCGTAGTCATTCCGCCGTCGCCAATTCATTGTGCAAGTGAAAATGGTGATCATCCTTTTGTTGTCATACCATTATCTTTCGGGCGTTTTTACTCTGCTCCTGTCACTGCGTTGTCATATTGCCGTTATCACGCACGCTTCGACCCAACGCCGTCATACCGTCATCATTCCATCGTTATCATGCCAGTGTCTACATCATGACACCATGCCTTCATAGTCCTTGCATCACCGACATTTTGTCCTAGGGATTGCACTGTCATCAACCTATTTTCGCCTTACCTTTCCCGCCACGCTATCGTCGTGACTCTACTTTCGTCACCTGTCTTCATGCCATCATCGACAGGCCGTTGTCGTCATACCACTGCAATCATCTTATCATCGCCGTCTTATCCGCGTCACGTTGTCGTCACGCCATCGTCGCAACCCCACGAAGTTTACCATTGTCGTCATCCCATGGTTGCCACGCAGCTGTCACAACATCGTCGTCATACCATGGCCGTCCCACCACGGCTATCATACCACCTTCATCATCCCGTGGACGTCTTGTAGTCGTCGTAACACTACCATCGCCGCACCATCGTCGCTAATATCTGGACACATTTGCGTCGTCTACACATTTCAGAAATGCTTCGCAACACATAGATACGGTTCAAGGATGGTTTCTGCCTTAGCTATTCCGTTGAAGGGTGAAGCAACCTGCCTCTTGCTTAAAGAGCTGCATAGTCAGCCGGTACTTCTAAGGTGTTATTTTCACATTGATATAGGTATTACCTCTATGCTGCGTTACACGGCCGCATGTAGCATCGTCGCTGTTTTTCTTGACCTTCGTGATGGAACTGCTTTGGTTTACGTTAAGCGATGACAAGTACGCCGATATTGCTTCCGAGGTAGCTTTTCGCCAAATATGGTTTATTGTCCTTCGCAATAACGCCGAAGGAAACAAACCTTACGTTTAGAAGGAAAGGGGCTTAATCTTGAGTAGAGCGTCCATGTTTGATTCCAGCATCGCTTGGTTCTTCGGTGTTCCTTGATTTTGAGTATGTCTTAACTAGTATAACGCCTAGTAGGAATCAATCTCTAACTTTCTACTACCGCTTGTCTGTGGCACTTTCTGGATGCGGGAAATAAAAAAAAATGTGTTTGTCTTGTTTGTGCTGTGAGTGTCCAGAAATACTAAACAGTCTTGCCCATTTCAGATTACATAATTATGTATCGTTAGTTTGAGTACGTATTGACGTACATTATCATTCTTTTTAATTTACGGTGCTTTCAGAAAGTAATATTATCAATAAAACCTTGCCATTAAGTTGAAGCTGCCGAGCAGCCTAACTATTCAGATAATTTTTTACGACTCAGAAAACAAAGCAGCATTTGCTGACACAGGCGTCAGCAGTACTGCTTCTGATTTTTCCGGTGTCATTTATATTCACTGAGCAACGCACACGTGTCATGTGATGTTTTAAGTGGTGTAAATGCAACTGTTGCCATAGAAAGAAACCTATCGTTAGAAGTTGGCACTTTTTGCTGTCTAATGCGCCTTTCTGCGTGTCTGGTCGTTCTGCCTGCGCGACAACAAAATCGATTATGTGGTGCGTAACAGTGACCAATGAAAGCCGACCAAATCCATTGGGCTGATTCGCAAATACGCATTGCAAATATCTCTGAGGAGAATGAAATAATTTCAGTAATTCTAGAACAAACATCATAAGGAAACTATATGTCACATACGTATATACACATTATAATATAGCATACTATTCGCCCCAAATTTAAAAACAGAAAGGCAAATGCACATAACTGACATTTATATAACAATGATGCGACTGTTAATACTGTTCGCATTTCTGGCCTACTTTTTTATATTCTGAACTACGAGGACAGAGGGCACGACTAATTTTAATATGAGCCGAACATACATGGCATAGGTGGCCCTGGGTTACGTAAAGGATAACGTAGGTTGCTCGGCTGTATCACAAAGCGTAGCTACAGAACGCGTTGCTTCGAAATTTGGCGACCCGCCGTTGTGGCTCAGCAACTTTGGTGTCATGCTGCCAAGCACGAGGTCTCGGGATCGAATCCCCGCCGCGGCGGCCGCATTTAATGGGGGTGAAAGAGCGAAATACAAAAACGCCTATGTGCCGTGCATAGGGGCACGTTAAAAATCTCGAGGTAGTCAAAATTAACCCTGAGTCTCACACTTGGTTTTGGCACGTGAAACCCCAGAATTCAATCAGATTTTGCAATTTCGCATTTGAATAATAAGTCTCCGGAGCGATTTCCTGACGATACAATGCTCTATATACGAGATGCAGAGACTGCAGCCAGAAAAAGAGCTACACTCCATGAATCCTCACCGGCCTTTCTTCCTCACAAAATCGCTGGTCTCATGGCCATCGAAAATAGCACAGCGAAAAGCATTGAACTCACTTAAACATTTTTATGAAAAAACAGGCATCCTTAACAAGTACTAGGTATTGCACAGAATAATCACACGATGTTACTATAACGTTCTTTTATTTGTAATTATTAGTGCTTGTATATTACGTATTATACATTTTTTTCTGTTCGTAAATTATTTTAACACTGTGTAATTCCTAATCTCTTTATATGCCCATCGATGTATACATCACGGCCGTTTGTGTGTGCTTGTGACTTTGTTTACGAACTCATTGTGGCGCAACTTGCATTTGACTTCTATACTGTTATATTCATTGGCGCGTAGGACTGTGCTGTGGATTTCTGACCGTATGAAGTGATTTCTTTTGATTTTCCTGCATATTTCTTCCGTTGTTGTTTCCGCTATGAGAAAAGGAGTAGCAGTCACCATTATAAGGTGACTACGTCTCTTTCATTTTCATTTCAATAAGAAAAAACAGGGATGATGATAATTACTTCAACAATGGCACAAGCCCACCGCGGGAGATACACCGTGAACTTGGTAGTATTACGTTTTGAGATTTCAGCTTTATTTCCCCCACGTTGGCACATTAGTACATAGCAATGTACCCAAATGATGAGGATGGCGGGAAAAAAGCTCTATTTTAGCACCATGACTAGACCGGCCACCCTCTGCTTACAAAGGCAGCAGCGGAAACAGGCTCACACTGAACAATTCAAAGAAATGGTATCATCTAGATGTATAATTCGCAGTTTTCACCTTTCACTGTACAAAGATATTCATGATATTACAGTTAAAATAGCATTTGTCGATAACACGCTTAAACTTTAATCGCTCTGTTCAAACTTATTCAACGTGTTTGTTATGCAATACTGCAATGGTTGCAATCCATAATAGGTTCACGGCCGGCAGATATACCAATGGTTTGTATGTCTTGTTACGCGTGAGGAAAGAGTAAGATATAATTTGCGAATGTGGCGGCTTTTTAAAGAGAATTCCAAACTTTAATGCGATTAACAATCTATATTGTGATGAGTGTGGAATTGCTGATGGACATGTTTTATATTTCCACATATAGCTAGTGGGTCGAAGGCAAGAGCGGATCTAGCCGAAAAGGCCAATGAAGACCACCCCTTTCCCTGCTTAGCGAGCCAGGCCCCAACTGATCCGCGTTTCAGGAACCAGCTGCTCCTGAAACCCTTAAGAGTACTTCTGAAGGCTCATGACAATATTGTCACGTGGTGGTGACGTTGAAGAACACAGTAGCAATACTCTGAAAGACAAAACTATATTTTATTGGGCGAACCTGTGGCCACAAAACAGGCTACAATTATAGCACAACGATGGCGGCGAACATGGTCGGCGATCTTCGAAAATCTGATCAGCGGGTCAAGCGCGTCGGCTTTTATACAACAGTCGTCGAATGTTCCAGAGTAATCACTGGGACCCGCGTGCCTTCCACAAGTTCTACATTATTCGCGTCCCGCACACACGCGATCAGATTACACAAGGTTCGGTCACAGACAGCGGATGGAAGCATCGATAACATTGCAGAAACTTCCGATACATGCAGGCGCGCCCTGCGCTGTGTGATAACATTTGTTAGGCAGTGAAACGTGTCGCTCGATCAAGACAAACAAGTGCACGCGTCAATACCCCCTCTTAAAAATCATCGACCCGATGCTGCAAAAAAAAAAAAACGCTCGACCACTTGCTACTTCGCTGCCCTGCCTTCGATGTGGAGCGCACGGACTTGTGTACAGTCTATCGGCGACTGGGACTGACTTGCGATACGGCGACCGCGCTGCTATTCCCTGCAGCCCACTCGTCCATCGTGAAGCACGCTTTTTCGGCACTGCTAGATCACGTAACGGGCGACATCGGCGGTTAGGTGCGGCCAGTAATACCTTTCTTGTATCCTCGATAGCGTCCGGGAGAAACCGAGGTGCCCAGCGGTCGGATCGTCATGTAGGGCGTGCAGTACTTCTGTACGCAGCGCCGACGGAACAACAAGTAGGTAGCTGGTGCGGACTGGTGAGAAGTTCTTCTTCACGAGTAGGTTGTTTTGAAGCGTGAACGAAAAGCACTCGTAGCAAAGAAAACAAGAAAATAAGGAAGTTCGTCACCGTCCTTAAAAGGGTGTAAGGCGCACCACGTGGAACACTTCAGATCGTGCGCGGTGCCGCTGTGAATTCGAAATTCTGTCTGGCACGACCTCATAGTCCAGCGCGCGCCAATACGTCGGATGACCTTGTAGGGTCCGAAATAGCGTCGCAATAGTTTCTCACTCAGTTCTCGTCGGCGTATCGGGGTCCATACCCAAACACGGTCGCCGGGCTGGTACTCGACGAAGCGTCGTCTGAGGTTGTAGTGTCGGCTGTCGGTCCTCTGTTGGTTCTTGATCCGCAGGCGGGCGAGCTGTCGGGTTTCTTTGGTGCGCTGGAGATAGGTAGCGATGTCAAGATTTTTCTCGTCAGTGACGTGCGGCAGCATGGCGTCGAGCGTCGTCGTCGGGTTCCTGCCGTAAACCAGCTTAAACGGCGTGATCTCTGTTGTTTCTTGCACCGCGGTGTTGTAAGCGAATGTTACGTACAGCAGGACCGCATCCCACATCTTGTGCTCGACGTCGACGTACATTGCTAGCATGTCGGCGAGGGTCTTGTTCAGGCGCTCCGTGAGACCATTCGTCTGCAGACGGTAGGCAGTTGTCCTCCTGTGGCTTGTCTGGCTGTATTTCAGAATGTCGTGGGTGAGCTCTGCTCCCCAAGGAATCCCCAACCCCTTGAGCGATTGGAGACCTTGTTATCCAGCCCCCCCCCCCTACCGATTCAGCTTGCACTGAGGGACAGGGGCCAGGAGCTGCTGGGAACATATGGGTCCCGTAACTAGGGAACCACCCCGTCTGGTGCCTGCATGCACCACCGATTCACTTCGGGCCCAGTAAATATTGCTTCATCATCATCATCTGCTGTAAAAGCCGTTCCTCTGTCGGTGATGAGGACTTCTGGAGCACCATGTCGCAGCAGGATGTTCTCGACGAAAAGTTTCGCCCCTTCAGGTGCGCTGCCTTTCGGTAGAGCTTTAGTTTCAGCGAATCGGGTGAGATAGTCCGTCGCCACGACGATCCACTTATTTCCGGAAGTTGATGTCGGAAACGTTCCCAACAAGTCCATCCCGATCTGCTGAAAAGGTCGGTAAGGAAGCTTGATCGGCTGTAGTAATCCCGCTGGCCTTGACGGTGGTGTCTTGCGTCGCTGACAGTCTCGGCATGTCTTCACGTAACGGGCGACATCGGCGGTTAGGTGCGGCCAGTAATACCTTTCTTCTATCCTCGATAGCGTCCGGGAGAAACCGAGGTGCCCAGCGGTCGGATCGTCATGTAGGGCGTGCAGTACTTCTGGACGCAGCGCCGACGGAACAACAAGTAGGTAGCTGGTGCGGACTGGTGAGAAGTTCTTCTTCACGAGTAGGTTGTTTTGAAGCGTGAACGAAAACAATCCACGCTTAAATGCCCTAGGGGCAACGTCGGTGTGCGCTTCCAAATACTCGACTAGGGCTTTTAGCTCCGGGTCTCCTCGTTGCTGTTCGGCGAAGTCTTCCGCGCTTATTATGCCAAGGAAGGCGTCGTCATCCTCGTCATCTTGCGGCGGCGGGTCAATGGGGGCGCGTGATATGCAATCGGCATCTGAGTATTTTCGTCCGGACTTGTATGTTACAGTGATGTCATATTCTTGTGGTCTGAGGCTCCACCGTGCGAGCCGTCCTGAAGGGTCCTTCAAGTTAGCTAGCCAACACAACGCGTGATGGTCGCTGACCACTTTGAATGGCCTGCCATATAGGTAAGGGCGAAATTTCGCTGTTGCCCAAACGATGGCGAGGCATTCCTTTTCGGTTGTAGAATAATTGCCTTCCGCTTTTGACAACGACCGGCTAGCGTAAGCTATCATGTGTTCATGTCCATCTCTTCTCTGGACTAGAACGGCACCGTGGCCTAGGCTACTGGCGTCAGTGTATATTTCGGTATCGGCGTGCTCGTCGAAGTGCGCAAGTACGGGCGGCGACTGCATGCGTCGTTTGAGTTCTTGAAATGCGTCGGCCTGCGGCGTTTCCCACTTGAACTCGACGTCACATTTAGTTGGCTGTGTAAGCGGCTCAGCGATGCGGGAAAAGTCCTTGACAAATCGCCTGTAGTAGGCACACATGCCAAGAAATCTACGCACTGCGTTCTTGTCGATGGGCTGCGGGAACTTTGCAATGGCAGCTGTCTTCTGCGGGTCGGGGCAGACTGCAGACTTGCTGATGACGTAGCCTAGGAACAGAAGCTCATCGTAAGCGAAGCGGCACTTTTCTGGCTTCAGAGCGAGCCCTGATGACTTGATGGCCTCTAGTACTGTTGCAAGCCGCCTAAAGTGATCGTCGAAATTTCCGGCAAAGACAACGATGTCATCCAAGTAAACGAGACAGGTCTGCCACTTCAATCCTGCTAAAACCAGTCTTCGTCATACGTCGTCGTCACGCCATTGTCGTCATTCCACTGTCCTCATGCCGTTTTCATGTCGTCATCGTTATACAGTCTTCGTGCGTTCGCTGTTACACTTCATGTTCATTCCATCGTCATTCTCACCTTGTAATGCTTTTGCCGTAGGACAGTCATCGTCACGCTGTTATTTTACCATCGTCATCACCCAGAAACGCCACACCATTATCGTCATGCCATCGTCATCATAACACCTTCGTCGTTATACTGACGTCATTTCTACCGTCATTATATCGTAACCATGCTGCGTTCATTCAATCGTGGTTATGCCGCCGCTGTCAATCCATCATCGTCACTGAGTTGTCGTCAGGCAGCCGCTATTATGTATCCGTTGTCATGACGAACTCGAGATACCATCATCCTCTGATTGCTTCGTCAGCTTCGTTATTTAGTTGTCGACATACCGGCGTAGTCATGCCATGGTGATCATCCCATTATTGACAATGGGATGATGTACCTACACTCAAGCTATTGTCGTCACGCTGCCGCCGTTCTACGTGATCTAATTCTTATCATGCCGCCGTCGTCATGCCGCCTTTGTGGTTCCACCTACGACATGTCATCGTCGTAACTGCTTCGTCGCCATACAGATGTCATGCTGCCGTGCGCATGCGCCTCCTTGCCAAGCGACTGCCATAGTAAAAGGGACCGATAGCGTAGACAGTATAGGTCTCATAGTGAATGTTTCACGTTCTTGAGCCAAACGTTAATAATATGCAAATGCCAAGTAGCTGGATTGACCCAAGGTAATGTTGTTTGTTGTGTAAGCTGTGTGGCGGAGACCACCTCATTGCCGACAAGGCATGTAAAGAATGCCTTCACATTCCCTACGTAGTGCGACGACGACTATGAGAGCGAGCACATTCGACGCGAAGCGACGATGATCGTGCTACAATGTAAAAGTCCGACGACGATGAATTCACGCAACTACCGCGAGATGGTCGATCTGTTGACAGAGGATCGCGGTCCCGCTCCAGGTGCATTTCCGGGAGCCGCTCTAAGCGCGCATCGAGATCCTTGAGCGGTCCTCGGCCCCGTTCCCGCAGTACGCCATGCGGGGCCTCCACCGGATCTCCATCGCGGGCCCGTCCGAGGTCCCGTTCAGGTTCTCGCCTCGCGTCCCGCTCCGTCTGCCAACGATCGCTGAGCCCACTGGCTCTACACCAGCAGGGAACTCCAATAAGAATAAGTGAGGCGCCCTTATTCTCACTTGGGTGAACACTGTCCGGGGAAGAGGAAACGCAACATCCCAAGTAGGGTTGGGTTCAATCTCAAAGCACGACACACACGCCACATCGGAGATAGCATTCCTAAAATGCGAAAATGCGATAATGAAGGAAATGATGCACAAACTCACGGCCGCCATCGCTGAGCTGAAAAATGACAGGAGTGCGCGAGCCACTACACCCGCCGCCGCCAATGCTGCCAATACAGTCGCCCTATCGTTGCCGCAACCCGTAGGCGCCTGTAACGACGATGCTGATAGCGCACCTAAAAACTCGCGGTCGCCCGCGACCAGCCTGATCTGAAGTGCGAATCAGATGACATTAAGAGCACGTTCTGGGCGATTTAGGGCGACCATCCGCTCCTCCTCCGGAGCATGGCCCTCGTGCAGTCCACCCTCATCTCGAACACGTCGTCGCTCCCACTATCGACAAAGCTAAGTTAGCTTCGCAAAGCACAACCATGCCCAGTCCACCCCCTCACGCGGCACTCTTTCACCCGCCGGGTGCCCGGGCCCATCCCCACATAGTTTAACATGACCAGGCCAAACAATGCGTTTCGCATCTAGCAGTAGAACTGCAGGAGTTTCGCCTTGAAGAAAACCTTCCTGCAGCAATACCTCCGCAGCCACGAAGCCAGATCCCACGTCAGCCTGTTACAAGAAAGCGTAGTACCCACTGCCACGTTCTCCAGATACCAGTGGTTACCCGGACCTTCAGGAGGGCGCGGTACCACCACACTTGTCTCTAACAAGATGTCCTGCTTACTGCAAGACCTCAACAGGCCCGAAATCGAATACGTCGTGGTAGCGATTGTCCCCTGGCAACGTGTCTCGAACAAGTACGCACATCCTGAACGCGTACAAAAACCCCTGCAACCACAGACAACGATTCAAACGCCTGTTCCAGAAAGCCATCCGCCTCGCTGGCTCCAACCCACTAGTGATCGCAGGCGACTTTAATGCCGCGCATCGCACCTGAGGCAACGCGTACGACACCCCCAAGGGTAGCTAGCTCTGGCAGAACGTGAACTAGGTAGACCTTACTCTCATTAGGGACAACCCTTTTTCCACCCGCACCGGCACCTATACGCAGAGACACCACCCCGGGTCTCTGTTTCGTCAAGAACATCGCTGACGCCCGCTGGGCCAAACTTTCGGTAGATCCCGGCAGCGACCGCTTACTACTGGCCGTATACTTCCCTGACGTCAGCAGGAGGACCATGGGTTGATTCTGACCTATTCCGTAACTATGCGGCAGGAAACGGCCGCACTGCTACACGAGCGCCTAGGGGGCCGGCTGCTCGTTTACACCGACGGCTCCGTGGCGAGTGATGGTTCCAATGCGGCAGCGTGCACGGCGCCGGATATTTGCGCTGCACGGCAGTGCCACCTTCGTGTTGTGTGGTCGTCGACGGTGGCCGAGCTTGCTGCGATCGACCTAGCAGCTGATCTCCTGCTACAACAGCGCAGTGTTATTTCTGCCGCGATCCTTTCGGACTCGCGCGCGGCACTGTGTATGCTGGCGAAGGATTACCTTGGACCTCCGTTGGTGCAGCGCGTCGGCTCAAAGCTCCGCCATCTCGTCAGCCAGGGCTGCGATTTGGCGTTGCAATGGGTTCCAGCGCACATCGGCCTGCAAGGGAACGAAGCCGCCGACGCTCTCGCAAAGCAGGCTCACTCCCTGCGCTTCCCCCTCGCCACCTCGGTCACCGGCTTCGACGTGGCCAAAACAACCATTCTGCGAACGCTCCGTGCGCAGCACCCGGACCAGCGCGTCGCCGCAGGTACGTCACTTCGACTCCTCCCCCGCGTGTGCTTCTCCCGGGCGGACCGCTCTTTCCTGCTTCGCCTGCGCGTCGGCTGCTACAAGACGGCTGCTAGAACACACAGGCTGCAGGGAATTGGCGACCCCGCGTACAGCAACTGCGCCGATTTGGAGACGCTCGACCACTTGCTACTTCGCTGCCCTGCCTTCGATGTGGAGCGCACGGACTTGTGTACAGTCTATCGGCGACTGGGACTGACTTGCGATACGGCGACCGCGCTGCTATTCCCTGCAGCCCACTCGTCCATCGTGAAGCACGCTTTTTCGGCACTGCTAGACTACTGCAATGCAACGCATTTGAGAGCGCGGCTCTGAGCCCCGCACTCACTTTTTTTCCCCTTGCCACGTTCGTCCCGTCTTTCTCTCCTTCATCTTTTTCTTCCAATTCCCCCCTTCCCCGTGCAGTGCTGTTGAGGTGTCCTCCTGTTAGAGACAGTTACGGCGCTGCACTTATCTCTTCCGTTTCCTTTTCTACAATCACTTCACACACCTATTCCGTAAGACTCTCGAAGAATGACTCCCTCCCGACGACGCCCTGAACCACGAGACGTGGACGGCTTAGCTCAAATCCGATGTCGCCAAGGCCTCCAAAACCGTCAGTACGGACCTTCCCAGCGAGAAAATGAAGACTCGCCTCGCCCACCTACTCGAAGGCAGTCTCCTGGCCCGCTGGAAAGGCCTGCCTCACAATCGCAGGCTCCGAAGACGCATATCCGAGTTAAATAAGAGCACAGTGGATCACTGCAACAGCCTATCCAAACAGCAGTGGGACGAGATCTGTAACTCGATCGACGGGCAGCTCCGTAACAATAAGACATAGAACCTCCTTAATCACCTGCTTGATGATACCAACACCCGCACTCACCAGCGCCATTCGCGCGCGAAGATTCTGCATCAAGCCAAACGCACCGCACCGCCGGAAGACGTCACCAAGACCCTCCTACAGAAATATCTCCCACTTCCCACAGGTCCGTAGACACCTCATCCCCAATACACCGGTCACAACAAACACCCTCCTCAAAGCCGACTTTTCCGCCGAAGAGGTACGCCGGGCTCTCCACGAACTCAACAGCCGCCCCACCCCCGGTCCCGATGGTATCAGCAAATAGCTCCTGCGCAACTTGGGTGACGCCCCCGTCATTTACCTAGCCGACCCATTAAAGAAGTGTGGAAGCAAGCCGAGCTACCCGAAGCATAGAAACTCGCCCACTCGGTCTTCATTCCCAAACCGGGCGAGGCCTAGCTTAGCCCGGTAACCTAGCGTAGATCATCTCCGCCCCATCTTGCCCACGTCGTGCGTCGGTAAGGTGGCTCAACACGTCGTCCTCAACAAGATCGGTCGATGCCTCAATCACGAATCCCTCCCGCACCACATGATCGGCTTCCTACCCGGGTTACCTGCACAAGACGCGATGCTACTCCTAAAGCATCAGATTCTTGACGGAGGATATACTCGGCACACCCGTGCCATACTCGGCCTCGATTTGGAAAAGTCATTTGATTACATCGCGCACTCGTCCATCCTGAAGGTAATCACAGACCTTGGGCTCGGGCTTCGGTTCTTTGATTTTGTCCGCGCCTTTCTTACCCGGCGCAAAGCCGTCCTACGCGCAGGACACCTTGTGTCGGAAGCAGTCGAGCTCGGACAGCGGCGCACCCCCAGGGATCAGTCCTTTCGCCGACGCTTTTCAATCTTGTGATGATCGGGCTCTCCGAACGACTCGAAGATCGGCGGGCAACATTATTTCGCTCAAACACCGGGGCGCCAATCCCTCTGAACCAGGAACGGTTGTACCGTCCCCAAGGTATACTCCATCAGGGCACTGGGCATGATGATCTAGTCCCGCGGAAACAACACCTAAACAGGGCAGAAGCTCATGACCAAGACGGAGAACACCATACGACTCGTACGCAAAGTGGCTAACTGTCACCACGGCCTAAAAGAAAACAACCTGCCATCGACACCATTTACGCGGACTACATAACCATCTGGTGCTGCGAAGGGTCCGATGGCTTCATCGAATCCGCCATGCAGGAGGCCATCGAAACCACCGAGCCTACCTCGAGCACACTGGTCTCAAGTGCTCCCCCACCAAGTCGGAACAGCTGCTGCACTCGCCCAAATGCTGGGGCGCCAATTCTATAGGATGGAAGCCCCGGCCGAACGCAACACTACCCTCCGCACCAGGAACTGCCGTGCCATCCCCAAGGTATACTCGATCAGGAAACTGGGCATGATGATCGAGTCCCGCGGAACCAACACCCAAACGGTACAGAAGCTGACGACCAAGACAGAGACAACCTTACGGCTCGTACGTAGTTGGCTAGCTATCATCGGCCTCAAACATGACAACCTTCCACGTCTCGTACACGCGTTTGTTCTCTGCCACTTCACCTACGTCGCTGACATGCACAATTGGCTACACGGTGAGCGCAATAGACTAAATGCCCTCATTCGAAGGGTTGTAAAACAGGCCCTCGGCCTTCCGATCTCGACTACCACACAGAAACACTTCGAGCTTGGCGTGCACAAGAGCCTAGAAGAGATTGCCGAGGCTCAGGAGCGAACGCAGGTGACCCGACTCACAACCACCAAGGCAGGCCGCCACATTGTGCGCGAGCTCGCCTTTTTCTCCTAGACTATCAGGGATACCTCGAAGTTGACGCCGGTTCCCCGCGAGATCCAAGACTTCATCACGATGGCTCCTATTCCGCGAAACGTACACCCTGACCACAACAGAGGCAGCCACCTTGCCCGGGCGACCGCCCTTCTCCAGCGCATAGACATGAAAGCGGACGACGTCACGTTTGTGGACGCCGCCGCCTTCGGCGCGGTCGCGGTCTCATCCACCCAGCGGACCCTCAGCTCAGCTACGGTGCTCACACGAGACCACAAGGTGGCGGAGCAAGTAGCCGTAGCTCTGGCCGTGCTCGACGGCAAACGGTAAGTTATCTACAGCGACTCCAGAAAGGCCATTAAAACCTTCGAACGTGGCGTCGTCTCCGACCAGGCGTCACACAACCTCCGTAGCGCGGATCTGAGCACCCTCAAGCACCACACTGTCATCTGGTTCCCTGCCCATCTCGGTCAGGTCCCGGACGCCCCGCCCAACCTCAACATGATCGCCCACGATGCATCGTGTGCGCTTACCGACAGCGCTGTCCCCGGGCAACCCCATCTCGTCGAGCTTGAGGACAATCGGGAGGCACTCATTACGTACAGTGAAATTACAAAACATTTCTACCTCTGGAGCGCCGCATCTTTCCGCCACTACTCCCCAAATTTAACAGGCACGCAGGCGCTACCCTCACGCTTGCTACAGAACGCATATGCACCCAAACCCTGCCTAATTACACGTTTTCTATCCCGCCGCGTATTCCAGCGACACGTGCCCTACATGCGGAGACACGGTGACACTCGCACACATGCTCTGGGAGTGTAGAAATGCTCTTCCCGGCTATACCTCGGATAAGTGGGAGAAGACCCTCAGAAGCTCACTCCTCGCGGACCAGCAATGTGCCGTCCAAATGGCCTGCGAAGCGGTCGCCAGGCATTCCCTGTCGGTCCCTACGTGGGACACGCCAACTACGCACTGCGCGCGTACTGCAGAACCATAATAAAGTTTTCCAATCCAGTTCCGCCGAACTACGTAGTCAGTCTTAAATAATTAAATACCATCTTAATTATGACAATGACATGAAAAGTGATGAGAAAATTATTGAGCACAAGGAAAATATCCCGATACAGCTTTCTGTGGCTCAATACGTGCTACAGAAAAGTTTTTTTCTCGAGCGAGAAAGAAGCCTGCAAATACACGGGCGGCAATTCTCCGAGGGAACGAGCCATGTTTTGAGGTAACAACAACAATCCTGCGTGTATTCGCAGGCTTCTTACCCGCTCGAAGAAACACTTTTATGTAGCACGTAGTGAGCAACAGTTAGCTGTACCGGGACCTTTTCATGTTGCTCTACAATTTTCACTGTGGCATTTTTAATCGAACTATAATATTTGAGAAGTCAATAATTAATTAAGGCTCATTATCTAATTAGATGGAATGCAAACAATAATCTGAGTATCTCCAAGCGACGGCAAGCAACATAACCTTGGTTCGATACGGCTACGTGACATTTGCATATTTTTAAGGTTTGGCCCAAGTTACGTGAAACACCCTGTATATCCGAATCAACCGAAACCTGAGAAGGATCACTTCATATGTTAAGTAAACCTGACTTCAATAATAAAGGGTGTTGTTTCAATGCTTGAATGCTAATCGCATTACCGTCGACAGACATCGTGACATGAGTTCTACCATAATGTTATTTTTTATGCGTCGCTACCGCCATCGCGTGCAGCTCTGCTTAAGCGTGAGGTAGCGTTCTCGCAAGGCACGCGCAGAAGAAGAAAACGTCTGATCGCGCAGTCACCAGCGCTTTTCAGCTGCTCCTGCTTTTCTTCCGCTATTTTTTGGAGTTCAACAGCCTTATGTCGTCTTCAATGAAGAAGAGTACCGAGGGCACCCAGCTGAGCAACCCCGCTGTCGCTGCTCGCCCACGACAGGAGGACAACCTGCCCACCTCAGCGGTCAACCCCACGGCCACTGTGGGCTACACGGCAAGCTCCAAGAACACAGCTCCAGAGAAAATTCGGCCCATCACTAGCCGCAAGATAACAGGCCACCATCACAAGCAGAACAAAGCCCTGCAAGTACCGCCGCAGGGCGGGGTTCCCTCAATACCGTGGCCTTCCGTGAGGCCAGCCTCAGTGACCAACGTGGCGACAGGCCAGGTGACGACCCCAGTCATCGTGGTCAGTAAGCCGTACTCGCCTAATAAAGGCTTTCCCTAATAACGCTATGGGTAGCGCTATAATGCCGACTGTAGTGTAAGCGTTGCGAAAATTATCGTCCATGTCGAACCAAATTCTCACAGCAATGAACTCCTTATTATTAACATTATTATTATTATTATTATTATTATTATTATTATTATTATTATTATTATTATTATTATTATTATTATTATTATTATAGCTGCTCTTGTTAAAAAACATCGACCGCTACATCAGCGTTAGGTGTAGCATGCGCAAGAAGCTAATGCTTTCTTTTCACCTGCATCCCTCCGCAATATGGTATCATTTCCTCGTTTGCTACTATTCGTGCGTTACTGATGATATTCGAACAAATTCGCTTTTCAGCCTGAGGAGGCCAAGACAGCGGGCCAACCGGACGTACCATCCTGCACGGTGGAATATAAAGGAGCGGCGGCCCCCGACATTCAACGAAAGCCGGATGAAGTGGGACCAGCGCCAACGACGAGTTCTAAGGCGCTTACAGACTATGCGTTGGCTGCTGCTCCAGGGCAGCCACGACCACAGAAGCAGGCGCATTCCAAAGTCGGCGATATCTACAAGGCACTTGTGACACTGGCCATTTCTCCGCAGAAGAAAGCCACTCGGCAGGATTCGCTGAATCCCTTCGCCACGTTGCTCGACGTTCGCGCTGATCCATCATCTTCCGAGGTGAGTCGCACTGCTGAACGCGTACAGCAGGCAGGATAGTAAAGAGCGAGTTTTCTAGTCTCACGCAAGCTTTAGTTACTTGCGCTGTAAGCGGCATGGAATCGCTGGGTGCACGCTGGGTGTGCCTTGCAGCTGTGCTTTTCCGCGAAGCTATTTTTACGGCTTGAAGGACTCGAAAACTTAATGCAGACAAAAGACGCGCAAGTACACTTTCGACAATGTCGCAGTGTGGTATGCATTGGAGCCAAAGTGAGCCATTAAACACCGCTGGCATGCCTATTCGGGGCTTAATGTAACAAAACCACAGGATTTAGTGATAAGGCCGGCCCCGCGCTGCTTGTGGAGGGATAACTACAAACGAAGACTTATAGCGCATCGCACTACTAATAGCGTGAGAGTACGCTGCCCGCCTAGAAAAAGGTATGCAGAAGCCCCACTGGAGTTGTCTGAGTATGCGAAAGCATACACCCTATTTCAGTGTGCTCACCACAAGTTTAATTTGGCCAACACCCAAATTTCAATCTGACCGACCTCCAAATATAGGTTTGGCCACCCCTAAATTTCAAGTTAGCCCACCCCCAAGTATATTTGGCCCACCCCAAATTTCAGTTCGCCAACTACCAAACTTCAAAGTTGTCCCACCCACATAGTTCAGTTTCCGCACCACTAAATTACAAGTTGGCTCACCCACAAATTTGTTGGCCCACCCCCAAACTTCATCTTGGCCAACACCTACATTTGTGTTGGCCCAGGCCTACTATACGCTTCCCCAAGCAACCATGATATGTTCCGGGATGTCCCGCGCTGCATGTCGGAGTTATTGCGAATCGTTTTTTCTTACTAATTGTTGGGCTGGGGCTTTACGCCTGCATTGATGAAATCATGGGTTGATTTTTTGGAAGATGGGGAAGGTTTTGAGATTTTCTCGCATCTCCCTCGGTATGGCTTCCTTTCGTTCCTGCAGTATTGCGGTTTGATCGGGTATTCCAGCTCCTATAAGACCGTCCTACCCGCCTGTGGCATATTTAGGCGTTCTCGATGTGTAACCATTAACATTGCTTTGTGTTCTTCAAAAGTGTAGTGCATCCCGAAAGCGTCGAGTCTCTCCGCGGGAGACCGAAAATGTATATCGAGGGCAGCCTTATGCGCCGTGCATATTAGGACGTCTGCCTGCTCTGTCTGATTACGGTTAAGTTCTTGATAAGGGATGCTTTAGGTAACTCTGGTTATTGCAAAAGCTTGTACAAGTCTTATTGCGTTTGATTCGTTTAGTCCTCTTCTGTTCCGCGCAACTCTTCCTATCATTCTTGCGATTTGTTTGACCGAAGTCTTTAGAGTGTTTAGGGTTTGGTCTGCTCTTATATTGTGTTGTACCTGCAACCTTAAAATCGTCACTTCTTGGGATTTTTAAGCGTGGAATCTCCAAGCTTCAATTCAGCTTTCCTACTTCTAATAATTGCCGTGCACTGTAATTCAGCCTGAATTGTAAGGTGCGCATTTCATGCCGTTCTCGGTGGCGAAATCGTGTATTACGCTTATCCTTGAAGTATTCGTTCCTATTCTACGCTTGAGCAATGTGTCGGCAAAAAACCAATGTCATCGGTTACCTTTTTGCATAATGAAGTCATCGGTGTCATATAGGTCGTATGCGGCCACTTCGTGGCTGCGGCGCAGGCTGCGTTGCTTGCTGTTCAGAACTCAGTATTCACGAGATGCTTATAAAAGTCGATTATCTTTAGTAGTTCGCGCCTATATAGTTCACTGTATGCATCCACTAAAGTAAAAAGGAGAGGAGCTATGCAAGGTAGGAGAAATCCAAAACGAAACCGATGTCAAACTTGCCTGGACTACATTGCGTACTAATTGATATACAGGCGCTGCACCCCTGTGACACTTGCTTCACAGTAAATAAAAGCTGTCAGCAAGTATATTTTGTCATTTCAAGTAGTGAAAACTTATTGAAAATTAGTTTCGTTTTATACGTTACATGACATAATTAAGCAGGCTATTCGTAATTAGTTCCTTTGAGAACTAAACATAAGGCGTAACATATATGACTCGACATGCAATGCTTTGAAACGTATAACGCAAAGTGATTTGCCGGCTTTTTAGGAGCTCCTTAACGCACAAAAGCATAACCCAGACATGTGATTTTTGCTGTTTCAAAGCGCTAGTTTTCGCTGGCATGCACTTAAACACTCATTTATTCGGTTGTGATTTTGTTTATTACCAAAGCGATGAGATACGGCAGCAGTATCTACAAAGAGCAGAGGGGGTAGCACTAGTGCACCTTACAAAAAATGCTAAAAAAAACAAAAAGAGCCGGTAAAAAAATTACAGAGGAAACAAAAAATCAATCATTATAGTTTGACACCGTCGCATGATAGTCACTCAAAAAACGGCAACACGCCAAGAAATCTGACCGATTTCCGAAAATCCAGGACTATGAACCGAAGAGCAGAGCACCTGTTACCTCACGTAAAGAGAATCTTATGTGCATCCGGGAGCCGCAGTCCTAAGGCACAAAGGCGTTTCTTTGTAGCTTAGAAGCGAAGGCGTCAAATGGCCCATCTATCGAAAAAGCCGGCGTCGATCTCTAGTCTGTAGCAGCGAAACGCACGTAAATTCACATTGGCTGCGCCGCCACATCACGAGCGCGCCTCGTCGGAGCAAAGCAGGCGGCAGGTAGGTACGTCCTCACTTGCGGGAATAAGCGCGCCGCCTTGCGCACCAACAAGCCCAAGCTGCTATACTAGCGAATTCTTGCCGCGAAAGTGCCTTTCGTGGCTCGCGTTTTCAGCGTGCCGTCTTGCGCGCGCTTATTTCCGCAAGGGAGGACGTACCTTGTCCCCGCCAGCTGTCGCTAATTTCACTATCGCGTGAGGGTAGAGGGTCTCTTCCCCTGCGCCACGACACCCTCTCTCTCGGAAGCGGGCTCGCCCCGTTCCTCTCTCTCAGCCCCCATTGGACTTAGCTGCAGCGCAGCGCCTGTCGGCTTTTCTCGCCGCTGTATGCTGCTAGGACTTTGGTAGCATGCGAAGTTTGCACCGCAGGTTGCTGCTCGTTGGCTCGAGCAGCACGTACTGCTATGGCACATTACTCGCAGCGCAAAATTCCGAGGACCACTCAGCGGCGCTCAGTCGGACAATAAAATTTCAAGCGAGGCTTGTATTGGCTCACAAGTGACGTTGGCGTGGTCGCGCAAAAACCCAGCTGCTCCTGAGCAGACAAGATGCGGGAAAGGGCGGTTTGATGAGTAACTGTGCCGAAACCGGAACGTGAATTATTAGCCAGGTTTGCAGCTGCATAGGCGCGCGCTCATGTCACGCATGCGACCAATCAGCCGTTTCACTTCAACCGGGGAGGGAAAGGGCAGGAAAGGGTCTCGCGCGCGTGGCACCGGTCTGGTTTCTGTTTAGTTCAGGCTCGGAAAGCAGATGGGACGGCCACGCGTTGTCCGTAACCCCCGAGTTCAGCGTTCGACGAGCCGCGGCGAGAACTCGCCCGTGAAAGGGCTCGCCGTCGACGCGCCGATCCAGCCGTTAGAGCCACCCGAGCGTAAGCAATCCGACCGAAACGAGAAGATCCCGAGCTGAGGGAGCGGGAGGCCGAGGCAATTCGGCACAGTTACCTATGGGTTACTTAACCGTGACGAAGGTCGGCTGCACGCAGGACAAACATCGCTTACCTCCATTTTCCAGTATGGGAAGGGTTGGTACTTTTTCGCATTCACAACTCATAAGAAGTGCCTAGGTGTCCTCGGATTTTTGGCTAGTCGTTGTCTTTGGAGCCCTCCCAGAACACATGTGACTGTTTGGCTTTAACGCGGCATTGAGTACAAGTTGACGGCGGAAAATGCCTTGTTTTATGTATCCAGCTGGCTGTGCCAGCACTGTTGGTGCGCAGGCAAAACAATGTGGCACTTTCCGGGCGGTTTAAACCTCTTACAACCAGTGCAGTCTCTGCTGACCGGGCCGGAGCAGGGGAGGCTAAATTGCAGTTAACCAACCCGTTAAGCTCTTCATGGTCGTCAGGTAGAGTAATTACAGGCAAATGCCCAAAGCTAGTTCGACTGTCAGCTCTCTCAATGCCTGGAATTACGATGTGAGACGGCACTCACTGAATGGTGACCTTTGTGCCAGCCTCTTGAAGTTGTTTGTTTCACCCGTCGACGCTGCAGCGTCGTCACTCTAGCTTCGTCCATTGACTCTCGTCATGCCGTCTTCGTCACACCATCGTCGTCGTACGGTCGTCTTGCTCTCGTTGTCCTCATAGGGTTGTCATGCCGTCGTCATCATAGAGTTCTCGCCATTCGTTTGTTTAAAACCATTGTCGTGATACTCCTGGTCGTTCCATCGACATCATTGCAACTTCGTTATGCAACTATCCTTATGCCGTTGTTGTCACACCACTACCGTCAAACAGTGGTCGTCATACGATGGTCGTCATGCTGTCATCCTTATGTTATCGTTCTACCATCGTGATAACTTCAGAAACGTCATCTCACTGTAGTCATGCCGTCGTCGTCATACAGCTTGGTCGGCCACTGTCGTCATATTGTCGCGTATACCCTGCTGTAGTATACGCGCTGAATGAAGATCCAGGCGTTTGCACTTTACGAAAACGTAAGCGGCGGCGCGCGATGCCGAGACGAACCTCGTTCTCCTCCTCTTCAGTCCCCTTGCTGTGCCAAACCATGTGGCATTAGCCCCTCTTCAAAAAAAAAAAGAAGGAAAACATACATAGGCTTGACGTGAGAGCGCCGAGATGGCCTAGGATGAACACATAGGCTGTAGTCACAATCACTGTGGTGTGTGATATAGTCACAATGCACTGAGGGACGGGCAACAACAAAAACTAACCTGAGCAGCTGAAAACGTCGAATATTAGGGGCTACAGTACGGCTTCAACTGCACAACGTGCACAATCTCAAATTGCGGTTGTCGACGTCGGGGAGGCTGGCTTCCGTCAGGAAGGATTTCGTAATGCACGTCACTAATTCACTGCAGCACTCTGTAAGGTCCGCAGTAGCGACTCAAATGCTTCTCGGATAATCCTTTTCGGCGCACGGGCGTCCAGACGAAAACTTGATCACCAGGTTAGAACTCGACTTGTCGATGGCGGAGATCGTAACGGTGCGCATCGATGCTCTGTTGTTTCTTTATGGGCACTCGGGCAAGCTGGCGGGCTTCTTCCGCCCGTTGCATGAAACGTTCGGCATATTGGGCGAAGTCGGGATGATCGATGTTGTCACACGGCAGCATTGCTTCTAACATAGTCTGCACTTCACGGCCGTAGACGAAATAAAACAACGTGACGCGTGTTGTTTCTTGCGTAGCAGTGTTGTAGGCAAACGTTACGTAAGGGAGTATCTCGTCCCACGTCTTGTGATGTACGTCTACGTACATAGAGAGCATGTCAGTTATCGTTTTGTTCAGTCGTTCGGTCAAGCCGTTTGTCTGCGGGTGATAGGCAGTTGTCCTTCGATGGGTCGTGCAGCTGAGTTCAAAAATGTCTTCAATGAGCTGTACTGTAAAGGCTTTGCCCCGGTCGGCGATGACGTGTGATGGGGCGCCATGCCGCAGGACGATGCTCTGTATGAAAAACTGCGCAACCACGGAAGCTGTGCCTCGAGGCAGCGCCTTTGTCTCAGCATACCGCGTTAAATAGACTGTGGCGACGATTATCCACCCGTTGCCAGAAGATGACAATGGAAACAGGCCCAGAAGATCAATGCCGACCTGGTCGAAAGGTTTCCCAGGTGGGTGTCCCAGAAACATGAGCTCCTTGTAGCCGATATGACACTTCTGAGGCTTAATGGTGAGGTTAGCCGATCGGATGGCTTCGAGAACTTGCCACAATCGTTCACGCTGGTCGTCAATTGTCGCCGAAAGAACAACCATGTCGTCAAAGTAGACGAGGCAGCTTTGCAACTTCAGATCAGCGAGAACGGTGTCCATCATTCACTGGAAAGGTGCTGGTGCCGAACAGAGACCGAAAGGAAGTACTCTGAATTTGTAAAGGCCATCTGGAGTGACGAAAGCAGTTTTTTCGCGGTCTCGTTCACCTACCTCAATCTGTCAGTACCCGCTCTTTATATCGAGAGACGAAAAATACTTAGCTCGCCGCAACCTGCCTTAAGAGTCATCGATACATGGTAGTATGTAGACGTCCTTCTTGCTAACATCGTTGAGGCGTCGATAATCAACACAGAAACGAAGCGTTCCGTCTTTTTTCTTGACCAGTACGACCGGGGAGGACCACGGACTGTGTGAAGGCTGAATGACACCATCATCTAGCACCTCCTTGATTTGGATTTCAATTGCCTCACGTTCTTTCGGCGAGGCACGATAAGGCTGTTGTGTGATGGGGCGTGCATCGGCGGATGTCGTTATTCGGTGCTTCGTGAGTGGCGTTTGGCCCACCTTAGTAGACCGAGCGAAGCACGCGCGGAATGCGTTCAAGAGTTTCTGCAGTGCGCTCTTTCGGTCATCCGTAAACTCGGAGTTTACATCGATGTCTCTGAGCGAATCGTCGTCTGTGTCCCTGTCAGAAGCAAAGCACTCGACGATGTCCGTTGATGGTTCGGCGTAGGCAACGGCAGTGCCACGAAAAATGTGCCGATGCTCAAAGGTAAAGTTGGTAACGAGGGCCACTGCCTGGCTATCACGAAGTTCCACAAGTCTTCGCACTACAAATACCTTTGGTCAGCAACAAGAAAATGTTGCCTTCTACAATGGGTACACCGTCTTGTGGCTCGTCAGACTTGACCGGAACCATAACACTCGCACGCGGAGGTATCGTGATGCTCTCATCCGAAGCGCGGATCTGTGTCCAATGGCGTCGGTCTTTGTTGTTGCCCTTTGTGTCTAGAAAGTGATGCAGAGATCGCGGAGGTCAATAATGGTGCCACATTCACGGAGAAAGTCCATCCCTAGAATTAAATCGCGGGAACACTCGCATAGAACTAGACAAGTGGCGACAAAAGCAGCACCGCGAATTTCTACTCTGGCCGTGCATAAGCCAAGCGGTGTGACGACGTGGCCACCTGCCGTACGAACTGGTGCCCCATTCCAGGGCAACGTAACTTTTTTTCAAAACGCTCGCCAGTTTCCTGCTAAGAATAGAGTAATCGGCGCCGGTATCTACAAGTGCACTCATTTTTCTGCCGTCGATCAACACAGGTATGTCTAGTGAAATCTTGTTCGCGGAAACTGGTTCTGGCGTCATCGTGTTTTCGTTGTTCTGCGGTCGGCACGATACGAGGTCTTCAGCGCGTCGCTTAACAGCGGCCCCGCCTCCGAAGGTCACTGACGTAAGTTTTTCCGGCGTGGACTTGGTGATCGCCCTTGCGCCCTTGCGTCGGTATCACGAGCGGGGAAACATCGCCGCGGTGAGAGTGAGCGTGACTGCCGCTGTGATGTGCCGGGCCTGCGCTGCTGTTCGAAGAATTCTGCGAAGTCGGGAGGCCTTTGGCCGGACCCAGGTCGAGGCGAATCGATATAAAAACCGCGCAGTCCGAGTCGTCGGTAGGGGCACTCCCGATACACATGACCAGCTTCGCCGCAGTGGTAGCACAGCGGTCGTCGATCGGGTTCTCGCCAAACCTCCGATTTGCTCGGGTGTGTTCGGCGGTCGTCGAAGTACGGTAGTGAAGTTGTCGGAGCGGCTTGCGCCGATTGCAACGCGACTGGCGACGCAACATAAGTAGGTACGAAAGCTTTGGCGAGGCTCAGTAATGTTTTTGCGCAAGTCTTGCGCCTGGACTCGCTTGGCAGAGGTGGTGCTTCACTGCTGGAAAGAGATGCCTGCGGTGCCTTCTGTACTGCGTAGTGTAGGACGCTGGCAAGGCGCTGACTGGAGGTGGCGACGTACCGTAGTGCTTTTGCAGCTCGTCGCGAACCACTGAGCGAATCAGCTCGTAAAGCAAGGTGACGTCGCACCCGAAGCCTACCGGCTTATCCGGAGTGCAGGCAGCATTTACTTGTCGGTTTTCCATGTTCGACCGTTGCTCAAGCGTCTTCTTTACCGCGGTGGCTTCGGTGAGGAACTCCGCAACATTCTTGGGCGTATTCCGAATAAGACCGCCAAAGAGCTGTTCCTTTACGCCTCTCATCAAATTATGTACCTCCTTCTCTTCTGACATGCTCGGATCGGCACGCTGAAAGAGACGCGTCATGTCTTCCACGTACATCGTGACGCTCGCGTTGGGCTTTTGAACATGACTGAAGGGCTCGCTCCACTTTTTCCCGGCGATCGGGGCTGGAGTAAATCTCCAGTAGCTTGCGCTGGAACTCAAGCCAGCATGACAGGGCACTATCGCGGTTCATAAACCACGTGTGAGCACCATCTTGGAGGCTGAAGTAGACGTTCCTGAGTTTGGCGTTGTTGTCCCACTCGTTAAACCCAGCCACGCGCTCGAACTCCGCAAGCCAGTCTTCCACGTCTTCACATGTGTCGCCATGAAAAGCCGCCGGTACTTGGGGGTTCAGCAGCGCTAGGTAAGTTGGTGTCACCCTTTCCGTAGTAGTCGCAGCGGTCGCCGTCATCACTTTTTCCTTGAGGTTTCCAAATTCTGGGGCGAGGCCTCGGATTCGCCGGCTTTTGCGGGGAGCTGGAGTCAACTCCAATTGGTGGGCGAGGTTATTGCTGCCCAGTGGGGTCTCCTCCATAAGTTGAGTGTACCTAGCAAGCTCCACCAAATTGTCGCGTATACCCTGCTGTAGTCTGCACGCTGAATCAAGATCCAGGCGTTTGCATTTTACGAAAACGTAAGTGGCGACGCTCGATGTCGAGAGGAACCTCCTTCTCCTCTTCTTCAGTCCCATTGCTGTGCCACACCATGTGGCAATATTTTCGCCATCCTTCCGCTGATGCTGTCGTTCATGCTATCGTTCATGCTGTCATCATTCCATCACAATCATGTCGTCGCTACACTGTATATCGCTGAAAATACTCACCAAGATCATTTCCAACAGAATCAGAGCAAAGCTTGAGTTCTATCAGCAGGCTGTCTTCAGGAAGGGATATTCTCCAATGGTTCGCGTCCATGTCATCAATCTGGTAATGGAGAAATCTGCGGCGTACGATAAACCTCTCTATAAGCCTTTCATAGATTTTGAAAAGGCATTTGATTCAGCAGAGGTGCCAGCATTCACAGCGTCATTGCGTAGTGGAAAACTACAGGAGGCATGTGCGATTATCCAGCGAAATATTTAGAAAAATCACACAATCACACAGTTACCTTGGTTCTCCGCAAAAAAGCATAAAGTTATCTATCAAGAAAGGCATCAGGCAAGAATGCACCATCTCCGCCATGCTATTCACTGTATTCTTAGAAGTATTCAAGCTGTCATACTGGGAAGCCTTAGGGGTGAGTACCAACGGCAAATATCTCACAATCCTTCAGTTTTCAGATGACATTGTGCGGTTCAGCGCCACAAGGAAGGAATTACAACAAATGATTGAGGAACTTAACCGAGAAAGTGTGGGAGTGGGGTTGAAGATTAGTACGCAGAAGGCAACAATGATGTTCCGTAGCCTAGCAAGGGAACAATAATTCAGGATTGCCAGTCGCCCTCTAGAATATGTACAGGAGTACGTTTAGCTAGATCAATTAGTCACAGCAGACCCTGATCATGCGAATGAAATTAACAGAACAGAAATGGGCAGGAGTGTACACTACAGGCATTATGAAATCCTGAATGGGAGATTACCGCTGTCATTGAAAAGAAAAGCGTACAATCTTTGTGTTCTACCGTTGCTAACATACGGGCCAGAAACTTCGAAGTTAACAAAAAAAAAGCTTGAGAACAAGTTAAGGACCGCGTAAAGAGCGACGGAACGAAAAATGTTACGCGTAACATTAAAAGACATGAAACCAGAGGTGTGGGTCAGACAGCAAACGGGGATAGCCCATATTCTGTTGAAATTAAGATAAGGAAGTGTAGCTGGGCTGCCCATGCAATGCGCCGGGTAAATAACCGGGTGACCATTAGAGTTACGGAATGGGTGCCGAGGGAAGAGAAGCGCAGCCAAGGACAGCAGAAAACTGGGTGGGATGATCCAATGAGTAAATTTGCAGGCAATTGTAGGAAGTCACAAGCGCAAGACAGGGGTAATTGGAGATCATTGAGAGGAGCGTTCGTACTGCATTGGACATAAAAATAGGGTGCTGCTCATGGCGACGATATTCACTGTCATGCATGTCACGCATCGATTTTAACACCGTCGTCGTTGTACATGTGGTCGCAGTCGTGTCACTGACGTCATTCCGCCTTCTTCATCCGGTTGTCGTCTCATACAGTCGTGGTAACGCCACCATCAACATTCCATTCTTCTCTTGCCGTCGTTGTCACGATGTCATTGTTATAGCACCGTCATCATTTAGGAATCTAATTTCATTGTGGTCATGTCGTCGTCATACCGCCCTTGTCCTTTTGTTTGACATCATTCCTTATTCGTCAGTCCATCATTGTCACTGTTTTGTCGTCACGCCATGATGCTCACAGGTGACCATGTCAAGCCAGTGTCATATCGAAGTGGGTCGACAGCGAAGATTCTGTATGTCGCATGTAGCCGAAGCACCAGAAGTTTCACAATGACCACCAATGATTTTGAATAAGCGTAAGATGAGCAATGCTCTGAGCCGCTACGTTGTTTGAATGCTAATCGCATTACCGTCGACAGGAGATGGGTTCTGTCGTACCTTTTGTTTTGTCTGGTACCTGACTAGCCGTATATCACGTGTTGCTGAACATGCGCTTTGTTATCGCAGAATCGGCCTGCCCGTGCGGCTGCTCTCAAAAACTCGATGTGGCCGTTCGTCATGAAAGTGGTGGTGGTGATCGTAGTGCTGGCCATGATCATTCTGGCCTCCGCCTTCTTTGTGCACAAGACGCCTAAGGCACAACGTCAGAGGATCTGTTCAACCAACGACTGCGAGCACCATCGGTGAGACAGACATACACTTTGATGTGATTTATATAATGAATTTAGTGCACGATATTGGCAGTTCTTAGCACTCCTGTGGTGTTATGCGGAGTCTTTTATAAATGCCAACATTGAAAGCACTTCACAGAGTGAGTCTAGCGACGCGTGCTTAAAGAAACCTCAATTCAAGAAGCTAGCTACGACAGAGGCCATAGTTTTGTTTCTGAGCGCATTGTTGTCACTTTCTATGTCAATGTGGCTGTGTCAGTAAGAACAGTTTTTCGAATGCCTAGCTGAACATGTGCCGAACCTATAGTGATTTCGCGCGACAACCTTGGAATGCCCCTTTGATTAACAAGTGCACATTAGAAGAAAATACACTTGTAACCGTTACTTATACCGTCGTGATAGGATAAGGCAAATTAGCTGAGAGGGAACATCTGTTTACTCTTCTTGTCCGTCTTCTTATTCTGTAGTGAAATCGTGCATCACACTCTGGGGTATAGGCCATTAATCGGGCGATGAAGGAAACCCTTTTTTTTTAATAAATTAGGGTGAAATGATGTAAGTATCTTGCAAATGGTATTTAATGTGTCTACTTCTTTTAAGTGTCTTCTTGTCAGAAGCAGTAATCATCAACCTCGTCCTCGTCTTCTACTGCTAAGAAAACATGGCATATCTGCTTCCCACAAAAGATTAATCGTTATGGCGCCAAGGGCAAAGTTCAATAACAAGCTAAGGTACGAAATGTTCAGTAATGCGCTAAGCAAACGAAAGAATGAAATTAAAAATTGGGCTGAGAACATGTGGGAGCACCACAAAGTTTGAGGCACCTTAGAAGGGTGGTGGTTTGGACTAGTTGGTTTTCCGTAATTCTAAATGGTGCAGCGCAAAGCAGGACAAATGGACACTTTGCGCTGAATCATTTATCATTTGAGCTGCCACTGAATTGTGGTATCTCGGAACAGCTGTGCTGCGAATGGTCTGTGACTAGCGTGGTGTTCGATAACCATTTCGGAAGCAGTAGCTAGCTGAAAGACTTGGGTTTCACTTGGTTTTCACTTGGGTTTCACTTGGGTTTCGCAGCACCCTGCCGAGTAGTCAGTTGCAACAACAGTACAGCTGTTATCAGCTGTATAAATGAGGAAGGGGCCGAGTAAATTAATGCCAAACTATTTTAATGGCGCATGGGGGGGGGGGGCAGCATACAGATTGGAAGAAATCGGTAGGTCTCACAGGTTGACACTTGCAGCGTTAGCAGTTCCGGCTAGTTTCGGCGTTCTGCTTTATTGTTTTAGTAAGCTTTACTAAATTCTTTGCTTGATCCACGCCAAGATATTTATCAAACCGAAATTTCTAGAAGACTATTAGTCGCGGCATGCCCGTCAAAAATTTTCGGGAACTACAGTCGTAGTAAGGAGCAAATAAACTGTTTTCTTGGGGGGGGGGGGGATGAAAGTTCCGCTAGCAGTGGAGGTCGTTACGAAGGCAAAACAAACGACAAATCGCCTGCGAACGATGGCAGGGGTTGCGCCCTGCGCCCTTCCATGTATTCAGTCAGTTCTCACCTCTCTAAGTTGTCGTGTTGCTGTTGACAGAGGTAAGAATATGTAAGGGCGGTCTACTGTCCTTCTCAAGATATTTTGGAGTGGTCACAACGTGTGCGCAGGAAAGGCAGTCGAGGTCAATCTGTTTCTGGACTTGCGCAAAATAGTGACATCTAGTACCTGCATCAGAAATCCTGCTCAATGGCCGGAAAGATCCTTCAGATTTGGAAGCCACCATAGATATTTGTTGACGACTCGAAATGAACGTCTTTACAAGTATGACGAGACCTATGCCATGGCCAATACTACCATTCTCTCTTGTATAATTTTTTTTAGGTGAAGGAAAAGACTGTGGCTAGCATAGGAATAATGCGCGGATCTCCAATTTTAAACTACACCAGAACGGCTCCAACGCCATCGATGCTGGCGCCAATGTACAGCTCTTTATCGGCTTCAGTGTCAGTGTCAAAGAATCGGCATAGTTTGCAGACCTTGTTCGCGTTTGTAGAAAGCGCCAGATGATGCTCATCCACAAAGATGGCATCATTCTTGACAACACTTTGTCTTGGCAATTCATTTGCTGTTTTAAGGATACCTTGAAAAATACCAGCAAATAACTTATAAAGTGTTCTTTCATATTCACGTATCAGGAGGCACACCCTTTCTTTCCTTTTTGCTGAGCTTCCCGCAAAAGAACTGTTAATCGAAAGTCAGCATTCTATCGTGTTCCTAGTTGGTTTTTATCCTGCGTTTATAAGTGATGTGACGCTGCAAAAAGGAGCTAGCTGGCGTCATTCTTCGAGAGCACGTAGGAAGTCGTCATGCGCACGCTTACGCTTTCAAGGTTTCCTAAGAGCGCACAACCCAGTTTCTTTCTAAGCGCCGGCTTGTGACACCAAAATACAATATTATGCTAGGCTGTAATATTTACTTGAACTACTGCAATAGTCAAACTACTACTTCTGCCGTGATAAAAGCCTTGATAATCGAGAAACAATCCAGCAAAAATTAAAGATGAATGGCGAATGTGTTTTAGAGTTCCCGCACTAGCTCACTGAATGTCATGAATTTTCACAGGGTCTTCTCAGGTCTGAGTTATTGTCGGTCAAGGGAGAGTAGCTTAGGTTCTGAACGAACGGAAAACTCGATTTGAGCAAGTTTTCATTGCTGTTATTATGCCAAGACTGTCCTTTTGCGACAAAATGATATCAATGACATGTCACCCCGAATTACTTCGACCAAGACGCTTTCAGTTCTCAGCTTGTTCATGCCACCTGAGTTACACGGGCGAGACGATGCCTGAGAAGACCCGAAAAATTTATGTTATATCATTGAATCATACGGCTCTATAATACAACCTTTAGCCGCAAAGAAAAAAAGAACAATAAGAAGAGCCACCAAACTATAAGAGCCATAAAGCATGCATAACAGCAAACATGGAGGTCGGTGCAAAGGTTGGCTCTGGTAGGCAATATACGAAGCCTTCAAAACATCAGTGTGGCTTCTTGCAGTGATAGCATTGCCGTCGCGAATGAATGTCAACGAATTTTCTCTGCTCTGTACGGCGATACAAGACTTGTTCTGACAGATGCAAGAAGAGCCTCGAGACGTTTGTATTTACGACCACGTTCATTATTCAGAAGATGCGTTACCAAGATTAGAGCTATAAACGAAATAGCAAAAGTTCGTTCGTTCCTTTCTTGAAAACCCATAGTTGGGAATTCCTATTTATGTTATTCAATATGAAGCCATGCTGCGTCTGCACCCCAGCAAGTTGGTAGCTGAACCAAACCGAAAATGTCTATGCTCCCTTCAACAAAGCTTGGAGCATACGCACAGCACAATCAGAAAGAGGAGTTGTCAATAATTGTCTTCGACCAAAGGTCACCATTGTAAACAGAATTGACCCTGGCCCGCACACCAATTATAGCTTAAGGCTCACTCGGTTTTAAGCTTACCAAAATCAGACTCAACTTGGCTCAATGGTTTTCATGCTTACGAATACCAGATACCGCAGGGCTCACTGAAACTCAACAGATATTTTTTTCCCAGCTTGTGCAACCGACCTTGAATCTATTGATGCAGTCACTACTTATATTCATAATGCACAGCACGGAAAAAACGACGTACGAATAAAAAACACAGGACTGGAGCTGGTCCTGTGTTCTAGTCCTGTGTTCTGGTCGAATAATCCAGGAAGGTGCGCCGCATTTAGTGTGGACACACATCTTTTCTAGTCTTTGCCTCGCGAGCTTTAACTGCGCAGCTTCAAGGCATGCATTACGAAACAGAGCGATGAAATGCAGTTCGTTGTCAAATGTGGTATGACTGTTGAAAGTTTCCTTGAACTTTGTTCCTTGAACTTTTGTCGTGTGATCTAAGGTCGACTGTGATTGGATTGAATGACATGGTTTTCATAGAGAGGGCGAGTATTTGCGTCAGATCCAGGGCCGCTCCCGTTCTGAGTAGCATTTCTTGGAATAGGTGGATGTAGCATTAAACCGGCGCCTTTCTAGGGATAACCATCAAGGCGTTCAGATATGTTGATGACCTTCTGGTTTTAATTCGCAGAGACGACGATACCAGGAGGGTCGAGGAATTACTAGATCTTTTTAAGGAGCTTTGTCAGGGTATGAAGTTCACCTCGGACCAAGCCAAAGATGATGAACTACATTTCCTAGACCTTAGACCATGTTTTTTAGACGACCATGTCGGCTGCGAATATTTACCGCACTCTGCCAAGCCCCTGTTGAACTTTAGTCCAGGTCATACCATAATAAAAGTTCAAAACGCCATTTGTATTTCCTGACTTCGTTCTGCCCTAGTAAAATTATGTGTGCATACTATGGGTGACGCCTTTGCCCGTCAGGTAATCAAGCTGGAGGAAGGTGGCTACCCGGGTAGCTTAGTACGGGGCAGCTTTGAGAAGTTGATTAAATGGGTAAGAAACTCGAAAAGGCAGGAGGCCGACGGAAGAAGCAGGAATAATAATGTGGTAGTTGCAATCTACGCACACAGCTGGTCTCACGCCCGCAAGAAGGTTGCAGGGCGTTATTAGGTGCAGGTTGTCTTTCTCTGCTCCCAGTAAATTGAGTGCTATTTCTCCGGTGGTCGAAAGGCGTGCCACTGGAGAAGCACGTAATTCTATTGGAAGGTAAATAGTGACTCATGTCAATAAATATGTAGGCTGCAGAACCAATATTGTCTACTCTATCGCGCTCTCAGTGAGCGAGTGTAGATATGGCAAACCGGCCGGTGTATCTTTGTAAGACTTAGGGAGTATGACTACATGTCTGCGCATTGCCGACAACTAAACCACTGCTTAAGACAGCCATTTTGTTCAAGCATACTGAAGTATCCACTAGATTGGTCGTGCAGGCAGCCTACATTGAGCGGAAAGCCACCCAGCCTTCAATCGCTTTTTCTCAGCAGTAATTAGTGCACTTAGATCGATATGGTGATAATATATAGGCTGTAACCACATGTACTGGTTGTCTCCTTCGCTTTGCTGTGTGACTGCCTGCGTCGCTTCCTTGGTGTGTCTATTCCTTGGTGTGTGTATCAATAAACTTAGTTGTCAGTCAGCGCTCGTCCTGTGTTCCTTCAACCGTCTGTCCCTTTCTTTATCGAGCTGTTGCCATTATCACTGCTTACCAATTTGCCAGTCTTTCCATATATATAGGATAGTTATACGCGTGATAAGGACATTTACATAGCTAAATATCAGTCATCCTGACGAAGACGCGAGGCAAGGAACATAGATACCAACGTCTCACAACTAGGATCATGCGTCAACACCAAGGTAGCGTCGTGCTTTCTTCGCAGTTTCTCTCTTCAGAAAACGTTTAATTGCTGTTCACTGTACGTGCACGTGGCGCGAGAGCACGACCATTTACATACTAAAGTTCAAAGTGTTGCTTTCTTGGTGAAGGGTGGTTAGGAAAAATCTACTAGCTGTTTGGAACTTGGCCACTGCTGCATAACAAACACAGTGAAACAAAGCGAAGACATTTCGCCCTTAAGCCTAACCGTGACTGTACATTATTTAACTTTCACGCAGTTGTACTCGTCAGAAGTATTACACAAATTAAATGCCTCTTTGTTTTCATTGGCAGGAATCGCATAGAGGATCAGCTCGACAAAGATGTCAACCCTTGCGACGACTTTGGTGCTCATGTATGTGGACGCTGGAGGCCCCGCGAGGGGTTCGTGCTGTCACGCTCACAGCTTTCTGATATGTTCCTATCGTGGCTGTACAAGCTTCCGGTGACACTGAAGAAAGGTGTTATTCACTTCCCCGTGGGCAAGAAAGTCATTGCCATGTTCAACAGCTGCATACGGCATACGGGATCACACGTTGCCATCATGAAAGACTTTATGCACGCACACGGCATTTTTTGGCCCGAGGAGCCAGACAAACCAGTTCTTCCGGTGAAGACCCTCTTCGACCTCTCTTTTAACTGGAACGTGCATCTCTGGTTCAGCGTGAAAATACTTCCCACCATTCCAAATAAAACGCCAAGACGGATCTTCTTTGAGCCCAACGAGCTTATGCTGCTTTGGAAAGCTACAATTAATCAGATACCGGAGGCGCAATTCCATAATGTCTTCATTGGTCTTTACCAAGTATTTTCCCAGAAAACGAACGACACTCCCGAAGTCGAGGAAATTTCACAGACATACAAAATGCTTGTAGACGTCTTTGACACCTTGGTACCGTCGTGCCCTTGCAAAGCACGCATTCCGAAACTGTTCGCCTTGAGAGACATTGACTCCATTTCTCCGTTTCCCTTTGGCAATCACTTGGTGAACATGCTCAATGCTGGGATGGGAATCGATCCGCCAGTCACAATGGATGACCTAGTTCTTGTGAGCGACCTGTCTCACTTTACAAATACATTGAACCTAATCAAGAAAGTCGACGCCACGGCTCTGCTGCGCCACCTGTCGTGGCTGTTTGTGCAGGTTTATGCCCCAGTGACCAATCCCAGGGCCATTCTGTTCGTCTTCCACGGCAGTGAGCATCGTGCAAAAAAAGAGCGGCCCCGTTTCTGCGCTGGTCAGGTTGAGCCGAGCTACAAGCTCCTTGTCGCCGCTATGGCCACCGTAGTCCACTTCTCAAAAAACGAGCGGCGGCACATCAACGAGCACTTGGAAGGTATCGTGCAGGTAGGGGAGGTTATACGTATGCCATTACTCCCAGAGACATTCAATAGCATCACACAAAAGAGGTCGCACCATGAATTAGAACAATAGAAACTTTCCCACATGAGAGGCTGGCTCATAATAATGGAAGGGAAACAATTGTCTGTCTTGTTATTTTCCTTAATAACGGACTTTGAGTCCGGGAACAGCACAGGACAAAACTGCTTCTGGTTCTGTATAAATTATATGCAGTTTGAGGGACGCACATAAGTATTATTATTGAATTTTGGGGTTCCACGCTCCCCACGACCATGATCTGGCTATGAGACACGCCGTAGTGAGGGTCTCCGGATTAGTTATGACCTCCGTTGGTTCTTTAACGTGTGCCTGAATCTAAGCTCACCTTACTCTAAATCACGCATTGCTCCATCGATTATTTTTTTCTTTACTTTATTGTAGAAGCCATGCAACGGTAATTATGAACATTATTTAATGGAAATGGCTATAGAGGTTGCTTAAAAGGGTCGACGAAACTGGCTATTATATTTGCGCAGGTTACACTACGTATAGACAAAATCTACAAAAAGTCTATAGAGTAACCTTCGCCATGTATTCTTTTGGGCTATAATACCCTACGGAGTATACCCAGTACCACCGCTTTGATTCCACTGTCTCCGACATCTACTCAGCTTAACTACATTTGTCTATGACAATCTATAGGCAGCAATGATATTTTCACATTGTCTGGAACTATTTAGGTTATTCACGTGTTGCCGCTACAGGCATTCACGTGTTGCCGCAAGAAGGCACAAAAATAAGTAGATGTCTTAACGAGTTTTATCAATATTCTCCGCATAATCAAGGAATATAGACTAAATAATATAGACATTTATCAATACACTTGTTTAAGAAAAGGAATTGATTAAGAAATTAACACTTGCCTTTTATTTATAAACAGTCTGGACTGGAAATCTACTAAAATAAATTAATCACATCAAAACTTTGGCGATATAGTCTATTAACTGGGATTCGAGTAAAACAGCTTAGACTTTGCCCATAGCAGGTCTATAGATTTTATAGACAATATACCATATCTATAGAAAGACAAAGCAGTAGTTATGAAGGCTTTTAACAAAGTATGGGCTGGTTTTATCCATTTTTATAATGGCTCGTCGTCTCCATCGCAAGAAACGTGATAAAACTTCGTGAGGTATGTACAAATTCTATGCAGGTATTTCTAAGAAAAGCTGCGCGAACTCTTGCTAGGGTGGTCGCGAGAAATTGTTGCTCTCGAACGAAGCTGCTTGCCACCGATTTTAAATCATTCACTTACTCCATGTGATAAACCTTCGCAGGTTGCCGTGGAGAAAACGGGGGGTTCGTGGCTCCACAATGCGACCAAACAAGTTGCCGTAGAAAAGCTGAAGAATGTCCACACCGTCGTGTGGCCTTCCGACAGATTTCTGACCCCGGAGGCACTCGAGGAAGTGTACAAAAACTTCACTAACCATGCCCCATCGTTTACAAAGTTCTGGATCGAGACGCGTCGCAGCCAACGCCTGCTGTTTGGCTCCGAGGCGGCCGCAGAGGAACTGCTCCTCGGCGACAACACTCAGCTACCGTACGTGGATTACGTACACCAACTCAACCGTCTGTCCATTTCCCTGGGAGCACTGGCACCGCCTCTCTACTATGCGGAGGGCACCAAGGCCATGTTGTACGGCGGCGTCTTGTATCAGTACGCTAGGGCGCTCTTGAGTGCCATTGACGATTTGGGGATTAAGGTAAGGGTGCAAAGGAGAGGGGCGCATAAAATTGCGTGCATACACGTTGAAATGGTTCAGCTGAACGACTACCATAAAGACACATTGAATAGTTTGCGTAGTGGAGTCCTTGCGTACATTTGCACAGGGCTATCAGAACTGGCGTTCCGATGTGGAAGGACAGCAGTGAAGAGCATATTAAAGGTTGCAACTGTGACTTCTTTGTGAAATTGCTTACTACGAACGCCTAGATGCAAGAAATGCAAAAACGTCGTGAGAGCTTGTGCATATATATTTCGGTATAGCAGTACTGTGAAAATACAAAGAAATATTTAAACAATTTTAGGTCTGCAGAGGCAACAACGTCGACGCTATTATTTGCGGCAAGCCCTCGCACATGGCGATTCGCACGTGGGCAGAGATCACATCGCTATTGATGCTAGCATGCGATAACCACGCGGTTCGTGACCGGTTATAGTTTTTCTCATTTATGACAACAGTGTTGCAGGATGCCCGTGGTGCTTCTGGCATTCTTTCGTGATCCTTAGAGTCATAAATCATTGTATTGGCGAAATTTCTTCCCTAGTCATCACAGCAGAATTCCGGCGGACATACTTTCCCGGTGTCAGGAACGCTTGGGCCAAAAGCACCGATGAACGGGAACGGTAGTCTGAACATTCTTTGCACACGACCCTCCTGTGACTTCCTTATTTTGTCTTGTTTAACTGCCGATTTATCTCGTCGTCGTGTTTAGTGCAGCACAGACGCCGCAACATTCTTGCCAAGAGACTTTAAACGCTGATATATGAAGATCCCGCATCACGTAATGTGCAATGTAACATTGTCGGATACCTGCGCCTGCTCTGATATATCCTTTAAAGGGGTGCCTTCGAGGTCGCGTTTCAACGCTTCTCTGGCAATGCGTGCCAGCACGAGCATGTATGGCCCTCGCTGAAATCCATCTTTTAGGATCAGGGAGAGTGCTCTCGAGTACCGTAACAATACAGGCAAAGGTTTGCCGACAAAAAGTAACGGGCGATTCTGCTCGCATAGAATAATATACCTTCATTAGCATACATAAAAAACAACCTACTGAAGTAAAATAACGTTGATAGCACACTACACTATGTACAATGTGCACTTTGGAGGGAAAAAAAGACATATGGGTAAAGAAAGTCTGCTTTGATGCATGAAATCATTCGTACCTATTGGTGAAACACAGTGAGAGCTAAAATTTATTTGAATTAAACTCTGGGTTCGTTTGTCAGGACCATGATAACCACGACCTGTATATGAGGCAGGTCGTAGCTTTTATCACCTGGAGTCTTGTAACGCGCAATCGTGGCGCGGTACCCCAGTGTTATTGCATTTCGCCCCCGCCGATATTCGAACGCGCGCGGCCGGGATCGCATGCAGCGACAGCTGTTCTGACAAGTATGTTCAGCTTTGAGCAGCTGAGCAGGCACGCCTTTGAGCAGGCACGCCTTCCGTGATTAACTCGCGCGCAACGTGATAGAGGCGTCGTAACAACGTACCAGTGTGCCTACCTGGAAGCTACTAGCTGTGATGTTACAACTCCGCATGTAGCTTCCATAGACAGCTTTACGGACCAGCATGTACGAAACGCGGAAAAGACGCCGTCCCCACTGTCAACTCTTGCTGGCGTTTCCTCAGTATTTCTTTTTTAATGGGGGGAGGGGGGTCTTTTCAATTTATATGTCACATTACATAACACATATTGCTTGTGTACCCTTCTTGAACCTGCACCGTGAATCCCGGTACATAGGCGGCATGCAGGACCCGTATCTCGGCTGTCAAACGTTCAGCTCTGCAGATCGTATATCGCCAGTATAATCTAAGGCCTATTTTGCCTCGATTCTCTTAACTTGCAACAGTCAACTCCTCACGACAGCCTACAGGTCGTGATAATCCATGTGGAGCGTTCCTCGGACTACCGTCAACGCGAGGGAAAGAGAACTGAAGCTGTGTAATCACAGCATTTAGGTCGTGGTGTTTCACGCCCTTCTCAAGCCCTTCTGCGGCCGTTCTATTTATCAAAAGCTTAACAAATGTCAGTATGAGCAAGTTTTACTGCTTCTAGCATATTCCAGGACACCATTGTTCGATCACTGTTGTCATACTTGCGTGTTACAGCGAAGCTGTTAACCTCTACTTAGTCTAGATCTTTCGTGGGCTCGTGATCATCCAAAAACATCATCGCCACTTAGCGGCCGCGCCCACTCAGACAGACAAAATGGCTTTGTCTTTGAGTTTCCGCGTAACAGAATTATGTTTTCTCGTATATTTGAATTACAATCCAAAGCCGTCATGTCTGCAGCTTGTGTGTAAGTCGTACTTTATAAACTTTCTGTCGCAGTTTACTTTGACAAATTCAATTAGTTCAATAAGGCAGTTGCGCTTGCCGGAGGGCGCCGAAATCATGCCGTTGCCACCACACGATCGTCTTCAACGTGGTCGTCATCCTGCTTCTGGCGTCACAGACATCTACGCTCGTGAGCCACAAACACACACTACTATTCAATTTACGCGAACACATTGGTCCGCTTGATATCGCTTTTCGGAAATCCGTGCAACGCTACATGGCCAGGCACCTGCAAAATGCTTCGCATGACATCGATGCCCACAGTGCCTGGGATTTCTTATTCTTTTACACTAGGACGTGATCTCAACACCGCCTTCGTGGCCGAGAACTGAAGCCTTGACCTAGTTTTTCTGGAGAAAACGGCCATACACTGAGGCGCCAAGACACAACAGTAACGTTCATCGCAGCAGCTCGAACGTAAACGCTACTTGTATGCTGAGAGTCGAGCCTTTATCCCTAAATACATCTCCTATAGCTAAAGCTACAGAAACGCCACGGCTAGTAATGGTGACTCTTCAGGTATCACTGTATCCGGTGATTGACTGTAGGCGCATTCACTGTCCCAGTGGCTTGTGAGTTTACTATGACAGCAATTTCGGATTCTAAACTTGCTTTGCCTTGTCTGCTCTCTGAGTGTGCTCGACATATGGGGATCAAACTCTTGCCTCCCTCACAATGCGCAATAGTGAGCCGAGTGCGCTATCGTGCAGCTTTCGCGCTAGTCAATTAGTGCTTCGAGAGATTGCTAAGCGGGCGTGTTTTGCATGCTCTGCTTGACAATGGATTGGGTTATGCAGCCTCTAATGAAGCCTCTAAAAGTTGTTGAATACTGTCTAGGACTGCTTCGGGTGCTGTGCCGTGAAGTTCCGTAAAGTTTTCTTGGTGTAATTGAAAACTCGTCAGGCGAGGGTTGAGTATCGTCACAATCAAAAAACGGGCGCACTCCGAAGTACAAGGAATAAAAACGGGAAAAGTTTGTCGTTTAGTGACCGCTACGGACCCCTTGTTCACAGTGAAGGGCAGGGCTTTGGGGTCATTTATATTCGCAACTGATGGCGCAGGGCGCGTGAGTATATCTGGGAATTACCCCGTGTCCATTAACTTCCGTGATTAGTTGTTTGAATCAATAAACATTCTAAATGCATATGGGAATAGGGACACTTCTTAGTAGCGACAAAGATCCGAAAGCAAACGGATTCTGAAAGGATTTCACAGAACCCCTCTGAAAGCTGTCTAAGTATGCGTAACCATTGTGCCACTTACTCACCTCCACGCAGCCCGTTGTCAATATATGTATGAAACTTCATCCGACCAGTATAAACGATAGTGCTGTGGCGACACGAACTGCTGCGGACCACGCACAAGGTGAATAGACGACGCAAGCAAAGTAGTGCAGGCGGTGGCGCCAGGTGTGCTGATGACGTTCCGTTCCCGCGGCCGCCGTATTTAAGATCTTCTTCTAATTTATGTCAATCTACGCATATTTACATGATTGCTTAATTATTATTATTCTGTTACGCGCCGGTGACATGTTGCACTTTGTTTGTTGACTATGGTGTTAACATAAATACGTTTACGCTCCAGATATAAACCCACTGGACGCAGTTTCTTTCCTTGCAAGCATGATCTCAAAGTCTGGGCATTGTCTAATGAAACACGGGCCGATAATTTTTTTGTAGATCAATGCACGAGGCGAGTTCGTGCAGACTTGGTTGAGCGACGACTTGAAGGACACCTTCCATCAGCGCACACAAGGCTGCCTGCCCGGGAATGTCAGCATCTTCCCCGAGGTTCCGGCGATGGAAGTGGCTTACGAAGCTTTCAAACGAAGCATCGAAGAAAACGGCACACAACTATCAGAGGTGGGCGGAATTGCCGTGGTATTCGAGGTAATAGCAATGCATGTATTTGGACATGTCAGGCTGAAGGACGGACAAAAAACGGTGAAATTATTTCACAGGACCAATGTGTGTCGTTCGCGTCATCCACGTCTAACTCATTATCGTATTGCAAAACCATTGAGTTAAGCAGATCTTTAGCGTGAGGGTCTGTTTAGCGTGAACCACGGCCGGTCTCTAGGGGAGCGCGCGCTTTCCTTCTTACGGCCTTCGCATTCGCCGCGGAAGCAATGGGAGTTTTTCTCCAAGACTTACGCCTTTCGCCGCCGCCAGGGGCGCGACGACCCATCTGCTAGGGACCGCTCTCTGCCCGCCTGCTTCTGCGGCGGCGGGCGGTGATCGCCTGGTTTCGTGCTGTTATTCCGCTGCTTCTTGTTCAACGATTCACCGAAACGAAAGAAAACAAAAAAGCAAATGATTTATCTACATGTCAACCAATGAGTTCACACGTGAACGGAGCTTTCATAGAAAAATTCAAACCATAGAAACATCAAAGGTCCAATCACTCTCGTTCCTGAAAGGTATGACAGGGAAATGACAGATGTTGCGGTCTGAAAAGCCTAAGGTCGTATTTCGGTCAATTTCTTGCATGTCTCATAGTCCATGCCGAAGTTAAGTGCTGGTAGAGAATTTAGTGACTGCGAGGGTTAACGGAATGGTTTATGGTTTATGGGGGTTTAACGTCCCAAAGCGACTCGGGCTATGAGGGACGCCATTGTGAAGGGCTCAGGAAATTTCGACCACCTGGCGTTCTTCAACGTGCACAGACACTGCACAGTACACGGGCCTCTAGAATTTCGCCTTCATAGAAATAGCTCAGTAGCTTAGCACTCCAACCACTGAGCCATCGCGGCGGATTCATATAAGTTTCAATGCGGTCATATTAATTGCTTTCTTTTTCTCGCCACATTGTCAGGAATAGGTGCTATCGTCTCCTGACTCGGCTACCTGACGACGCCATTGTCGCCGCTGCTTCGGCGAACGACATTCCTCGCAGCTGCGTGTCGAATTATGTCTCGAATTCCGACTTATCCGCCTTTACGTTGGTTTTCTAAGAATCCTCCCAGGGTCCGAATTCGCCGATCTTAACAATGTGCAGAAAAGCCTGCCAACTTGACTTCCCTGTTATGTGAGAAGCGCAAACGTCACTGTTGGTCTGCGCTTGCTCTTTTTTTTCCCGAGCCTCGCATATTTCTCTCTTGGACGGGGAGTGCTCTCATCGCACTGTGTACCGGCAGGCAGTGTGGCCTTTAGTGTTGTGAGCGCTGGTGCACGTTTCTACCCGTTTCTTCCACGGATTAAGTTATTTGCTGTGCGACGGTGTTTATTGCCCGCCGTTGATCATCCAACGCGGCGATGGTGTACTGCTGTGTACCGCTTTGCAAGTTGCAGTTGGGTAAGACTCAGGGCGTTTCTTTTCATCAATTCCCGAGTGATTCAGAACTGCTTGCAAAGTGGCTCAAAAAACATCTCCAGAGAAAATTTCGTCTTCAACGACAAGTCGGCATCGAGTGTGGTTTGCAGCAGGCGTTTCCTCGCGAGTGACTACGTTTCAGAGTGCCGCATCAGAAAACATTTACCTGGTGCTGTGCCAACCGTGTACGATGAGTACCCGTGCTACCTGGTGCATGGAAGTTGTTGATCACTCATGTACTAAACCGACTGAATCTGCAATAGATGTGCGTCAGTCGCGATGCTATAGATATGTAGGGTGTTTCAGCCAACTGATATGTTCTGAACGTAAAACATATTGAAGTTATGGATATGAGCGCACCACATTGGACACCTTGAATGTAGCTGTGAATAAATTTGTTTTCGTTTCTCTGAATCCTTCCAGCGTCATGAATTCATGCTAAATCCGCTTTCGTGCAAAACAAAAACGGCAGCGCTTGAGATTTCAGGAGCTATATTTTATACGCTTCGGAATTCTTAGGAATCTGTCATTAAAACGCTTCAGGTCGCTTATAATTCTACACACTGGGTAAAACCCGTCAGTAGGCAAACTGAAGAGGCCGATAGATTTGTTTCTCTCGAAATTTAACGGGTAGAAAGTGTTGACGTGAGTGTACCAAAGCCTCATGCGACCATGCAGTCATACTGAAGAAGAGCACGCGATGGCGCGCGGTAGTTATTCTGTTGTTTATAACTCTTAGCTGTCAAATCGAAGAGGCTGATTGCGGGGTCTTTGCATAATGCATAGGGGTGAAATATCAGGATCTGACGGTTACCGCTCACGCGGGACGGACTTGGAGCGGGCGCGCGTTCTCCTTCCGCGTGAACGGCGGTCGCAGCGGCGGAGCAGTCGGGCAGTGGCGACCCCACCGTGGTGCGGTGGAGGCGGAAACAGACCCCATTGCGAAGGCCGTAACAAGAGAAGCGCGCGCACCTCTCGAGACCGGCCGTGCGTGAACAAAACCGAAGTTCTGAATATAAATAAAATGTACAGGAGGACAGCGGAGGCAGCTGGTGGGTGGATGCTTGTATAGAAGATGGTGGCGATATGAGTGTATCTATCTATCTATCTATCTATCTATCTATCTATCTATCTATCTATCTATCTATCTATCTATCTATCTATCTATCTATCTGTCTATCTATCTATCTATATCTATATCTATATATATATATATATATATATATATATATATATATATATATATATATATATATATATATATATATATATATACTTAGCCTTACGTGGATATGGGTGGAATTTCGTCGTTCTGTTGAGTCCCATGATTCAACGCTCTGGAGCACGCAATTAGACTAGACTCCCATCAATTCCTTGTTGTTGTTCTTTAAAGTCCCATAACTTAACGATATCAAAAGTGGATATCACTGGGATTACATTCCAAACAGCACTTGACTCACCTTAGCAAGTCGCGTGATGGTGACCGTCAGATAAGCGCTGACGGCTTCCACGCTGTCTGCTGACTGCATAAATGCTGCTGGGTGAGTGGTTGGGGCATGAGCCCTCTTTCTACTCAAGCCAAGCAACACATTCTCGCGATGCTTGTGCGCACAAACTGTCGACCTACCAACGTGTCAAAGTGGTGGCGCCTAGCTGGCCATCCAAGTGTGGTTGTTTATTGTACACTTAGCAAGAATACCGATTTTCAAATGCAGCATCGGCTACATACATGGGACTTGCGTAAAACCGAAATCCGTGTGCTTCAATCAGGCGACGATGGTTTTCGGCCGCCATGTCGCAGGTTAGACCCCGGCTGGATAAAGTAGGCGGTTGCCAGCTACACCACGTGTCTTGCGCCATTTCTCAAGCGTTTGTTCACTGAAATTTGACTTATTGAACTACAGCTGCGTGCCTCTTTGGAAAAATTACACCTATAAGTTTACACTACCGGTCTTAACGTACCTGCGTAAAACATGCGTACCCACAATAAGGCGCTCAGTGCAGCCACTTCCCTTTTGAATTCGGCCACTTATTCGCATGAAGCCCGTTGGTTCGTACTTGCACTACTTGTAACAGTAAAGTGCAGCAGCTTTCATTCACCGGTCACTCAGTATATGTAAAGGAATGTTTACAGTGAACTCAAGAGTTGTTGCGTGTTTTTCGCGCGTGTGGGCTGCAGTAGCGTCCCAATGAAATACGTCACTCGCCTCAAGCACTATAGGTTCTTGCACTCGCGTTTCTTGAGACAGGTATGACACGCTGGGCAACGGCCGCTGCGCCAAGTCGACCCGATTATCTGGCCGAACATGTCGTATACTGCAGTTTGCGAGGCCACTTCAGCCCTGCTGAAGTGCTTCAGCGGTGCTGAAGTGGGAAAAAAAAAAAGCCGCGCACACGCAGTGCAAGACATAAAAATACGTTTGTTTACTGTCATATGGAAGTAGTGTATGACATACTCCTCTCGTGTGGCCTAATGTATGTGGGACATACTTGCAGATGCTTGATTGCGCGACTGCAAAGACACTGTCAAGGAAGAGACGTACTTTAGAGTGCAGAAGGGTGGAGAAACGTTTCTGGCAATGACCTACGTGCTGCATGACTGTGTTCCATTGTTTGATAAGACTAATGACGCAGCAAGACATACAAAACAATAACACTACCCATTTAAACGTAACCCATTTAAGTTCATTGCAAAATCCTACAAATTCAGGCTACTAGGATAACTACATTCAGCCCATATAACAACAACGCCTCATATCTTTTACGAATTAAACACATTCTTAGAGTCACACAATTCGTTAAATATAACCTATGTACCTTTTTGTTCCATCAAATCAATTACACTCGATGCGATAGCTTGATACCACAATCTTCTTTATTAAATCCTAATATTACCGGTTTTGCAATAAATAGGAACTTCATTTTACCAAATATACATACTAATTATGCCAAAGAGAGCGTCCATTATTCATCTTTCGCATTCTGGAAGACACTACCATTATACATAAAAACACTAAAAATTCACGAATTCAAGAAACAACTAAAAGATTACATTCTGTCGAATACCGATGCCTAGTCCATACTCGCAACCATTCTTTCAGGGTGCCTCCATTTAATTTTTATTGCCATACCATTAGGTTTCTGTTTCTGCCTCACATATACATTCGAGTTAGCAAATTTACTGTGTTCGTCACGTCACCTACGCTGTTACTATATCAGTTGTCAACGAGATTGTGTTACAGTGCTTTTTTTCATGACATTTATGCACATGTAATTCTTCAGTCATGCTATTCATACTAAAACCTGTAATTTTTTCTATGTTAAGGATTAGTTGTAACTGCTGTACTTTTGTTTTATTACGTTTACTTTGTAAAGGAGGTCCCATTGCAGTCTTTGACTTCGGAACCTCCTTCTGAATATTAGCAACTTGCAATCTTTCTAATGATCACAATAAAAACCGATTCTGATTCTGACTAGAATGATTGCAGAACCATGGCCACAGCTAGAGGCTATCGTGTGAGCAAACCCTCGGCAGCCTTGTCCAAAAAGCAGATTTTGTACTTATAATGGGCGCAGGAGTCCGCGCACCTTTCTAATCTGTATTTAGTTAATTCATGAAAAGCTTTGAGAGTTCTTGTTTTTTTATGTTGTATTCACGGGTGGCAGTGCAGATGTCTGTTTCATGACAACAAATTCTAGTTCGAATTAAGCGTTTGTCCCCTTCTTTCATGTCCAATTTTAGTCTGCTATTGCACTGTTCATGCCATCATAGGTTACACTAGCCCGGTCCAACACGTTGTTTACTTTGCAGTAGTGAACGACACCTTTCTAGTGCAAGTGCGGAATTCCACCTGGTCCCATTGTCGCAGAAACCAAGCCTGCATTCGCAGGCCCATGCTATGCGGCCAATACAATATGTGCAGGTCAGGAACCCACAGCAACCTCAGTTAATCTTGCAGCAGTACACATGCACGGCCCACAAACTTCCTCGCGCGTTCTGCACTTCCACGTGTCTATCTTTCGCGATGCAGGCGGGACCCCAGCGTACACGCATGGTTGCCGGCATTATGCACAAAGTCTATAGCACCTAAATTTTACTCATAGTGCGAATGTTCTGGAAGACAACTTGAGAAAATGACTTTGACGTTTTCCTTTGCAGGATTTGACAGAAGAGAAAGTGTTTTTCATCACCGCCTGCCTTGCCACCTGCGCTTTGACCCCCGCTGACAACCTCTACGGCGGCGACTGCAACAAGGCGGTGATGAACTTCGCACCATTCGCCAGAGCCTTCGGTTGTCCCCTGGGCTCTAAGATGAACCCGGCAACAAAGTGCTCTTTCTACGACTAATTTTCTCACCTTCCCATTCACCCCCTATATTTTCTGCTTCGGCTGTTGCCCCACTACTGTGGAGTCTTCTTTTTTTGTGTGTGTCTATGCCTATGCTGCGTAGCGCTGAAGCACACAAGGCGCTTGACAGTGTATGTAGTGCGAACGTCACTTAGAGTGTCACTTAGAGTGGTCCAACGTTTTCTTGGTGAACTGCTTGATTTACGTATTGATTCCCGTGCCTAAGTTCTTGCTAGGACCACCGTTCATCGTTCCGTTTTGGCTCGCTGTCGTTGAAGTGCTGGAGCTTTTCGACATATTGTGCAATGAGGGCGAACTGTAGTTCAAACGTTGGCGATGTTCACTAATCAATTGATTCATCTCTGTAAACCCGCTTTTGTGGGCGACTATTCAGAGTGTATGTAGATTTGAGAGCTTTTTTATTTTAATTTTCCCCATAAGAGTATTCGCATCTGCCTTTTATGAAATGCATTCTAAACTTCTCTTATATAATTAGCTTCAAGATTTGCTTGCGAATTATACATAACTTATTTTCGCTTGTTATGTTCTCAGTAACACTAGGGTATTTAACTTTACAGCAATCTTTTTCGGACTTGTTGGTACTATATTTTGCCGCTCCGGCTTCTTTCTTTAACGTGAGTTTCTGGTTCAAATTGTTCTGGTGGTTGAGCTTTAGTAAGGAACTTTTAATATGTTTTTGAAGGACTACGGCAGCCTGTATACTAAGGAGTGAAAGGGTTTTCTGGTGCGACGTGGCTGCAGTACACGACAATGAGATCTTCAAACCGAGAAAGATAACAACAAACCTTGCTTTCCGGATTTGTCTTACGAGCGCTGCCACTCTAGAAATCAAGTTCGAGACCTCAACTAGAGGTTATAACGGCACATTTTTCATATAACATGAACTGAAGCGCTGGTATTGTTTCTTAGCCGGGAATACTTATAAAGTGCACGACGAATTGCTTACATTTCTACACCTACACGTACGCATTCCTTGACGTAGGTACATGACAATAATATATAGCAACGTTCTATACGGCCACGACATGACAGTTTCCAAGAATGAAAGCTTCCGCCGTGAACCTCGAAACTTCCATAACACTGCTCGTTGAGGGAGCTTTAGGTGTTGACGGAAAGTGACATATTTCTAAAAGCCTCACAAAAGCATTCAGCGCGCACACATTTTTTTTTTGGTACTGTTCGCGCTAGTTTCTCAAGCTGTTGAATAGGCTCGCTATTTCCTGATTGTGAAAGTATTAGCAGGAGCACAGGTGGGGTCTAACTGCACAAAACAAATTACATGAAATTCTACCGCTGTTTTGCTTCACTGGACCGCTGCACCAACGTCAAGAGTGCAACGGCGTGCTCATTGCAGTGTGCAGTTCGTTAGCGTTAAAATATTCCCTGTTTTTATGTTCGTTAAAGGGTGCGCATTAGCACAGTGTTTATGCTAGCGTGTGCGCCGGCTTGATTTGTTGGAGTTCTTACAATGCACATGCACAAGTATATCGTCTTTGGATAATGTCATTAGTAAAGCAACTGCTACAGCAAATGTTTACTACACTTTTGTCTATGTTCGTGTTTTGATGGGAGGGCCACTGGAAGTGATCAGTCATCAAGGTAAACGCCTGAACTATGCACTTGTTTCACATGTTGCGGCTGACATTTAGCAAACTTGTACGAAGTATGTGCGTTGATAGCACGAGCATTAGTTGCTTGCTTCCTCTTCAACGTGGCCGATACAGCGAATTGGTAACACCTCAAGAATTAAAATTTAAAAAATGGCCGCCCTTCTACTGTGAAGAGGGGTGCAAGCGAAACTCGAGATCCACGGCTTTTCATTGTTGTAACGCCTCGGCTTCGCACTCGCTCAGGGCGAGGTCGGCACGTCAACGACGAGCCCTTTCTCGAGCGATTTCCCGGGGGAATTCATGAAACGCCGCCAGTTCTTCGGCCGAACGCACGAAGCGCTGCCCGCTACCATTCCTTCAACGAAGCCTGCTCTTCAGCAGAACGAACCAAACGTGGCCTCGCCCTCTGTCTGCCGGGCCTGAACTGGTGGTAAACGGCGGGCGCGAGGCGAGTGAACACGTAAAACCTCAAACTTCGTAATGTAGCGCCACGCTTTGAAGAATGCCGCCGCTTCCTCGCGCGCTCTGGCCGAGGCCGACGCCGCCCAAAGCCACCTAGTGGCTTTGCGCCGCGTCGCTCTTGGCCTAATCACATCACGTGGGTCCTCGCGCGGTGCTTCAGCGCCATTCTCGCTCGAGAAGAGTCTATGGAATGGCGAGGAGCGCATGTTGGCGCCCATGGAGAAAGGAAACTGAGGAGAGGCCCTACCCTCTCCGCGCGCTAGGAAAAAAGTGTGGAGGAAATGACGTAGTAGGTTCTCTTTTTTGCTGACTTTTTTTTTATTTCTTTGCCGTGGCGGCCACGCCTTTCGGGCCACAATGGCGGCTTTGTTTCGGTTCTGTGCGCTCACACGTGTTGCTCAGAAGGTTTCGTACCCTGGCAAAGGCGCTGTGCTGGCAGGTTCGCGTTGGTGTCCGTGTTTTGTTGCACTGCGTCAGCTGGACGGTGCTCTCCCGGATTTTGCTGTGGCCAGGTAGGACACGAGGAACTAAAGTACGTGAAATAAACGCGCATGCAACGCTGTACGCAATGTACTGCACCACGGCAATGGCAACGGACGAAGGAATATCCGCGGGAAATATTGCCCTACTTTTGCGGAATCATGCTAACGTGCTAACGATTGTTTAGTATTGCTGCGGAGCGCGCGCGTCCCAGCACCACGGCTGCGCGCAGCGCGGCGTGGTTTCGCGAGACAAGAAAGGAGAGCTGGCCCGATAGGCGGAGCAACGCCATGAGCAACGCCAACTTGCGGCTTCATTTTAGCTTCACAAAGAGTGACGTTAGGGCCTCTCCTGAGTTTCCTTCCTCCGTGTTGGCGCCGTTGCTACGTTCGAGCGGTGTAGGCGGCGCCACGGTCGAGGAGGGAGCGTGAAAGAGAGGAGAAACGAGGAGGAGTGAAGGCGGAGGAGGAGAGTGTCGCTATTTTACGAAGTTTAAGGGACTTTATAAACACGCGATTACACCCTTTCCCTGACGCCTGTGACTGGCTCGCGCCTTGCGCTGTGGCTGCTACTTCGCGCTTTAAAGTGCGCGTGTGACGAACGGACAGTGGGCGAATCGAAAACATTATTCTTTCAATTACACACCAACACACTTCCCGTTAAGACCTGGCTTAGCGATAAAGACATCTTCCTACACTGAACAACTAACTGCTATTTATGCAATAAGAAACCACGGAACAATCGAACATGTATTCCGAGACTGTCTGGGCTCAATATTTCACTGGGAAGTTATAAAAGCGCACATTAAAGAAGCAGTTATCCCTTGGTTAATGATTCTTGCCAGTAAATACATCAGAAGATAAACTGTATGGTCTAATTATGGTCTCGAGCATCCACGCTCTCTGGAAAACGAGAACTGAATTTGTGCATGCAGACCCATGTTCATCCTGTTCGCGAACACTTCATTGAAAGTCTAGTACATCTAAGAGAGGGGTATCATGCGCTCTCTGATCCACCAAGTGAATATCTGTACTTGATGATTTGATCTCGTTGATTGGATTGGATTGGAGGCAACTTTATTTATGCCTGCAGTTCGGCGCTCGCGCGCCCCGACGAGGGCCTACGTCATCTACGAAGCCGCCGTTAATCGGCGCGGGTCTCCGCTCGCCGTTGCCGGCTCGCTGGGTCCGTCCCTTTCGAGCGCATCGAAGACCTGCTGGACGGCCCAGACCTGTTCGTCTCGGTCGTAGCTCTTCGCGGCTGCCTCGAGCCGCGGTGGGAGCGTTCTTGATTTGGCTTCTTCTGGATTTTTAGCGCAGTCCCACAAGATGTGCGTATAGTCTGCGGTCTCCCTCCGGCAGACTCTGCACTTATCGGTCGCTTGATTTCGTTGAAAAAATTTTAACTCCGCATTAGCCATAGTTTGGGTGACATGTTTTGTGCCTTGCAAGCTGTGACCTTAAAAATCTGAAACAAAGAAAAATATTGACATTGGCTGAACTGGTTAGCGTGGTGTTCTCGCAACCCTCAGGTCGGTGGTTCGAAACCGCACCACGACAAGCAACCTTTATTTTAGCGCGGCTTGAGTTTTTTCATACGACGACAGCTACATCGGCGGCGCTATTGAGTCAGGCAATACAAGCTTTGCTTGAAAATAGTGATAACATTTGCGTATAGGTCAACGCTTACCTTTAGCCGCGCGTACCGTCTAGCACAGCCTGGAACAGCAAGAATGTGGAATATGGATGTAAACGTGAGCAGTGTGAACAGCCCGCGCCACTACCCCTGTTATGACCGAAACCTAAATTTTAGCATTTGCTGTACTAGCACTAGCAAAAAAAAATTAATTGTGGTGTTTAATGTGCCAAAACGACTTCATGGTTATCAGGCACGCCGTAGTGGAAAACTCCAGACATTTAGACCACCTGCAGTTCCTTAACGTGCACCTAAATCTAAGTACACTACTAGCGCTAGCAACACTAACGGAAAAAAAGATGGGACAGGACAGAGCGCTAGACTTCAGCTGACAAGCTTTACTCAGAAAAACAAGCAATAAACTACCGTATGTTCAAATAAATGCGAATGCAGACGCATAAACGAGTGTGCCTCGTAGGGGAAAACCAAATGCACAACGAAGCCGATAGGCACCCATAGCAAGCCATTAGAAAGCATTTATTAGGTGCAAACTTCTTTATCAGTGAGCGCCTGTGATGGAGCGCTTACACATTCATCAGCAGCTTTTGAAATGCAATACGCCTCAAATATTTCCCTATATAACTGCCTAGAGAACCGTGTGATCACTTGCGTCTTATGAAAACACGGGGAGCATTTACGTGTACATCTAAGGCAGTGGTCAGCCAAGTGACCAGCGCCTGCTAGTGCGCTCACAGCACTCCGGTGGTCCCTAAGCCGGTCATTCAGGCACCTGCCTGTTTGTCCAATATAGCACTTTCCACAGGGAAGTGAGAACAGTGTGAATGCTACACAACTTACATAGTTCAAACCAAAAATATATTGCTGGTGGTAGCTCTTGTGGAGGTCATGTCCCTGAAAAAGTGGCATCCATTATATTACCTCCATTTCCCCAGTGTTTGCGTGGCTGAACAATCAGGGCAGTTGTTTTCATTTTCACCTGCTGCAGGGCCATTATCGAAATATTTGATACGTTTGTGTAGTAACCATGAGGGTGCCGCGTAGAGCAGGACGTGGACGTGGAGAAGAGGCGCGCGGTCCCTTGCTCGGTCGTTTTAATAGATGCGTGCGAGCGCAAGTCTCGCCTTGATAAATTTCTTCGCGTTGCCACCATCGCCGAGATATAAGGCTTTTTTTACAAGTCGGAAAGAAACCAAGACACCTTGACAAGAATGAACACAAACATTATTCGCTTTCTACAAACAGATAGGCCATAAGGTTTCCTGTTTTGCCCACTGCCATAGTCCACAAGGTCGCGAAGCTTAGGATGAAAAGCGGTCAAGAAACGATTCTGGGTGACATAGACAAAGGGGGTCATGGGACGTGCCATTGAATCGCGACTAGGGCGATGAGGGGGAGGGGGGGTCAAACGCTATGAAGAGGAGAGAGCGAGAGAGTAAAACTTTATTAAATATAAATAAAATAAGGCACGATCGTTGCAGCCCCTATTCAAGGGCCCCACAGGCACGAGCGGCTGGCTGGACTTGGCCCAGAAGAGCCCATTGGCTCTCCCGACCCTCGTCCGCAAGCCATGCCTCCCAATGCCTATTCCTCATTAGTGGATGTTGGTGTAATATGGGGCTGTCTATGTGCGGAGGCCTCCTGGGGCACTCCCATGTGATGTGCTTCCGTGTGGGTGTGTCTGTGCACCACGGGCACTCGTCAGTGAACCTCGTGGGGTGTATTCTTTGTAGGGGGTGCAGGTTGGGGTATGTATTCGTCTGAATAGGACGCCAGTCCCTCTCCTGTTGGCTGTTTAAATCGGAGTGAGGATGTCCAAAACGTCTCCGCTCCTGCCATTGCTGTAGGAGGATGTCACGAGAATTCGGTAGAAGGTCGTCGCTAGGCCATGCCGTTGCTCGGACGTTTAATCCTCGAGCAATACGGTCGGCCCTCGCGTTTCCTGCCAGTCGCTAGTGTGCCGGACACCATACGATAGTGCGGTGCCCCTCTAGTTGGGTGCCTAAAATTTTTATTATTGATTTGGGTGCCGTTTCATGTAGAAACAGGCGGCAAGCGGCATGTGAGTCGGATAATATGACAGCCGAATCGGTTTGGCACTCGGCGTCCTATATGGCCAAGACGATGGCTGCAGCCTCTGCCATGCATGCCGAGGCGGTTTTGGAGGATGCCGTTGTTGTTGCATGTAGAGACTATGGTGAAAGTGTCTGAGCTGGCTCTACTGGCATCCGTATAACTCACCCCCGGTCCCATGCCACAACGCTTAAGTGTCTTTACCCTTGCTCTACGTCGTCCGGGATGGTACTTGAGGTGCATCTTTTTGGGAATTGGGGCCACCGCGATGTGCGACCGAACGTTGCGGTCTATCTGTGCGGCTTCCTCTCCGTAAAAATGGGGTCTCAGGGGAAAGCCTAACCTCGCCAATACTTCCCTGCCCTGAGTTGAAGAACAAAGTCGTTCTTTCTTAGGATATAACGTCGCGACTGCGTACTCGTCGAAAGTGTTGTGCAGGCCCTGTCCCTCGAATCTCTCTGTGCTAGCGCATTCGGGAAGACTAAGGGCGGCTTTGAAGGCTTTTCTTATTATTGTGTTTGCCTGTATAATCTCTTGGTTTGTCAAAACCTGATACGGAAGGGCGTATGTGATTCGGCTAATTACGAATGCGTAAACCAGGCTGAGAGTCTCTCCCTCAGTTAGGTCGTCTCTGCTTCTTGCCGTTCTCCGTATCATTCTGCTGAGAGTCGTTCCTTCCCAGAACTTTGATCGATTGCAATTAAAGCTACTGTATTGGCCGCGAAATCAAGCGAAGTCGCCACCTGGTGGACACTGCCTGAACCATGCGTAGTGTGGCATGGCCTTCGAGGTTGTACGAACTAGCAGGTTTTGCTCCGGCCGTCCCATTCGGCGCGCTCCACAGCAACAAAGTGTAACTGCTGCACACACACCCGGCTACCCCCAGGTGGGGCTGTATGCCGAGAGTGAGTCATGATAAGTTGAGAGAAATGGTCATTGATTAGGAAGGGTATAGCAACATAGGGAGTGACCATAAACGTATTTTTAAAATGGGATATGTAGTTGGGAACGAGAGCAAGGAGTGCAAAATGGCCAGTCCAAATTTGAACGCTGAACAAATAACACTCTAGTGACTCTAGTGACAAATATAGTCACTAGAGTGAAGGAAGAACTTGACAAATGAGCAAGAGTGCGAATATGGTGAGATTCTAAGTGTAATAACGACAGAAATACGGAAAGAGAAACAATATGTTCGTTGGAAAGGAAAAAAGAAACCGAAAAGCTGGTGGAACAGGGAGATACGAGAAGAGATCGCCGAACGACAAAAAGCATCCCAAAAGCACAGGCAGGCAAAGAAGGCTCAGTTGCCGCAGGATGAATTAGCCAATAAATGGCAAATACACCATGGAAAAAGTCTATGGTTCAAACACTGGTGCAAGCAAAGATAAAAGGTGACAGTGAACATTATTTGTCAGAAATACATGAGAAAAAGAAGGCCGCACTATATTATTTTGTAACCACATAAACTTATTAGGCAGGAAGCCAACAGTACAACATATCCTAGACGAAGACGGAAACAAGCAGGAAGGGGAAGCGGCAATAAATTACATCCGAAATATAACAGCCGAATATTTCCAAGGCAATGACGAGGTTGTATTTGAAGAATACAATAGCATGAAAGAGATCCAGATGGAAAAGGAGCTGGTGCTGACAAATTTCAACTGGAAAAACGCCGAAGCGAAAATTCCTAAGCGCACAGCCACAGGACTAGACGAGGTTCCCGTTAGGCTAATTAATAAACTAGGACCAAAAAGTAAGGAGGCTCTGGTGAAAACAGTGGAAAAAACTTTAAAAGACAGATGAACACCAGACAGTTGGCGACAAAGTAGAATGAGAGAGAGAGAGAGAATGTTTAATGGCAGAAAGGTGGAGAGGTCGGTCTGAGTGAAGTGCCTCTAGCCTGCTACTCCACGCTGGGGAAGGGGTTTGGAGAATAACAGAGGTGGGATGGGAAGAGGAAGGACGGTGGTGGTATGGCAAATACGATGAGGGCTGCACATCATATTGTTTCTGCGCATTGTGTACGTGTACACTTCACACTGCAGCACAGTCATCTTAGCGAGCAGAGGTAGAAGTTACTGCAATGTAGCCAGGAGACTGTCTATAGCGTTCATAGTTTTTGCCGATGTTAGCGCCACTGGCGTATTTAAACCGGGCAGTAGCAGCTGCAGGGCGTCGAGTTTTTGTCGCAGCATGGTTTTGATGACAGAGTTCGATGGTGCAATCTGAGCGCACTGTCCTTGCTCGCGCTGACAGTCTGAGGCCCGTGTGCGCGGCGGCAAGCGTGGCCATACATTCGATTCTGGGCTTGCGCCGCTGGCTTGAAGCAATGCTTTGGAGAGATCTATCGATGTCAATTCAAGTAACTTCTCCTGGACCTGCGGAATTGGAGCCAGGGAGCTCTCGTTTGGACCTACAGCTTGCCCACGGCGATGACGCGTTCGTCTCCTCCGCTGTTGCACTGACGCTGCCGCCTCCTTGTGGGACATACTTGTCTTGCTCATTTGGTTCCGCATTTTTTTCTCCTTTTTTGTTTAGGACAATCCTTGGAATTGGCCTAGTGGGGTCCATCGCAATTCGAGCATTTCATTTCTTTCACTGTGCATGAAGATGCGTCATGGCTGCCGGCACAGCGGAGGCATGCCGTATGTCCTGTGCAGACAGCGCTGACAGGGCCTAGCTTTAGGCACTTGTGGCATTGCAGTGACCGGGGCACATAAGGACGCACCGGGTGCCTAACGTAGCCCACCTTGACATGGTCAGGTGGGCTACGAAAAGAATAAAAGAAGCTCGACGCCCGTCGACTGACCGAAGCGGTGAAAATCGATCACCTTCACTGTTGAAGACAGAAGCCTTCGTAGCTCTTCGTCGCTGATGTCAATCACGGCATCGGAAATAACACCTGCCCTAGTGCGACCACTGTGCACGATGAATGACCGGACTTCTATGTGTCCAAGTATGCGCACGGTTTTCAATTTTTCTAATGCGGCCTGCGTCGTTACTTCCACTATGACTACGTTTTTTGTGTTAAAACGCACTTCGTTAATTCTTTTCGGAGATACATTACCAAGGTAAGTGTTAAGAATCTGTCTGTGTACATAATTTAAATTCGTAGGCACATTGAGAGGCACAAAAGCAATCCTGTAACTTGGAGTAGGCGGTCCGTTGGGTCCCTGCTCACTCACGTCGTTGCATGTCTTGCGGTATTTTCGCTTCATTTGCCTGCCCTCCACGACGGTGTAGTCACTGTCGCAGTCCATTGGCTCTCTGTTGGAGAAACAGGAACCGCACATCTGCGTGTCTCCGTTGCAAGCCTTACACTTTATCCCTGCGAGACGCAGTGAGAAGACGCGTGCTCGACGCTAGTGATGGCGTGCCGTCTGTCATCGCCTCGGATGGATTCTCCTCCAAAAAGCACAATTAAGCCTTCACTATAACAAAACCATCGCAGCGAGGCAAGAAGCGACGATTGCTCAGATCACTTCGTCTTCCTTCATTTAATTTATCCTTTCATTTTATTTATAAAATTAAGGGGGAGAAAGATAGAATTCATTCGTATAGGCCGTTGACCATTACATCGGTAGTACACAGGCTTGCAATGCAGGCAATCAATTAAAAGCTGCAAGCATGGGCAAAGAATAATGGCCTTTCGGGACAACTTAATAATGGCTTCACAATAGGTAGACGGTCGGATGACAATTTATTTGATCTTACTCAGTGTATTAAAATATCAACAGTAGAAAGCAGGCCGTTATACGTGGCCTTTTTTAGACATTACAAGAGCCTATGACAACGTAGACCACAACATTTTGTGGGATATTCTGGAGGGGGAAGGCTTAGGTGATGATTTTCTACAGCTTTTGACAGAGATTTCCCAAGAAAATAGCGTTTGTGTTGAATTGGAAGGGATGAGGAACGTGGAGAAAGTTATATTAACAAGGGACTAACGTAGGGGTGCCTTTCATCCCCACTGCTGTTTTAATGTACCTGGTGATGATGGAGAGCGCGCTAGCAGAAAGTAATATCGGGTTTGATCCCTTATACAAACAGACGGGTACAGTAGTAGAGCAGCAGCTTCCAAGTTTATTTTATGTGGAAGACATTCTGTTGCTAGCTAACAAGCAAAGTGATTTTCAATATCTGTGGACAGGAAGAGGAGGATATAGGTTTGAAATGTATTCTTAGAAAATCAGGTGTTATGGTATTCAATGAAAACAGTGAGCAGACAGTGGCAATACAGGCCTAGGAAATATCTCGGTAACAATAAAATACCTTGGTATATGGATAAATGAAGGCAATAGATATATGGAAACACAAGAAAAGACAACAATAAAGGGGAAGAGAAATGCAGCCATAATGAAGCACAAAGCGCTATGGGCATACAATAGGTACGAGATGCTCCGAGTTTTGTGGAAAGGACTTACTTTTGCAAATGCGGTTGTTTGCTTGAAATCAGGGGTACAAGCCGAGCTAGATGGCAAACAAAGTTCAGTGGGAGGCCTCGCATTGTGGAGGGGGGGGGGGCGCTCACGGGGAACCAACGAATGAAGCTGTGCATGGTGATGTAGGATGGACAAGTTTTGAGGTGACTGATATTCACAGTAAAGTTGATTATATGAAGAATGACGCAGGAAATTGAAGAAAGTAAATGGGCTGGGAGAGTGTTCAGATATTTGCACAGCAAGAAACATTGATTCACAGTGGAGGAAAAGAACTGGGAAGCTTACCAGCAACTATGCGGCCTGTAGGGTGGGCAACAGAGCAACAAAACATCAAGTGGACAGTCAGAGAGGCTGAAATAATTTCATGGGTGGCGGCAGTAAAAAGGAAACCTGCCATTAGTAACTACTTAGGGGGAAAAAGCTAAATCAAGAAAGAACCAATTTATGATGCCTCAAAGGGAAGCTCATTACTTTTCGAAGCGAGATAAGGATACCTTTGAACACGCACTTACAAAGCGAGACATAAGAAGGAAGAAGAAGCATGTGCTTGCTGCGGTAAAGCTATGGAAACGATGGAGCATGATTGATTAGAATGTGAAGACATCTGCCCAGCGGTCGATTTAGACACCACTGGCATCATTGAAGCCCTTGGGTTCAGCGAGAGCAGTGGAAAAGTAAACATGGCTACAATTGGCATTAGTAAGAGACGATTGGAGGATTGGTGGAAGAAAAGTAGGGAAACGACAAAAAAAAACGGAGACATACAAAAGCAAAGTTGGCAACAAGGGATCATAAATATTGTTTGTGGGAGTTTATGGGGTTTTTCTTGTTTAACCTAGGTAGGACATTCGGCAGTAAAATAGCAAGAGCTTGGGGGCGTAAACCACCACCGCGTTCCAAAGGGGACACTCATAACTTCGAACCATCTGATGCCGAGTGAAAGGGTGATTATCGCCAGCGACTCAAACCTGGCTAGGTGCTCAGAAGCAATGGTGGAAAGGGTGTAAGGCGATAGAAGAGTGGCGGTAGGGACAATTCCAAGGCGGACATGGGGAGCTGTCATGGGGAGCTGTGCAGGAAGTACTGAAGCTGGTACCCTAGGGGGACCTTAGGGGGACCGTCAATAATAGAAAAATGTAGAAAACAAGAAACACAGAAGTTGGCTGCAGAGCAAAGCCCGTCACCTTACCAAAGGAAGTAATGCCCAGATTTTATCGCTGTCGCAGAGATAAATTTTAACGCGTTCTTGTTTTGACGTGCCAATTTAACCATGAATGTCACAAGATTAGTTCCCAATATGTCACAATAATTATTCGTGAAAAGGCAGTACACACCAATAGTCGAATACTTAATGAGGAAACACGTTTCCGCATCTGTCGCAAGTCATCACAATATTTTAAACAGCATCCAGGGATTACGAAATCACATCAAGTGTTTACTTGCAGTACTAGATACTGCTCAGTAAAAAGTATTGCAAGAGAGAGTAAGAGATAAAAGGAAGGCACGGATGTTAACCAGACAAGAGTCCAGTTGGCTACCCTGCGCTGGGGGAAGGCAGTAGAGGAATAGAAAGAAGGGAGACAAAGAAAGAGATGGAGGTACAGAGACGCCCACGAACAGCACTACAGAGTCAAAGGCGCTCGCACAAGCCAGACGTTCTCAGAAAGCACAGAAGTGTCTTTAGTGCCTTCTGAGCCGATGATTGGTAGGGTCGGTGTTCTAATATTGTCTCTTCACTCTGAAGACGATCATGTAGTTTTCTGAATGCGTTGGTCATAGATAGTCTTTGTGCTTCAAACTGAGGACAGTGGCACAATAGGTGGCCAATGCTCTCCTCGAAGCCGCCGACATCACATGCACGACTGTCAGCCATTCCAATGAACGCTGAATAAGCTTTTGTGAAGGCACTTCCCAACCACAACCGACACAATGAGACGCGTCACGTCGGTGCAGTCAGGCCGGAGGTCTTAGTGGCAGCGAAGGGTTAAGTCTGTGCAGTCTGGTGCACCTTGTATGTGCGGTGCACCACTCAGCTAACGAGAGTGTGCGTGCTAGAACGCAAGCTGTCTCGCAACGTCTGTCCTTGAAAGAGGAATGGGAACACAGTGGTCTTCTTGGTTTGACGTCTGAAGTGCCTTATCTGCGTCATAGTTTGCTATCATACCGCAATGGCCTAGTATACATTGAAAAGTGATATCACGGCCTTTTTCTCTCAAGCGATGGATGAGTTCCACGGTTTCGCACGTCAATTAGTCATGAGTTCCATGTCGGAGAAATACTGTAGGCAATGCAAGGCCGGCCTTGAATCGCAAAATAGTGCCCATATTTCAGTAATCTCTGCGTTGATCACACGAAATGCATCGCGGAGAGCCGCGAGCTCTGCAGCTGTAGAGATGGTGATATGGGAAGTCCGGAACCTTTGGGTTATTCTCATTGTTGGTATAATTACAGCGCCATCGGAACTGATTGATGTAGTTGAGCCATCAGTATAGACGCGTGTGCAGTCGCTGTATTTCTCGTACAAGAGGAGCAAAGTAAGTTGCTTGAGTGCTGATGACGGCAAGTCCGGCTTTTTCTGAAGTCCCTGGATTGTGATGTTTACTTGAGTATGGCTCACACACCATGGAGGAATCGAAGGACTTGCAGCCGGTGCGTACCCTCAAGAGAGGCACGGTGCGCGAGGACAGTTCTAGTCAATGTCGTATGGGGCGACACGACATTCGTTTGGTAATGCGAACTGCCAAAATAGGACGGCGGCGTTCGCAGCTTGGTTAATGGAGGCCCGTAATACACGTTTTGACAGGTTGAAAACGGAGAGTCGGCTGGCTTTATTCAACAGTAAAAGCAGGTTTGCCGAGTGGCTGTGGTGGCACCCCTGCCGGGCAGCTGCCTCACTTCCAAGAAAGAGCAGGGGTCAATAACCCCCACATAGAGACCAGGCGAGGTAACTGGATTTCCCGAAGCGGGGACAACGTGTGGTGACGGACGGTCGCTACAATGCCCCCTCCCCCCTCCCTAGAAAGCGAGAGGCCTAGAGGGAAGAAGGAATGAAGCGTTAATGTTCAAGGTAGACAGGTTTCACGCGGTCGCACGAAACTGCATCTTCTTTGCCGTGTACGTCAACCTTCAAGGTTTTCTCTGAATGCGAAACCACACGAAAGGGCAATTCATAGGAAGGCGTCCATGGTGGCTTGATAGAGTCGCGCCGCCGAAAGATGTGCATGGTTGTGTGCATTGTCGGTGAACTAAATACGCAGGCTGCCCGCAGGTGATCTTGGTCGAAGCTGGTCAAGCCCGGAATGTTGCCTGTACATGCGCTTAGCTGCCGCTGGCAGAATGCCTTGCTAAGTACCGAGAAACTGGCCTTGAAGGCGCATTGCTAATCCATAGAGCATCTAGGCTGCGCTGACTCCGAGGTCATCTTTCATTGTTGTTCGCAGTCCCAGTAGTACTAGGGATAGCCTTTCCACCCAGAGCTGTGTGTCGAGCGTGGCGGTCAATTACGCCTTCAGTTGTCGGCCGGGGCGCTCGACCATGCCGTTGCTTTGTGGGTGGTAAGCCGTGGTGTTATGAAGGCGCGTGCCGAGCAGTCTCGCCAGTGAAGAAAAAAGCGAGCTTTGGAATCGTCGGCCTCGGTGAGTAGTTATTCGCAAAGGACAACTGTACCGCGACACCCACGTAGCAAAAATGCTTCCGCCACTGTTTCGGCCGTGATGCCTTGTAGAGGCGGCACCTCAGGCCACCTTGAGTACCAGTCGACACATGTGACGAGGTACCTGACACCTTGGCAGGGCGGAAGAAGTCCCACCAAGTTTAAATGCACGTGATCTAAATGGCTCTCTGGTGGTAAAAACAGCTGCACCGCTGAACGCGTTTGCCAGGTCACTTTCACGGCGTGACAGGCCTGGCAGCTTCTTTCCCAGCTCCGAACACCTTTGTTGATCCCTCGCCAGAGGAAGTGGTCTGTGATCAGCCTCTGTGTCGCATAGATTCCGAGATGGCTTAGACCATGCAGTGAATCGAATATTGGCTGCAGAAACTGATGTGGCACGAAGGAGCGAGGAGCTGCCTGCGATATCTCGCACGTGACCAAAGATGTTGTGTAGGGAAGCAGCACTTGCACAAGCTGGAGCGACGAGCCTTTTTTCCCGCAATAGGGACAGCTCGGGGTCGTTTTGCTGAGCGGAGGCTAGAGCTTGGAAATCCACAAGGCCAGCAGGCACAGTGCAGATCTGCGTCAGTGCGTCAGCTGCCTGATTTTCGGTCCCAGACATATGGCGGATGTCAGCAAAAAAATTCGAAGGCAAAGGAAAGTTGCCGCAGCTCACGTTCTGATTATCAGGAACTGTTGTTCTTGAAAACGAACGTTAAGGGAACCCTGAACCACCCCTCGGAATTGGTGAAATACCATGGTCCGCGGGTAGCATTCGCTGTTGTGAAAATCTCAGCCATGTTCTGCTGTTGTACGCGGTCCGTGGAGCTCGCAAGCGGAGCGCGAAGTCACCTTTTTCTCAAACGCTCTCGTTTCAAAAACCCCATGATCCTCGCTCTTTTCTTTGTGCTTCATTTCCTCATACAGCACACTCCAATAAGCGGCTGCTATTGGTCGCTGCGCTCGGCTACACCGCGGCCGCTGCGAGGTGCCGCCACGAGTCGAGTGGCTAAGCGTACAGCGACTCTATGAAGACAGCCGCGTTTGGCTTACGTTTAGCGCGCTGCATAGGCACCAAATCGGAAATTTGAACGGCGCGCCACAGTGACGTCTCCGCCGTAGCCTTCGCAGTGCAAGGCATTGGAGAAGGAAGGGGAGCACAGCTGAGGCCGTGTTTGATTGCCGATAACTCCGCTACTACTGAACGCATTGAAGTACTTTTTGCGGCAAAGAGGGTTTGAAATAGCCTATCTTCACTTCAAATGTCTTTCTCCACTTCGATAAGAAGTGGTTCAGGGCCCCTTTAATGACTTCTCGTCAGTCAGAATGATCAGCAACAGCCGTCAAAAAAAAAGAAAAACGTAAATGCTTGACAGCACATTGTTAGATGCCCAACATCTCCCTCCCAAATGTGCTGTAGCGAGCTTCTGTAGGCTTCAGGTGCTTTGAGAAGAAGCCCAATGGACTCCAGTCTTTTAGAAATGGTTTTAGGAGCAAAAAATAGCCCTGTAAAACCGTAACACCTGCAAAACAAACATGCGTGTGCTCCAGGGACTACAAGCTCACACCTTAAGGACGTGTCTCGGTCTTCCGAGGTGTGCGTCAACAGCGGCAACAATTATCATAGCTCGAGATCACCCAATATCAACGTACTTATATTAGAACTTTTACATCAGGTGTACAGAGGCCGCGTACACGTTTACATCGATGGCTCAATCACACTTGCAAGTTCAGCTGCTGGTGAGGTGATACCAACAAGATCCGTCAAAATACAGCTAAAACGTCACATGTATCATCAACGACAGCTGCTGAACTGGTAGCCCTGCGTGTGGCTCTTCATTTCGTTCAGGAGGAACCACCCCATGCATGACCAGTCTTCTGTGATTCCAAGGCAGCCCTATAGAGTGTACTCTCAGCAGTGCGCCATGCATCACATGAGCAGCTCGTCGCAGAGATCAGAGAAGTTCACCATCGCAAAGCTTACAAAGGACACGATATAATATATCAGTTGTTGCCTAGTCACTGTGGCATACAAAGCAATGATCGAGCAGACGCAGCTGCACGATTTGCCCATGACGGCGTTGTATCGTATCAGTTCAACGAGCACAAGCTATCTTTGCGTGCTTGAACTACACGTGCCTTTCCTTCCCCTCTATTTCCACTACCCCCTTTTCCTCGCTCTGGTACAGAATGCCCAGCGCAATAAACAAGATTTCACTATTCTCTTGACACGCATGCTGTTGGCTTCGGGGGGGGGGGAGGGGGGATACATGGTGTCAGAAGTGGGATACTGAAGCTCTGTATGCCTGAAACAGACGACCAAGGACCTGGAGTACGTCAAGCCACCGGAACCTCTGGGCCTCAAACCAAGGGAGGAAGGACGTGGAAGCTGTTCAGGCAAAATATTGATTTCATTGTGGCAACCACGTTGTGCTCTGAAAAACCGAGGCCCGAGGCAGCGAAGACAGCACTTTTCTTCAGCTTGGCTGGTGAGGAGGCCCTCAAAGTTTACAAAAATTTTGCGTTCAGCGAAGGCGAGGACAAGCAAGACTATGCGACTGTCATATATAAATTCGAGGAATACTACGTCGACCAACAAAACATAATTCACGAGCGTTACGTCTTCCACTCTCGACTCCAGAACAAAGCTGAACCTTTTGAAAAGTTCCTTCGCGCGCTGAAGAGACAAGCACAGTTCTGCGACTTCTAAACGATGATGGACGATATGGTGCGGGACCAAATTTTATTTGGTTCTAACTCCCCGAAGCTCCAAGAGAAGATGCTAATGGACAAGTTTACTCTGGATAAAGCTGTTGCACGAGGCAAGGCGTCGGGAACATCAGCTGGCGAGAACGCGCTGTGGCGTAAACAGACATGGAACTTCATGTGCTCGCAGCATCGTCAAGCTGAAGCGCTGCGCAAGGACCACGCAGGTCTTTAAATGTTCCCGCTGCAGCGGAACGCATCAAGCACGACGCTGTCCAGCCTACGGGAAAACATCCTACTTGTGCAAGGGGCGTAACCATTTTGCCTCGTGCTGCGAAACAAGAGTTTGTCCGTGAGGTACAGCACGATTCGAAGACGCAGGACCAAAACGACGATTTCAAAGTGTTGGACGTAGCCATCGGAAATATTAGCAGTGACCGGGACTGGATCATGAAGGCAAATATTGAATGCAAGGGCATCAACTTCAATATCGACATGGGATCTAAAGCAAACTTTATACCTCTGTAGCTTTTTCGAAAATTGAAAGCCGGTCCGCTCAAGACAAGTCATGCAGTTCCACGGTCGTGTAGCGGCAGCGTCATCAAACCGCTCGGCACATTTTCGACGCTCGTTACGATTGGTGACCGTAAGATATACTGACGTTTTCGTTGTTAAGAAAGACCAGAGCACCCTCCTGGGTCTAAGAGCCTCCGAGAACTTGGGGCTTATCAAGCGGAATGTTGATGCTGTAAGAACGAGCAGCAGCTCAGCGGTCGTCCAGGGATTTCCGCAGCTCTTTAAGGGAACAGGCCGTGTGCAGTGCGAGTACAGGATCAACCTTCGCGGGGATGCTGTGCCCGTCGTCCAGCCAGCCAGACGAGTGCCTTTGGCGCTCCGAGAACCTCTCCGTGTGGAACTACAGCGAATGGAAGCGGACGGCACCATTCAAAAAGTCAGCAGCCCGACATATTGGGTAAGCCCACTGGTCATCGGGCTTAAAAAGACAAGTTGCTGGTATGCACGGTCCCGAAAAAAATTTATGAATCCCTCAAGAGGGAGCATTATCAGATGCCCCGCCGAGAAGACATAGAAGCGGAGCTGGCAGGTGCGGAGATGTTTTCTCGCCTTGACGCTAACGCCAGCTTTCAGCAGGTCCCTCTGGATGAGCAGTCTTCCAAAATATGCACGTTTGCAACTCCCTTTGGCCATTATCGGTTTCTTCGACTGCCTTTTGGCATTTCATCGGCAAGCGAAGTGTTTCAGAAGGCGGTATTGGATGGCCTGCCGGGTGTGCGTGTAATGTGGATGATGTGCTCAATTGGGGCGCTACCAGAGAAGAACACGATGACAGGTTGAGAAACGCACTACGAGCAGCAGCAAAAGTGGGGCTGACATTTAATGCGTCAAAATGCCTGTTTGCTGTTGAGGAAGTTTTATTTCTTGGTGACATTATCAGCAACCGAGGCATACGTGCTGAGCATGCTTTGGTCGAAGCTCTGCTGAAGATGCCGGCACCACAGAACAAGCTAGCGGTACAAAGGCTCTTGGGCGTTGTCAACTACTTTGGCAAATACGTGTCGTCGCTCTCTCAGCGCACTTCCATTTTGCGTTCGTTGCTAAAACAAGATGTTGTGTTTGACTGGACGCCTAATCATGAGAGCGAGTGGGAGACAATATGCAAAGAGATCAGTAAATCGCCACTTCTAGCAATTTTCGAGCCTGGCAGAGCAACAAAGGTAACATCAGACGCGTCGCAGTACGGTGTCGGCTCGGCGCTGATGCAATGTCACAGAAGTAGCTGGAGGCCTATGGCTTACGCTTCATGAGCTCCGAGCAAATCGGGGCAGCGCTGTTCGCAAATCGAAAAAGAATCTCTGGCGTTGGTTTTCGCATGTGAAAAGTTTTATTATTTTGTATACGGCCACCTGTTCCTTCTTGAGGGCGACCATCGCCCATTAATTGACATACAAAAAAAGACTTCTCTGATATGCCGCCAAGAGTACAACGTTTCTTTCTGCGGTTGTTGAAATATAATTACACCTTGTCTTTTGTTCACGTAAAACAGATGGTGGTGGCATACATGCTTTCCCGGGCAGCTGCTCCTCAAGATGACACAGCCTCGCCCACAAGTGACGTCGAAGTTCACGGAGTCACCGTGAACTTTCACTCGTAAGTGAAAGAACCGCTGCAAGGCTTGCAAGTGAGACCGAGCATGACATATATCTCAACCAGGTACTGCAAAAGCTTGAGCAGGGGTGTGCTGTTGAAGGTCCGCTAAAGCCTGTTGCTTCTGAGCTCTCTGTAGTAAAAGGAATCCTTTTGAAACGAGCGAAGGTGGTAGTGCCATGTAGTATGCGCTTTACATCTCGGCATTGGAAAATGCAAAGCCCGAGCAAGACAGTTGGTATGCTGGTCAAACCTAATTGCTGACATTGAAATGCTAATCCACAAATGTCCAGTATGCCAGGCTTATGCGTATAAGCAGCAGCCAGAATCACTCATCTTGCGCCCAACACCCACACAAGTCTGGTACCATGTTGATTTGTTTCAGTACGGCGGCCAACATTACCTGTGTGCCTATGACTCAATGTCGAACTTCCCTGACGTTGAACTATTGCGTAATACCACAGCCAGTTCGGTGAGGCAATAGACCGTTTTTTAGTAGGCGCCGCCATATTGTGAGCTCAGTGGCGCCGCCTATGAGCAGCGCCATACTGGCTTGGGTGAAAGCGGTCTTTTGCATGGCAGGTATACGGTCGGCGGTCGGTACTGTCGTTTGTTTTCGCGGTCGTGCGCTCTGTTTAGTATGACGTGCGTATCATACGTGGTAAACGGTTCTGTGAGACGTGCTGAAGTGGTTTAAGGCGTTATATGGCCGGAATTTCTGCTGGCGTGGAGGTGGATGGAACATGCAGCGCGATGTGTGCGCGCATATTTGAGCCTACGATCAGCCTCGGAGATCAATTGTGTATTTCTGAATGTTCTAGTCATTAATGTGACCTTATTGCAGTATTATCCACTAATTCTAAGCTGCGGTTTAGGAGCCATGAAACATACGCGACGATCGTAACAGCGTGGGTACCGTTCTGCTACGATAGGAGCTGTGATATTATAGTTTGACAAGCGTTCAAACTGTTCGCTGCAGGTTACATTGCGTGACTACTTGGTTCGATGGATGAGGTTTTTGCCCCTGAATAAAATAGTTTTGGCAAGTAATAGCAGCATACCTTACAGTCTGAATTAGGCTTGTCCAGCAAAGGGACTGTTTACGAACTGCGCGAGCGTCCTAAGCAGTGGTAGGTGCTGGATTACAATATCTTTGTTCTATATACCGCATGGTCCAAGCATATGGCATCAACGGTTATATATTTATAAACGTTGTGCGGCGTGATTATGCGAGGTCCTATTGCGGCGTTAGCCCGTTTTCTCTTGCTCTTGAAAGATGATGATAACCGAATTTTTTTTCGGTTGTGTTCGTTCCGTTCTCTACGACGCACTCACACGTATTACGGAAATTTTTGTCCTCAAAAATAGGCATCGCATTCTTTTTATGCGATCCCTCTCATATATTATGGCTGTATGCAGGCCAAGAAGGCAATGCCGAAGCGAACAGCTTACATATGTATCGTGCTGGTTCACCAACCGCAGTGATCGCTGTGCTGAGCAGCGCCATCGGCCTCATGCAGGAAGGCTAGCGTAGACATATGGCGATTTGAAGCCTACTAGACTTGAAATGCAGGAGAACGATGCCGGCTTAGATGTTTCGTGGTTGCCTTAGGTTGGCCGTGCACGAGCATGCGCTCTTATGCTTTATGTTTTACTCCCTACGCCAAGCGATCAGATAGTGAGCAGATTTACCATTTCATGCTGCGAATACAGAGACACCACTTTCCTTTGTTGAATTAAAACCGATACAAGCAATATAATTCACAACACATACGCACACCGCGACTGATAATGTGCGTACACTGCGGCTGATAAAACGCGTCACATTTTTGCGCCCCCAAGAGATATTTCCGCCTACTGTAGTTACCGATGCACCGAAAGGCTTCCCTGACGACCTTATATGAACGGACATGGCGTAAATTTCACAAAGTACCATCTAAAACAACTCGAAATCGTTCCGCAGCACGCGACAGCAATACTTTCAAGCAGCGCCGCGCCGGATCGCCCAAGCCAGAAAGGAGGAAAGGCTATCCGCGCGCCCTATCCTCCTCGCCCGATGAAACGGTCTATAATTGGGGCCATATTTTTCCGTTATTGTATACCGAGCGAAGTTTGCACAGGTAATGGCCCAAAGTTTGCCAGCCATGAATTTGCTCAGCAGTACGGTTTCAAACATGTCACATACAGCCCAGAATACCAGTCAAATGTAGTAGTCAAATGGCCTTACCGAGAAAGGTGTACAGATAATAACGCGCATTCCAAAGAAGACAAAGGATGCGAATGAAAACTTTTGGCTCGGCTTCCTTAATTACAGAACAAGTCCACTGGAGGAAGCCCGGTCACCAGGGTAGCTGCTGCAAGGAAGACGTCTGCGCACGCCCATACCGCACTTCGGACACCTGGCTGCCACGCGAGTCAGAAAACACAAACAGGGCAAGCACAGCAGAAGCGTACTTACAGACCTCAAGAGCCACGACGTCGTTCGCATGAAGGGGACGGCATGGGCACGAAAAGCAAAGGTGCTTCGATCAGTCGGACCGCGTTCCTTTTATGTGGAAACGCAGGAACGTAACACGTTACGGCGTAATCGGCAGGCCCTCTTGGCAACGAGCGAACTCCTTGAGGAGAATACAGATGAAGAGTATTACGATGAAGACCAAGTTCCGGCCGCTCTAGAATCTCGCACATCCGACTCGTCAAGTGCGCCAGTGGCAAGGTGTACACAGCCACCTTCACAACAAGTTAGTTGTACACAGCCACCTTCGCAACCAGTTCTGCCACAATGAAGGTCGCTGCATCACACCCGTCCTCCTGAACGTCTGGGATACGATGAAAACTTCCAGCAGACAAACCAACGGCATTGAAGTTGAAGATCTATCGTAGCAGTTCAACGAGCACAAGCTATCTTTGCGTGCTGGAACTACACGAGCCTCTCCTTACCCTCTATTTCCACTACCCCCTTTCCCTCGCTCTGCTATAAAATGCCCAGCGCAATAAACACGAGTTCACTGTTGTCTTGACAGGCATGCTGTTGGGTTCTTCGACCGGGACCCTGTCGATACAGGCGTCTACTGCGTTGCCATTCCTCGTTTGAGAGCCAACGCAGCGAAAAAACTTTGCGTATTTGCACATGACCTGACATTAGCTCAATAGAATTCATCCGATTTCACAAGTGCACGCCTTCATAGCCCTAATTTACAGCTCCGTATTCCGCCCGAGCTTCCTCGACGTGAGTGCACCCTCCTAGTACGTCTATGGCTTCGACTAGCTTTTTCATATGCGTACCGTTTTCTTATCGGAATGGCAGACAGCCCACTTTGTGAATTATGCGGGTGCAATGAAACAATCGCGCACCTTCTTTGCCAGTGCTCTTGTTTCAACCAGCAAAGAGCAGTCCTCTCAGCCACTCTAGACAAACTAGACAAGCACTCAATGACAGAAAACAAGATCCTTAGAAACTGGCCTACGCGAACATCAGCGTGATCCGCTATGAAGGCTCTGCTGCGTTGATTAAAAAACACTGAACTTTCTGACAAATTGTGACTGCAATGTTTGACGTAGGATTGTACGGTCACACTGCGCAACACTAGGAACGCCTTTGCTGGCTGCGTCACAGTGCCCACAGAAACAGTTCGTGTGTACGTGCGTGTGTGTAGTTTTTATTTCTTTTTATCCTTCTCTCTCTCTCACCTATCGTATCCCCGTGCCCCTCACCCAGTACAGGGTAGCGAACCGGAGATAATCTCTAGTTAACCTCCGCTTCTTTGCGTTTCTCTCTCTCTTGATCACCGCACCAAATAAATACCGACGACACAGTTGCTCGCCGCCAGTCATCGTTCACTACCACCACGCCGCGGAGCGTCTCTGTGGTGGAAGGTGCCTCGACCCCCGTTCATCCACGAACCAGGGGTGATCGTGACGCCGATTCTGTGATGCCCTAAGGTAACTGAATTGCCCACGGTGCTGATCGCCAGGGTGTTTGCTAGAGGTGCCAGATTCGGGCTACCGTTGAGATTCACTGCGGTAGCCTCGAGCTTACCTAGTCTGTTCATTATCATGGAGATTGCAAGCGAAAGGTTGCTGGTTGCCTCTGCCTGTTCTTTAACCACCTTCTGTATTTCGGACCGTGGTTGATTCAGGTTTGAGGTTTGCCTCACGGTTTTGTCACCAGACAGCGCTTTTCTTTTCAATGGCGGAGGGGTGCTGTCCTCTTCCCTTCGATTATGTGGGGTTTGCTCGGGTCTCTCTAGGCCCACAGAACGTGCTTGACTACGAGTTTTTTTTCAGTACAGCCTTTAAAGCTTCCGATTTCCCTAGTGAGCTGCGATATTAATTCTCTTAGCTGAGTGCATTTTTACTTTATCTCGGCGATTTCATTGAGATCATGTGCAGTCTCCCCCGAAGACAAGACGCGGTTCCTTTTAACCTCGTCTGACCAGCTCACCGTGAGTGCAGGGTCGACTTGATATTCGTTGGCGCCCCTGGGTCTGGACCGGGATCTGGAGCGGGATGGAGTCCAGCCTCACAAGTTTGGTGCGGTAGACTGGGGTTGCGGCATCTTGGTGTCATGCGGGAACCAGGTCGCCATCTAGACCCAGGCGTTGCCCTTTTGCTATATCTGGAGCTCCCGCGATCGGTCGGCCCAGTGCTGGAGGGTTGGACTTCCTGCTGTTTATGCTGAATTTGTCGGAGCCGTTGGCGTGGCTTGACGATGTAGGGTGTTTTGAAATTGACCTGGCAACTTCTTCGGCCGTTCGGTTGTCCTTGCCGCATAACTGATACCTTTGCGGACACGTATGGTCCTGACTTGGGTTGCGCGTTCTAGATCCCGCATTTAGTTTGTCATTTCGCCTCTGGCACACATAAATTTATTTATTTGTTTAAAATAATTGCAAGGCCCGAAGGCATTACAGAAAGGAATGGGTGAACATAAAAAAAGTTATGCTCGATACAAAGATATATTCAACGTGGCATTTCATGAATGGTGCTTTTAATGGTGTCGGTATCCAGAATGGCTGCAACAGTGGCGGGAAGGTGGTTCCAACCTTTGCTTGTGCTAAGAATGAATGCATTACTACAAAGTTTAGTGCGTGAAGACGGCACACAAACTTTCAAACTGTGGCCAGAGCGAGATGATATGTATGACGTTTGGGTGATAAGCTTTTCTTTCAACAAAGGCTTTTGGTGGTAGGTTTTAAGGAAGAGCGAAAGGCGGAAGTATCTACGAGGGAAAGAAAGTTCTGGCAGGTTAAGTGTTGCTTTCATTGAGGCAACGCTAGCGTATCGGCAATAGTTTGATAAGATGAAACGCGCTGCACAATTTTGAATAGCTTTTATGCCGTTTATGAGTGTAATGTTAGCCGGGTCCCAAATTGCGCATGCGTATTCTAGTTTGGAGCGAACTAATGTTTGGTAGAGAGTTAGCTCCAGTGACGATGGTGCAGATGAGAAGTTCTGCCGCAAATAGCCCAACATGCGATTGGCATTTCTACATATAATGTCGACATGCATGTGGCAGGAAAGGTTGCTAGTGATGTTTAGTCCAGGGTATTCGTACGATGAGACAACTGAGAGAGGGCTATTATTGAGGTAATATGTATACAGATTAGTAGTATTGGTACGCTGTGATACGCGCATTCATTTACATTTGTGTAAGTTAAGTTTCATAGACCACTTCTTACACCATAACAAAACGTTATTATTGCCGTCTTGAAATTTACGAGAATCATTGAGGTCAGTAATTTTATAATATAAAACGCAGTCATCAGCAAAATGCCTAACAGTTGAGAATTTCACTAAGGAAGCAAGATCATTAACATAGATTAGAAAGTAAAGAGGACCTAGAACCGACCCTTGCGGCACGCCTGACGTTACCGCCAGGGGCGCAGACAACGAATTGTTCGCTATTACGTATTGCGTTTTATTAGCAAGAAAGGCTTGAATCCAGTCCAGTACTAGCGGGTCAATGTTAAGAAAACTAAGTTTATGGATTAGTAGGTTATGGGATACGGTATCGAACGCTTTATAAAATTGATAAATATGCAATCGGTGTCAAATCCTAAGTCGGTGTCAGAAAAGAGTTTAGAACTTGTTGTTGGGCGAGTTGGTGCATATTAGCGAACATTGTTTAACTGCGTGCACGCCAAGCGCTTGCGTGAGCATGAATTGTCAATTAGAAATAAAACGAATGGGCACCTGCCTGTCCACTGCTTGGCGTGCACGTGCAAGCTGATCATGAAGGAAGTAAAGATTTTGAGCCGCTGCCGAGGTAGCCGAGCCAGAGAGCTACTCGAGGCGTACCATATTAGAAAGAAGGGACAAGACTGTGTTAGTGACACCTCAGTTTATTTACACAACAGTGAGACGAGGTTTATTGACGAGCGTAGGTAGGTCATGTACTGCATATACAAGGTTTTTCTTTTCTTCTATCTTTTCTTTCTTCGCACCCGCGCAGTGGTGTATATCGGGGTTGTACTTATATGTGGTCTTTGTGGAATAAACATTAGTGGCAAGTCTGCGCCCGTCCTTGTCCCATGCTGTCTCTGTGGTCCGTTTGTTCGCGCAGTTAAATAATGTTCGCTTAGAACAGAGGTCGTTAGTAAGGCAAGCTAGTTGCGTGTCGCAGGAGAACGATTTCCTAAAGCCTTGCTGACTGTTGTTAAAGTTAACGTGAGTTTAACAGACTTGGGCACAAGATTGAAGAAAAATTGGTCCTGGCCGAATTTCTCAAGTGTTATATTAACGAATTTAAGAAATTCTTCCATTTGCGAGGCTCTTCTTTCGAGGAATCCGTATGTGTTTCCTTTGTAAGAACTCCTGCGACGGGTGGATGTCTGATCTTTCCTTTATTAGTTACTTCTCTCCACTTTATGGGTTTCCACCAAACAATTACATCAAACTGCTGCCTTTGTTTCGAGTTGTTCTTAAGCTCTACTTTGCCCTGCCATCTGCTAGCCGCCTGGTTAGCTGAGATAGTAGAGTGGCTGCCTCGAAAGGGCGGTCGTCTCGGGTTCAAGTGCGAGACCAGGACATATTTCTCTTGAACTGCGAGGCTTTTCCTTCGAGGAACCTGTATGGGTTTCCCTGATAGCTATTGCTGTAATTGGGTGTATGTCTCTTTTTTTCTTTATTAATTACTTTTCCCCACCTTGCGGATTTCCGCAGGACTATTATGTCAAATACTAAATATATATATATGTTTAATCATCTCCATACCATAAATCTGCGGGCAAGTTTTGCCTCCTTTCTAGAAAAACAATTAGCTGGTGTCATATATGACTCAAACAACTATTAATTAAACCGACGGTTACAGGAGCAGTAACTGCATTGCAAAGAGCAGCCCGCCATAAAAGCAAATGAAGATACACACCAGGTTTAGACTGAGCACACCAATGGCAACCAGTACTTGTGGCATTTTTTTTTATCAGGAAGAGACAGGCCAGATCTTCATAAACGCAACAGATATATAGGATAAAGGCAGAATAAATATGCAGAAGCTGTGAAGACAGCAGCATC